>NC_072464.1:19895455-20495455 GCF_027596085.1 Anoplopoma fimbria | reverse complement strand
AATTTACAAATTTGAATTTGGTGTATATAATTACCACTATAATTTACTATAACTAAGTAGAAAGAAAAAATAATTAGAATTTGGAAAAAAAAAAAGGAAAATCAGTGGTGAGAAGAAAATAGTCTGTAACCGTGTTAACCAGCGTTTATAACAAACAAAACAACAAGAACTTCTGTATCGGCCGATATGGCTCATTGACAAAAAAGCCTGAATGAGGCTTCTCTTAAAGATATATTTGCTCTTTTTTTTTCTGCTGATCTGATCAGTGAGAACTGTGAGTTTTGTGATCCTTTGCATGTCTTATTATAGGTGTAAAATCTCCTGTTTTTTGTAGACGAAAGGCCAAAACACTGAGGAACCGACTTGTTTGCAGCTTGACGTGAGACAGATCGAATAGAGCAGAGGCTGATTACTTTACTACATTCCTCGCAGAGGACTGAAAGAGGAAAAAAGACTTTGGAATTAACGTTCCTCTTAAACTCTTCATATGGTTGTTCAGCTGTGTGTGCAGTGGGTGCTGCCACCCATCCAAATGAGCGCTCGCGTGCCTCAGACTAAGTGTTGACACCACAGGAGGTCAGCTACTCTCTCTCTCTCCGTCAGTAGCTAAAGAGAAGACAGACACAGTGCTTGTGTTTGTGTGCATGTGTCCGTGTGTAATCATGTGTGTGTAAGCCCGTGTCACCCCGTTTATGCAAGGCGTATGTGATCTCTTAGTTTATAACGGTGTGTGTGACCCCTTGGTGTGTATGTGGGCTAATCTTAGCTTTAGCGCTGGCTTTAGCCAACGATGAGGATTAAGAGACATAAGCACATGACGAGTGCCACTGGACGGAGCTCACTGATGACAACAAGCCACACCCCCAAAAAGTAGACCCCTGTAAGATGACGCTTCAAAAGTAGTGAACACTTAATTGAAGATGAGACGCGAACAAACTCTGCTTCAGCGTGTAAACAAAAGCATAACCCAGAAAAACAAATATTAGAAAAGGTTTTACAATTACGTGAATTAAGATGTAGAAAATATATACTGGCACTTATTTCTATAGCAGGTTACGCTTCTCTGTAGATGCCGACTGTGTCATTGTTCATTTTAAGATGTTATCTAGCTTGTTTTTGGGATGGAGGGTTTTTATGGTTTGTATTAGAAGTTTTATACATGATTTCATAGCCACATTTATGTTCTCGTAAATGTTTATTTTTATGTTTTATGTTCTTAGTCTATGAATTATTGTTATTGCTGGATCTTTTTGGAAAGGGATTATTATTTGTTGCCCAATCTCAAAGTGTTTAATGCACATTTTTTTAATTTGCGCACAAAGAATGTGATTAAAAGCGCAGAAGAAGAAAAACAAAAACATATTCTTGGCTGAGGTTGAAATGTCTTTGTCATGTCTTTAGTTTTACTTCTTCACATTTTGCCCTCTTCTTCTGCGATCGTTTATTGGCACCGACTCCATCAACCAACTCCGAACAGCCACATAACAGCAAATGATGGAAATGCACATTAACTTTTATTTGCCTTTGCAAATTTTAATCTCATGTTATTCAAATCTGCGCTACATTTGGATAGAAACGTGTCTAAAGAGGCTTTCCTGGTTAAGCAATGGTTAAATTAACTAGGAGATAGAAAAAGAGCGATATATGTACCACTATCACAAAATGATGCCCAGAAAACTTGATATAAACATTATCCATTTACCACTGGCCTGTAATTGTCACAAACTAGTTTAGGCTTGTTGCCGTAGGTGGCATCGTGTAATTTTCTCAGCACCGTCCCCTTCTGTCATTAAATAATTTTTCTGCAAAACCCAGAGCACTTAGTGAGCCTGCGAACAGCCCCATTTATGAGTAATGACACAGTGGAAACAAAAGTGTGCTATCCACCAAAAATAAATGGTGACTTCATGTGGGAGGGGATCCATAACTGAACGTCCACACTCGCACTGAAAACAGGAGACAAAGCGACTGATAATCATCCTTTCCAAATGTGGCGCTGAGAAATGAGCGGCGACATTTAGGAAACAAAGCAAAAAAAAACAAAAGAAACAGACAGATGGCGAGTTCACAATCACAGCCAACAACAAGAGGAGCGTTAGCCAGAATTACAAAAAAATACTAAACCGACAGTCCAAGGTAGAAAGATGGTGTTGAAACAGTAACCGGACTAAAGCGATGATGTCATTTCACACATCATCAACGTAAGATTTGAAGGATTTTCAGAAAGGTTTAGATTAGAAAACCAATCAATCTTTATTTGTATTTCACCTTTTAATACACATTAGTGCAGCTCAAAGTGCTGAGAGGCTGTAAAACAGTACAAATCAGCATTGAAAGTACAGAAATAATAATAAAAAAATAGAAATGATAAAAGAGAAATAATGTAACCAATAAAATGTATTTTAAAAATTCAACAAAATATTTATAAATGTTTTATACAGCTGAAATAGTCGATTAATCAACTTACAGGTCGTAGAAATCAGTGGTTCCTGCTTCTCAGAAGTGAATTTTTAGGGTTTTCTTAGCTCTCTCTGACAGTTAATTAAACATACAGTTGGTTGGGGAAAAAATATTTGGCTCAAGGAAATTGCATTGACCATTTTTCTTTTACTATTTTCTGACATTTGATGATTAGTAAAATATTGTTTACTCTTCTGTCGTCCCCATTAGAATAGTTGCCGCCTTGATATTACTCTCAGCTTGACGACACTGATTCAACCTTCATTTAATGAATGAATTAATTGTATTTAACAGAACCCCGCAGTGGGCCTGGCTGTAGGATGTAAGCCCCTATATACACTCTAATGATTCATTAGAAGACAGGCCGGCACACAGGGAGTAATCACTGAGAAGCTAAACTTCATCCTGTGGATTCATCCTCTCTACATGCTGAGTGCTGAGCATGTTATCTTGTCATCACTACCTCGCCCTTTGACCCTCCCCGAGCTTGAACTCGGCGTCGTACTGCAGCAGAAATGAGAAGGGCAGCAGACGAGGTAAAGGTCAGAGCGTTTTCCTTTTTATTTTATTTTATTTTTTTTTACCTGAAGATCCCGCTGAGATGTTTGGAGGGCGTTCGGCTGCTTATAGAGCAGACCGACTTGTTGGTTCGTACACGGGGGGGGACCGCGGCGGTGCACTTAGGATCAGAGATGGCCTTTACAAGCACACAGGAGCATATTGTGGGCCGGGAGAAAGGCTTTGCTCAGAGCTTTCTGCTGAGTATTGAGTTCCTCTCAGAAACACACACACACACACACACAGCTTCTCTCAGGCTCCCAGACAATTGACTGTGTGGCATAGACTTAGTGTATTCTGTGTGGAGGGCTGTTGAAGGCCCTGGAGAAGCATCGCTGGCATGTAAATCAATGCACACTTGCACCAGAAATCAGATACAGCTCTCTGCCGTGTGGCTTTGCCTTTTTGACTGTGTGGAAAAGGTTGATCAGTGCAGTCGGACGTGAACACGCCGAGGTTAGGCCCGTGTGTCATGATGCAGGTTCACCACAGAGCTCTAAGAATAGCACGACGAAGCGTACAAGGAAGGAGGCGGTGTGTTACAGCCGACGCGCTGAAACAGGCGGTAAACACGACCTGCAGAGAAGTGTTTTAGTTTTTTTCCCCACGGTGGAGCAATGTGTACAGACGAGATACTAGGAGTTGACCCTTAGTGCCCTTCATCTCGTCCTCTGACGGGGCAGCAGGAGGCTAAGAGGAGGGAGGCTTGTATTTGCAGATATAAAAGCACATGTTTATCCTTCATGCCATCACCTCAAGGTTAACTTGCATTTTCTGTAGGACACCGAGCCTCCAAACGTATTCTTTCTCTCTCTATTTCTGTCGCTGTTCATTTCCACTTGGCTCCTCCTCTTCTTTTCTCTCTCTGTTCAGCCCCGCAGGCCGTTTAACTACCTCTCTTTGGTACAGAATGGCAGCTCAGTTCTTTTGAAGTCCCTCTGAGAACTTGGCAGAAACTGGCCGACTGGCTTCTCTTCTCGCTCTCTGGCTCGGCTGCCGAGTCCCGGAGAACTTGTAGAGCTGGCAGAAAGCGGGGCTCAGGAAACGGCTGATGCTGCTCTGAGAGTAATGATAATAGGGATGGCTGTAGCTGAAAGTGAGAATGTAGCCAAAGCTTTCTTTTTCATGGTATACTCAAGCCATTATTTAGGTTATGGCCCAGTGTAGTGTTCAATAGCACCAGTCACAGCTTAGACTCTCACATACTGTTGTTCTGAGTGTTTCCATCCACAAAGTGCTTTTACTGTGAGAGTTTGATTGCAGCATTTTTGTGGCTCAGAGTTCAGTGAACGGCCTGGAAACCAGAGTCCTCATAGATGTGTTTGCTTCTCAGAGAAGGATGTGGTCTAATGCGACCTAGTCTGCAGCCAACACTATCAAGACATGTATTGTCCAACCGTTCTGCCAGATGTTTCTGTGGTTTCTTATTTGCACATGTATGGATCACACAGAGACATATAATAAGGCAATTTGAGCTTATCATGGGTAAGGTACCGCTGTGTGTCTTGGCTGATAAGTTAAAACTGCAGCACAGAAATGCAAAAGATGTTTAAGGTCATTTAGAAACAGTGTTACTGTGACTGTGAAAGGCTGTTCAGTAGTAGTAGGGCTGCAACGGATCACAAAACTCACAGTTAGGATCAGATCAGCAGAAAAAAAACAAGAAGCAGATTAACTATTCGTGATATCTGGATCACAAAAAATCCTTTCAACCACCTGCTTTTACTTTAAAAAAAAAAAAAAATCAAAGACTAATTTGAATGATTAGGAAATAGAATCTCTAATACCTGTTTTTTTATATTGTTCTCCTTCAAACAACTTTATTTATTCAAGTTTCTCACCCAAAGCTATATTTTACAAGATTACATTTGAATGCATCATGATAACTTTATAAATAATCTTCGCTCAACACTCATTTGTACTGAATACAGCATGAATGCATCAAAGTGTAGCTGTGTGGACGCTCCACACGTTAGCTACTAGCTAGCCGCCCTCATGCTGATCTCAACACTGATCCCGGATCGGCGACTAGAAAGCATCACTGTCGATCTTTGCACTGAATATCGATCTGCAGTAAAACTGAATTTCACAGTGTGATGGTCACAATTCCTAAATTATTATATACTTATCACTTTGTTTGTGTTTATGTAAAAAGAAAAGCAATCATCTTATATCAATACCCGATATCTGCCTCAAAAATCGGTTGGGCTTTATATTTCCAGTGCTGAGAGCTGCAGCTGTTTTTTATTACTTATTTAATCGGTTGACCTTTTTCCATGAATTGAGTTGATTCAATGAGTTTCTCAGATTGAATGTCAGAAAGAACCTTGAATGGTCTTTATGAGGTAGACTCTTTACATAACATCTTAACGTATTTCATATGCAGTATGAAACACAATTCATCACATTGTGACGTTGTAACAAACAAATGTTGTTGTTTTTGGTTCGATAAACAACTTAAAAGGTCAACAAATTGTCCTCCATTAATATTACTGAAGTAATTGATCAATCGTTGGAGCAAAACCTGCATTTCATCAACATCATCTGTGACCTTTATGATGATATAAACAGGCCTGTTAGACTGAACATGTGGAAGTATAGAGTTGGACAGATTTCTCAAGTATAATAATGAATTTATTGATTTTTTTATTGATGAAATATTTTCAATATTCATGGCCACGATTGTCAAAACATTGTGTCTTTAAGAGAAAAACTGCATTCTTGAGTTTAAAGGAGCAAAACCTTTTCAAATACAACCAACCTTGCCTGATTTAAAAAAATAAATAAAAATAAGAAAATGCAATTTCTCTTTCGCACATTACCACAATATCAAAGCGCTCATTGTGAACACTGCGTTGCCATGGCGCTGCTCAGCTACAGACGAGCACACAAAAGCATGAATATGATTTTCGCTGCACATTCATAACGGCAGCTGAACAGTGGCAACAGGTTCATGTGACCGATAAGGGTCAGACAACGCAATAAAAGACGAGAACGCTTCAATGTGCCTGTCTATCGAGGAGCAACGTGCACTTTTGTTAGTGTGCATGTGTTTGTGTGTGTGTTTCTTCCGTGTACGCATAGCCTTTTATGCCCCCAAGGCCACTCTGTAGGCTGCAAAAAGAAATAATGGAAAAAAAAAGAAAAGATGTTTGAGCAACAATGATGAGAAGATGGAAGAATAGATTGTTGAGAACACAGGGGAGGGCTAATCAAGATACGTCAGAGAAAAACACTGTACAGAGCTTGTATCCGTGTGCACAGAAGTATAAAAGTGCTTCCTCCTGACGGTATCTTCTCTCCTCTGCCTCGGTTGCATGCATCGAGCGAAATCGCATCAATGTGACATCGTAATGTGACGTCTGTTAGCAATGCTGCTTTTCTTTCCTATCCCAGAGAGAGCTCTGCAACACTCACATACAGCACACAATGACAACATCCATTTGCTCCTGTGTTTGTATTAATGTGTCTGTATAAGACAACCACGTTTTCTCCTCTTCAGTTTTCAGTATGTCTGCTTTTTTTGTTGTTGCGCATTTCAGCATTCGTTCACACACATCTGTTGTTGCTGGGCAAGTCACAGTACTTTTGTTGGATGATATATTGTGACAGAAATAATTGTTATTAATTATTATCATTTTATTATCATTTTAAGTAATTTGAAGTCCATTTAAGTCCATTTGTCAGTGATAACTACCCTTTGTAGTTATCACTGCCATAGTGATAATGTCATGGCATAATAATGCAAGGGCACCATTTTAAAAAAACCAATACTCTTTTAATTCTTAAGGGTGAAAATATATTGAAATATTCTTAACAAATTAATAAAAGAAAAGAAAACCACACAACCAAAACAATAAATGAAATGGACTTTCTGGCTTTGTGCCTGAAGAAAAATGCCTGAAGAAAAGCCCTGCTGTTTTTCTGGCATCATGCTTGATGATTATCTTATCTAAAAAATTAGGGTCAACCGTTTGTAGTTAATTAGTCAGCTAAACGGTCATAATTTTATGCTTATTTCATACAGTATGAACTATTTCCAAGAAACCTATGAGCACATATCTGGTAAACACACATTTATGCTTGAGTTTTTGTACATATCGGTTGATTAAATCATCTCACCGTATGAGTCTTAGTCAATTAAGAATTTCTTGGTCGAGGACAGCCCTCGTAAACACAAAGTGCAATATCAAGGTCGGCAAAAATCGGAGGTCATGTCCATATATATGGTACAATAAGCCGATAACGTGATTATAGTCACAGTCCGAATTATCATCCATCTCTCCTTTCATTAGTCCCAAAGAAAGTAAAAAAAAAAAAAAAAAAAAGGATACTGTGAGGGTTTAGAGTAATATTTCTTCTAAATGTCGTGACGGAGACGTGTGTGTGTGTGTGTGTGTGTGTGTGTGTGTGTGTGTGTGTGTGTGTGTGTGTGTGTGTGTGTGTGTGTGTGTGTGTGTGTGTGTGTGTGTGTGTGTGTGTGTGTGTGTGTGTGTGTGTGTGTGTGTGTGTGTGTGTGTGTGTTGTGTTAATGTGTGTGTGTGTTCAGGATGTACTGTAGAGACCATTTATTCTCATTCTGTCCTTTTGTGCCTCCTTGTTTTGTCTTTCGGGGGCAGGGCAGAGCGTTAGAAGTTCAGGACAGCGGCTATCGCTTAGAACAGTGATTACTGACCAGTGAAAAAGGATCCCCGTGGCACCATGAATCACACACACACACACACACACACACACACACACACACACACACACACACACACACACACACACACACAACACAAATCTCTGGCAGCACAGCGGAAGTTCAGGAGCAGTGTTACATAAGGGGGCTTACAACTGAAGTGTGTGTGAAATTTGAAGAGACAGGGAGGAAATCTCTTCGCCCCTCCCCGACTCCTCTGAGCCTTTTTAGGGCTGCTGGAACACATACACTCATGTACATGTCTGTATAACCATACCATACAAACATACACATACATGTACGTGGGGTTTTGCGTGTGCATGGATGCGTATTTTCTTTTTTTTGCGTGCCAAATCTCAGCTCATCGGGCTCGTTTACTTTTATAGACTGCAGCCTGAGCGAGGAGGAAATGGCCGAGCCAATATGCTGACCACTGTGCAGATTCACTTCACAGAGGACGGGCAAACACACACACACACACACACACACACACACACACACACACACACACACACACACACACCATTTCCTCTCTCTTGCACTCTTTCCCCCGTCTGTCTCGATCCAGGACGTGATTAATTGCTCCGAGAAACGGCATCGGACTCTTCATCAGTGAGAAGACAAACTCATGCTTGTTTTGTTGGTGAGATTCCAGCAGCTCCTCTGTTGCGCTCAGCCCGGCCTCCCTTTTCATTATTTAAATGCACTGCAGTGTGTGTGATCAAAAGTTCGATTGATTTCATCGATCTCTCCGGAGCTCTGCGGCGTGAGCTACGGTTGTCAGAGTTTCCACTCCCTATTCCCGACCATCTCGATGGCTTTGTGGTCGGCTGAGTGCATCCGAGAGGCAGAGGCTGGCGGCTGTGGGTGGATTCCCAGTAGAGAGGCTTCATTCAGGCTTTCTTTCTGTAGGTCTGGCTTGGTGCTGCAACCCTTTTAAAAAAAGGCATATTTCTGTTCTGTATATGAGGCTGTGGCGCTGACCGCTGTTTTGCGGCTGTTTGAATATAGACCGGTCTAACTAACACAGGACACAGTGTTCAGCTTTGTCCTAAATGTGAACCCAGAATCTGAGCTTCTCCCGCCACACTAATGACCTCACAGCTCCTTTTTTGAAACCCGTGTTTTTGCCCCGTACCCTGGAGAGCAGGGATCATTACCGCTGTTTTTTCTTTCTCTGCAACTATCATTGTGATTTGAACTGTGATGACAGCTTTGTAGCCCTCTTGAGCTATTTATTATTGGCATCATTTATTCTTTCCCTCCCCGTTTTTTCGCTTTTGATGCAAAACTAGTCTGCTCTGGGAATCGAGCCCGAGCGCTCCCAAATTAGACCAAATGAAAAAGGCAGGGCAGATAATCAGGCCTTCTGTTTATAATTTCACAGCGCTTTAATAATGAGAAAATCCTACAGTGCATCGGCACAGATGATTACAAAAAAAAATAATGGGATCATTTTAATTCTTTGCTCTTAAAAAGTGATATGTGTAACAGTTTTAAGCCAAGTTCTGTCTGATTATTCAGATTAGTCTTAATTAGTGTGATTACCATAAACAAAGGAAAGACAACAGCTTTTTGTTTCTGGGGTTGTCTCATGTGTTGCTGCTGTTAAGATTAGGAACACGTTTCCACGCCTTCCTGTCATTAAGACGCTTCTTCTTCAGCTAAAGGTTTTTCCATTTTGCTCTACTAAAGAGGGTAAATATTTCAGAAGTGATATTTCCCCTGCCATGTGGATGAATAGCTCTGTTCTCACTGGAAGAACGGTGTGTGCTCATCTGTTCCGTACAAACCCAGACTTGGAACAAGTAGATCCTTCAAAAGAAAAGTAGTGAATCCAAGCCCCCAGGATCAGGACACCGGCCAAAAAAACATTTGTTCCCATACACTTTAATTAGAAAAGGAACTGCGGTAAAAAAAGAAAATTCAGAAATGACTGTATATACAAAATTTGATCCATTCAACCCATTGACATTTGAGACTGCAGGATGTAATTCTTCATTATAATTATGTAATTGTTTGAGCTTTTTTGTCAGATATGCAAAACCCTTTCCAAGGATGAGCACTTTTCTGCTTTTTCTCAGAAACCATCTACAATATTTTCAGTCATTTATTGCACAAAAAGCTCCAAAGATTCACTGGTTTAAGCTTTTATCAAATGTGAGAATACAACTGAACTCCATCAGGTTTGACAAAAGAAGACACTTTCCCATTTCACAGACCAATTGATTCATTTAGAAAATAATCGGCAGGTTATTATTGAGACGATTTTACTGAGAATTTATTTGATTCATTGGGAAGTAATCAACATCAGTCGATACTGAAAATCTTCCTTAGTTGCAGCCCTAATTTACACATAAATTGGCTATTTGTTTCCTCGTCATTGGCTCCTGACCTCTGACCTTTCACCTTCTTTTCATCGTAGTAGAAAGCCTCACATGTTTTCTAATGGCCTGACTGGCGGACCTGTGCAGCTCTCTCGCTCTTGATGGATTTAAATCCCGCTTCAGAGGTTACTCCATGTTATGCTGTCCTGTAAATACCTGTGTCAGTGTCTTCTCTCGGCGCCGTAATCCATCACACGCCAGAGGGCCAAGCCAAAGCACCTGACCTCACCGTCAGAGTAGAATGTGAGCGCAGTTCTGTGAGTCCACAGATGGATTGTGGTTTTTCTTCTAAATACATTACGGCAAAAAATAATTGGTTTGTGTGATCCTGGCTATGAGTGGGGGTCTCGTTTGCACAATCACTGCAGGCTGATGTACCATAAACATGATCTCCCAGGGAGCCTGCCCTTAAATGCTTTTCTTAATGGGGCCCCTTCTGATCCGGCAATGGCCGGATCAGAAGCTTATCAATGATTTAGCAGTGGGATGATGTCATAGACCTAATGGTCCATCCGCCACCATTAATGTTGCAGCAAAACCCAGACACGCACACACGCACACAGTAGGATCATGGCTTCAGGCAACAGTTGGGGCCTTTTTTAGTATCATGTTAATTGTAATTATTTTGGAAATCATCTATAATCTCATGCAAAATTGCAATTTCTTAAATTAGTAGTCCATCCAAAATGATCTGCCAAAATGATATGAAAACTGGGGTCAACTGATTGCTGGGCAAATTGAGATGATAGGCCGATTAAAGGAATCATTTGGGCTTTTAGTCTGTGACGGTCTATGATAAATCCAAGAAATTGTGAAAAATGTTGACGGTTTAATGACGTTTTTTCAGGTGACTGGTGTTGGAGGGAAAGCGAAAAAACAAATATTTCAATAAATAAGAGATTTAGAAATGAGACGCTCATCTTGGCTCTGTTGATGGATTTCTGTTTCTATTCGATCTGAGGAAATCTAGCATTAATTAAACTCAATACACTAAAAGGAAAAAGAAAAAAAGAGAGCATTACTCACTGAACTGATTGGGTACTGAGTTAAAGTTAGGCAGCAAATCATCCAGTTAATCCACAGAGTGCCTCCTCTCTGTCTGCAGACGGTCCCAAAACAGCATGCAGCAGCAAATCTCACACTTGGCTCAAGACCTGAAACACTCAGGGGATTTTTTTTTTTTGCTTAACTCTTTTTTTTTTTTTTCTCGCCAACTCCATCTCGTTAATTTCGTCCGTTCATTTTCTTAAAGACCTGTTAGCTTTGATCTTAACAGAAAAATATGTTTCCTCTCTGACACTGTAGTCTATATATAAGAGCTACGCCTCAAATCAGATGGAATTGGATAAAACATTGTTATTATTAGTGTATGTTGAAGTAGCTGGGATTTGTTGTTTTGATTTTTACTCGTAATGGTATCGACTACTAGGTTTCCTGTATCGTGACAGTGACAAAGCAGTAGCATCAGTGGGACATTCTTCCTGATTTTAAAAGGCCTAAGAAATGTCAAACATATCAAAAAAAGCAAAGTGCACGGCATTTACAGATCAATTAATTAATTCTGACTGAAGTTTACCTCGAATTCATGCTGAATAAATCTGCTTTAATTGACAGAAACAAGATGAGTGTCTTGTCAAAATCAGACTTCGGTGTCAGAAATCGGGGGGAAAAGAGTCGAGAGGCTGAGATGGAAGCGAGTTCCCTTTCCGCTCGGCCTCATGGGAAGTCGCTGCTTACTCATTCATCCACAGCTGCGTGGGAGGAGGAGGAGGCGGAGGCGGAGAGGAAGGCCCTCCACTGCAGGTCTCAGAGCTGTCACTCTTCATGTCTTCTCCGTCTCGTCAACTGACAACTGTAAATGTCCCGAGCACACGGACACTCATCCACATCACCAGAGCCAGAATGACAGCATGATTTCCTCTTCAGTTCCTTCATCAACTGTCAAATAAACATACAGGATTGGAAGTAGATACAATTTTTAGTGTAGTATTTCCCCTGAATTGATACGGCTTAAGTGCAGCGGCGAAGCGTTTTTTTGCACTGCACCTGTAAAATGAGATAGTTTTATGTCAAAAACCTTCTTTTTCTTTAATAGATCATTTATGTCTAAAAAAAATCACTACCAGGCTCCCAAAATCACTCATTGACTGTGTGAAATACTGCCTCACTGATTCAAGCTGCAGCTATGGGACATGCTAAAACGCCCTTTTAAAAACATCTTAGGACAAATGTCTTCCACTATTCAGAACTGAACAGAAAATGGATCATAAGTGTGATCATTTCAAATCCCACTCATGAGAGGTTCAGGTGTCTTTGCGTGGGATTTATGAGTCATGAAATGAGTAGTCGGTTCATTGGTTTGTTCGTCGGAGAGAAAATCAACCCTCAGTATCAGTCTTTTAAAGCTACGACGAGGAACTTCATGTTGTGTTGGTTTTGCTGGTCCCTGTGGACAAGAAGAGGAAGTGTTTCAGAGCTCCAGAGTCCCTTTAGAAAATCTCTTGTTTTACCACAGCAGGGTCTGACTGTCTGCAACGCTCAGTCCTGGATCTGGTTTTCCCGTGCTTACCTCCCCTCCAGCAGGCCTAAAGGGGGCTTGGTTGTGGTTGGCTTTTGAACTGGATTCTTTGGTTTTGAAAGACGGGGGTGATCTCTGGTGCCGTAGTGGGAGAGCAGACTGGCAGACTGGAGTTTTGGATGTATTGTAGTTTGATGATTATTTTGGTGGATGTGCCGAATGCTGGAGGCTGCTGAGGAGGACAGGGAGGGGCGTAGACGGGCAATGGTTTTCAGATGAAAGAAGGAGATGTTTGTCATTTGATTGAGGTGGCGTTCAAAAGAGAGGGTTTGTTGGTGATATATACAAATTGGTATTGAATTGTGAATATTTAATAACCAGTTCAAAGTTCCTCGTAGTAACTTTTGAGTATTTCTTCATGAACAGATCAACTCAATGTCTTTGCGTTTTGTACTGTTGTTAGAACAAAATAAGTCATTTCAAACCGAGAAATAGTGACAAGGCAATTTTCAATATTTTCTGATATTTAAAAGTGTGAATAATCCGAATCAGTTAAAAGAATAAAACAACAACAGATTTATCAATATGGGAAACAACTGTTAGTTGCAGGACCAGATTTAATCCACTTTCATGTAGGGCTGCACTGATCATATCAGTATCTGGATCTCATATCTTTTCTGGACATAAATAACGGTCCAGAGCATTAGGTGGTGATTTCTAATACCAGTGCTCTGTCTTCATTTCCAGTTTAAAATTGATGTATCTTTATGTGTCATCTAAACGGATCCTTCCTCTGCGGGTACAGTAACATGAGGCTGTTTTTGACTACAAGTGGAGACGTTCCTGTCGCTAATAAATATAGCGTATTGTATGCAAGTCGATGGGTGGCGTTTCCCTTGAGAGAGGCCCCGTTGCTTCACCCCTCACCTGAGAAGAGCTGGTGGAGCAGACGGGTACAATGGGAGGTTGAAAGAGAGGGTACAAAGGAATGTGGGCGCAGTTGGACTTCCTGTCACATTTAATCATTCTCTACTACCTTCCCCTCCTTCCCCTCTCTCTCTTTCTTTTCTTTCTCTCTTTTCCTGTCCTAATTTTCTCCGTCCTCCCGGTCCCTTCTTCTTCTATGGGTCAGGGAGCAGGTAATGTGTGCACGCTGCATGTGCACATCCTGGGTAGATCAGGTAGCTTTCTGACCTCAAGGAAGTTAAGTACAAGTGCATCTAAGAAGCATTCAAGACGGATTGAAATCCAACTGTATTCTAGCCAGATGTTGAAGTGGTTTAAATACATCCGTCTCTCTCCAAGACGCAAATATAACCTTTACTTCTTAGTGGTTACTACGTCAGGATCTGTTATCTGGGTGATATACTTTTTCAAATCAATTCAATATCCACCGTTTGATTCTCTTAATCCATCCATGTTCTGTCTCTTCTGTCATAGCGGCATCTAAAGTTACACCGAAAATCAGCCGTTTGTTCTCCGTCACATTAAAGCAACAAGGAAGCTCCCAAGTCATTTAAATACAAATACGATCCAATACATCTGATCCCTGATCAGTTCAACCACTGCACGACCCATGTGGGTGAGAGAGCATTGATCTGTATAGGTGGTTATGGATAGATGTCAGCTAACGCTAGCTAAACTCAAAAACTGTAACTTAACTGCTCAAGTGCAGATGTTATCTTTCTTCTGTAGTTTCTGTCCGTTACCAGACACTTACAGATGCATCTCCACGTCTTACTGGACTGAACGAGGGCTGACCTTGATTTGCACATATTTTTGAAAAACAAAACGTGTATACAGATTTGTTATCTGCCCGACAGACATGTTTATATTTGGCTAAGTGTAAATGGAAGTGCCCGAGATGTCATCTCGATACAAAACTCCTGAAGTGGAGCCTGGTAAATGGAGCCTGCACCCTCACTTAGAAACACACTTGTTTTTTGATGCAGCACTCAGTACGCGGTTCTGTTTCTTCCTAATGTTCATTTTTCTTCTTTCTTTTTTTTTTTTGCTGCCTTGGCCTCATTCCACAGGCCAGCACAGCTTCAGTGGGCGGCAGACAGCGCCAGACCAGACCGCATTAGGGCCTCGCTGGGTGAAAAAAAACCCCCTTTGTTTCAAAACGAGGAGAGTCAGTGTAGTGGTTATTTTTTCCATTCATCTTAGTCAGGGGGGTTTAAGGGCTACATACGTGGGTGGTGGGGTGGAGTTTAATGTGGACTTTTTCCTCTTGCATCAGCTGTTCTTTCTGTTTTACTCTCTGTGTTTTCTTTGTTTCACTGTCATTTTAACTCAAGTTATAAGCAGTTGAAGCAAAGCTGATGCTTAAAAACCTCCATTGTGTGTATATGTGTGTGTGTGTGTGTGTGCAGGAGCTAGGTGAGAGGATGAGAGGAAATCGTAAGCCTGTGTTCTCTAAATGTCTGTGCTCGGCAGATAATGTCTCGACTCGCTGCAAAGCGGTGAGGGTTTGGGGGGGAAAACAACTGGACCGAACCGCCGTCTTTCTAAACTCCTGAGGATAAAAAAAAAAAAAAAAAAAAAAAAAACAGTGAGCAGAAAGATGTAAAAGCAGGAAAAAGCAGTTACTCTCTGCTCTTTCAAACGCTCCTATGTTCTGTGTGTCTGTGTGTGGTGACTCAGACAGAATCCTAATATATGTTTCCACCCCCACCCCCCCCTCCTCCCATTTTTCCCCTTCATTTTATCCGCCGTTCTTTGTGATCCCACATTAACACATCAGAGCCCAGAGGTTCCATAAACTCCTCCATCTCAACCCGCTGAGGGACCCTTTGGAAAAAAAAAAAAATACAATACAAAAAGGTCTCATCACATAAAGGTTAATAGGAATTAATGAGCATCAACTCAGGGTTTTTTTTTGATTGGCAGCCGGTGATAACAATGACATCATTGATTTAACAGCTGCTCGAACAATATGCTAATATACAGTGTAGTCCCCGGAGGCAGCGCTGCAGCATGCTAACTATACTCATGCAGAGGGGGGGAAAAATGGAATAACTGTGATGCATAAACAAAACTGGATTTGGCTGGAACTGTTTTAAATATTTTGAGCAAGCGCCTGTTAGCCATAGGTCAAAGATGACGACGGCTGTAATAGCTGCTCTGCTTTAAAGCAGCCTTCCTCAAAGTCTTGAACCAAAACAGCGCAAATGATAAAATACACAGGCCTACATATCTTAAAATACTCTTGTTTTCATTGGAATAATATCTCTAGTTTTCTCTTTCTTTTGACCGTTTTTGTCATCATAAAATGAAAAACATTATTCATAAAATTCTTCATCAGTTATGTTTACTCTCCTGCTTCGGCTTTAGCATGTGGCCTCTTTGTTTCTGAAGGCATCGGAGATACGTCTAATACATCAAACATAAGCAGCAGCTGAAGCTACTAGATTTTACAGTGGAGAAATAAAAGCACTACTAAGGTAACAGGAGTTGAAAAGGAATTGTTGAGTGATCTTTCTTTTTTTTTTTTTAAGTGGATAAAGAACGGTTGGAGTAGAGGGAGAGAAGTGTCTGTTGATCTGTTCCTCTGATATCTATTCCGTCTATTTTTTCTCACACAGGTGGGATTTGATGTCATGGTTTCCTCCTCTGCCCTGCACACGGCTCATCATGTAGCGTAGCCGAGCCTTGTCATTTGTCGATGCAATCAGAAGTGTTTAGTTTAAATCCAACAAATCTTCCTTAAACTGTGCACACTGTGACAGACCTCATCAGCGTTCGCTTTACATTGAACCAATAAGGAACGATTGTTTACACACTTAAAAACACCCAGGAACATTCATAGTGTTGCTGCCGTGCCCCATTAACAGCATTAACATCACATTAATATGGGCTTGAAATATTAAAAAGCGGTCTTTGATCACATACCCTCGACAGTATAAGTGTACGTCTTGGCCTCCTGTCTCAAACACGCTTTATCTGTCTCAGCCCGGTGGCCTACTACTGCCACACTGCATGCGTACTACATCAAAGTACATCTTACACCCTGACTAGCTTCTGTGAGAGAGGGCTTTTTGGGAAAGCCTGTCATCTCTGCTGCAGTGCCCTCTACGTGCGATGGTGTGTTTATATGTGTGTGTGTGTGTGTGTGTGCGTGTGTGCGTGCGTGTGTGTGTATTTGTGGACTGTCAGTGAGCATTGCAGGTGCTGGCATGTCCATGCTTCTGCCTAATCCCCATGGGAGCGTAAATAAGCTGCCTAGCTCTGCCTCCTTACATAACCACTCTGCCTGAGAGAGGAGGGAGAGAGAGATGACGCCATGGATACAGAGACAGGAGGAGGAAGGGGAGACCACGGATTGGGGTGGGGGTGGGGGGGAGCAAAGTAGAAGGGAAAAGGGGTGAGAAGACGATAGGTAAGGTGGAGGTTAGAGGAAAGTGTGGATGTGTAGGAGCAGTGGATTTTCTTGCGAGGCGGATGAAATCATTTAATAATCCATCTTTGGTCCTTTTTTTTCTAACCCGTGTTTTACTCGCTCCTTCATTTTCTCAGTTGTTCTTTCCCCTGGTTTCCCCATTTTTCTGCTCGTCTTCGTGTGTATGTACAGTGAAGCCCCTGGGCGGGCGGACGATGCTGGGAAATGTCAGACGTTTAATTGAATTCGTGGCACTGCAGGAACCCCTTTTAGATCATCATTGGCAGCGTACGGCACACGAGCACACACAAACACGTCTCTTAAGGACCGCACTTGCTGCTCCTACATCCTCACACATGGAGACCCTGCTATGATCTGAAACAGAGCTGTGTGTGTGTGTGTGCGTGTGCGTGCGTGTGTGTGAACACATTGAGATTCATTAGGCTTCCCGTCTCACTCGGCTGCTCTTGCCTGGCAGAACTCGGCATCACATTCAACTTTAAAAGATCACCACTATCAATTTTGTTCGACTGTCTCCATGTTGTTCTGTCATGCATGAAATCAAGTACAAAAAGAGTCACAGCGGGATGCAAATAGTAGCCCAAGGGCCCGATCCAGTTCTGCAACAAAATGATTTGGCCCCCCTCCTATGAAAGCTGAAGTTTTCCTTTTCATGGAGTGTATTTACATGAAGATTATTCAGTAGACAACGTTTAAATAGAACATGATTATTCATCTAAAACCCTCTCAAATTCCCACTCTCACCCATTAAGGTGCCTTAATCAACCCCTAAGAATCACTAGTGCAGCAAAAACAATAACTCCCTCACTGGCTTCCCACCTTCAGTCAAACACCAGCCAATCCGCAGCTCAGGAAGTAAGACAGATCAGGTAATACATTGAAAGGAAAGCAGGGAATATTCCTATAAGAGGGCTTATCACGTTCAGTATGACATAAAGCGCTTTAACTGCTGAACTAAAGCACATCAGACGTTTGCTCAGTTTTTATTCCCCTCGCTCTCTCTCTCTCTCTATCTCTCTCTATCAAAAGCTTAAGCAATTATGGCGATACGGGGTCACGACTTTATTTGAGTCTTGCTGATGATCACATTAGAGAAATGACTTTGGCTGAGTTATCAACCCCCGAAATGATCTGAAATCCATCTGCAGTGTTTTTTAATGCCCACAAAGCCCAGCTGTAATGTGCTTTTTATGGTCCTGGAGAGTGAACATAACACATTGAGGTTGTTATGGCCAGGCCTTGACCCTTTATGGAACCCTTATAGCATATGAGATATGGGTCAGTTTTTATATGTAATAAGAATATAACATTATACATGTATTCCTAAAACGATAGAGGGAGATATTCACGACAGACTCACCCCTAAATACTTATTATATATCTTTCTTATTGCTCAGTTTGCCTATATTAAACATGAGATATATTGTGTCCACCCTCAGGCCCTTTGTATTCTCTAACTTTCTCCACTGTCTGTGCTTTTGTATCTTTCTCTCTTGGGGGAAGGTATCTTTGTGTGTGTTTTTTTTTTTTTTTTTCTGTTCAGTGTTTGCTCTGTCTGTGATTTGTTCACTTCATAAACTGCAGACTCATGAATTTTCCCTCCGCCAGAGCCCGTTTTCTCTGCTTCAGTGTCCCTAATGTACCGAGGCTGCATTTTCTGTGTCGGATGCACAACGATTCTTTTTTTGTTTTTGTTTTTATGCTACAAATTGTGTCACTTTTACAATAACTTATAGTTATCTGAGAGTAAAAAAAAGGTATTACATCAGCTGATTGATTGAAGCTTCGCTGCGGCGGCTGAATCAATGTGTGTGTCTCTACATGAGTGAGTGAGAGAGAGAGATGAAACAGAACACAGCTCAGCCAGTGAAAGATGTCTAAAACCCTGTCAGTTCAGGGCTGTTTGTCAATCAGGTGTCAGAGCTGACCACTCAACCGTTTCCGGGGCTTAATGATGGTGAGATCCGCTGGTCGGTCCGTCAGTCTTTTATACCACAGAGCGAGATCTTCATACCTGCTGGCCAGATTACTATGACACGCAATGTGGTTATTTATGCAAATTTCGAGTGATATTTTGCCATTTCTTTTCTTTTGAGCAACACCGAAATTCATCATTCAAGGTTTCCGAACGGATGCTTTTACTTTTACAAAGGATCTTCACGGTTCCCAGAAGATGAATTGTAATATTCTGAACACCTTTTAGCAACACCAGCAGGATACAAAATGAAGTGTACATCTTGTGCTGTGAAGTGTGCATGAATCATTCCTAAGCTCTAAGAAAATAGGAAGAAACGCGCCAACAGTGCAAACAGAGAGTAACAGTGTTTTCCTAAGGGGGTTGGTTCAACGCTGCCTTGATGACGCTATCGGTCGGGACGGCGTTATCGGCTGTAACCGCTCCATGAGAGCAGTTCAGAGCGGTGGCTATGAGCTAACCTGTTGGGTTAGCTCACGTGCGCTATCATGCACTAAAAGCAACGTCGAAAAGCGAGCTCTACCCCTCCTCCCACCTCCACTGGCCTTTGATGTCCTTCATGATAGTGGCCTTGGCTCGGCAGTAAATTGTTCACAGCCAGTCATATTTCTTATCACTCATACATAAACCTGTTTAAGGATCAGTGACTCAGTTGTTGGCACAGGTAGCCCATTTTTTTTTTTATTTGCCATAATGTGCCATAATGACAAATACCGGCTCAGTGGGTGAAACCGGATATCTACTCCAGTCAAAGGGCAAACACTAAAAGAGTTTTATAACTTTAGTTTTGTTTCCGGGAAGGCTAACACCAAATAAAGGCGAAGCATCGTGATATTATTAGAAAATTGGAGGGCAGTATAAGTACGTATATTTAACACTGAGATTTGAACAGGTAAATCAAATGTTGGAGGGTTAATATAGTGCAGTTGTAGGTTGCACTTAGCTCATTTCATTATTGGTGTGTCTTTCTCTCACTTATCTCTCCCTTCCCTCCCCCCTCCAAAGGCTCTCTGAGAGGTGTAAACACCTTAATCACATTCATTTGTTGGTGATTCTCTCAAATGTTTCCTCCAGGCTGAAGCTTCATTCTACCTCCTGGTGGCTTTGCGTCTGTTACAGTCCTGAGTTTCTTCTCTTCTTATTCATTTCAGTCTCATTGTGCTTTTTTTTTCGCCGATAAGAGCAAAGGGGTCGATTATTTCTAAATTACATCTCCTTTATGTTTTCTCTCCCTGCAGGTTACTTCACAGTGCATGAAGTGTTTCTTCTGTTTTCTTTAAAGATAGAATTATTCAATTATTTTGTATTGTTCATGTGGCTACTTAAAATACCAGGCTTAAAGTGGCAGTCTAATCTTAAAGCAAAGAGAACGGGACCGTCGTCTGCATCAGAGCCTCCCTCCTTTTGTTGTTTCCAACCACCCCGACTGACACGTGTGTGTGTGCGGCGCTCGAGCCGGTCTGACCACAGGTTGGCCGTAGTTCTTTGAGCGTGACCGATGCGATGGACTGTGTGTGTGTGTGTGTGTGTGTGTGTGTGTGTGTGTGTGTGTGTGTGTGTGTGTGTGTGTGTGTGTGTGTGTGTGTGTGTGTGTGTGTGTGTGTGTGTGTGTGTGTGTGTGTGTGTGTGTGTGTGTGTGTGTGTGTGTGTGTCGTAAAAGCTGATGACATTTACGGAATGAGACGCAGGGCTGATTGATGCACTGCCAAGTTGGGAAGGAGTGCGGCCTGCAAATAACCTTTTTTACTACAGCAACACACACACACACACACATGCATGCAGATAGATGGCATAGCAATATAGGGCACCCTATTTTTTTGATGCGGTCGTAAATTCCCATTGGTTACACCCCAGACCATGGAATGCAGCACGTACACTTCTCTCAGCCCAGTCTGTTCCCACATCCCTCTCACGGGGTCGGTCATATAGTATCCACTGATTAAAGTTCCTGCAACACCTCCCACCTGTGAGGTCGGCTGAAGTGCAGAGGGCAAAGGTCACGAGTTGTTATGCGGATTGTGGCTATTAAGTGGTTATTGCTGTGAACTGTGAGACTTAAGGTCACACATGTTTACTTTTTAACACTGGAGACGAATCTATTCGCTCGCCGTTGAACGCACTTCCAACTCCGCTGCGTTCAACGCGGTCTTCTCACAGACATGCAGCCGTACACACCAGATTAACCCCGATGGACCCCGGATGTGTCGTAAAGCTCTGCACTACTGCTCCACTCCTTTCTTCTCACACCACTTACCCCAGAAGGAGCAGTGGAAAAAAGGCAAAGAAAAGATTAGCGAACGAGGAGAGGTGATCAGAAAATGAGTCAAAAGCCTTTATTACCGTTACCAGGGCCGACAGCAATTAGTGAAGTGAAGTGGTCAGATCACAGTGAGTTAATTATAGAGCCAGCAGCAGAGCTCATTCATTTCTGTCCTTTTTTTTTCTTTTTAAAACTCCATAGGCTTGTCAGGTTTAGTTTTTTTATTGAATATAAAATACACATCAATAATGACATATGCATGCTATGATTTCATGTTTTTAGGATGAATTGTAAGTAAGTAAGTAAGACTTTTAAACCAAACATAATGATGAGCATTTCAGTTTTTAACACAGTAGTCTGCACTTTCACTTTAACCAATAAGCAAACTCTGCATGTTTATATGGACAAAGCGTCTCCACTTCCTCCATCTGTAGAAAAATGAAGTCAAAACATCGTTGATACAGGATGGATTGAGATGTATAGTTATAGTAAGATAGATATTGATACTCTATACATACAGATCTTTATGTTTGAAACAGATAAACATGGTTTTGGAAAGTTACATCTCCTAAAAATGCCTTCTGTGGGAAAAATGTATTTGGCGTGATCGCCAGTCTGTTGAAAGGTTAAAGTAGAGTTTAAAATGTAAAGATCGTCTTGGATTGAAGGAAAATGTCTTGAGCAGAAACCACAACAATGATCAACACTTTAATTTGATAAACGGCACGTCACAGATGATAAATGATAAGCTCGGCAACACGTTGAGACCTTGAGAAACCCATTCAGTGTAATTACTAGACGATAATGAGATAATAAGTCAAAAATCCAGAGGGAAAAAAGGGGGTTTTAAGTCAACATCTTGATATAATGAGCAAATGAACAGATTTTGGAGTAACCTTGATTGACCCCCTTTGCCTCCATAATTCACCGCCGAGCGTCTCATAATGTCGTTAATAAATCCATCCAGCTCTTAAATACTGGAGTCAAATCTGGGTTATGAAAAACGGAGGAGGCGTGTCTTTTGCACAAATGGGACTCACCCCGCTTCTATACTTTCACTTCCTGTCCAAGTTTCTCCTCTTCACTTTTGTCTCCCATCCCTCTCCCCCCCTCTCTCTCTCTCTCTCACCCTCTTCCTGTTATTTTACTGAGGGTGGCTAAAGTGCGGGAATCATCAGAACAGCCCGCGTGCAGCTGACTTCTATTCAGAGCGATAATGGCTGACGCTGTGTGCAGCTGAGCCCCCATTCAAAGCCAGAATGGCTCCTCCACGTACAGTTGATTTCTTCCAAGACGCCCAGTTCCGCCACTTGAGCCAGTCTGCGGTTCAAAGCTGTTCCCCCCCACCCTCCCATCGTCTGCCTCCCTTCACCTCCTCTCCTGACACATTTCTAAAGCTAATCTTTCCTACTTTTGATGTGTGCGGAAGATCGATTGTGCCCCTTAAACCCTTTTTTTTTTTAAGGCTTGCTCAGGCTGCTGTGAATAAGCCTCTCATCTGCTCCAGAGTAGCTCTTTGCTCAACACTCTCTCACACACACACTCTCTCACACATGCACACACACACACTCTCTCTCACACACACACACATGCACACACACACACACTCTCTCACACACACTCTCTCTCACACACGCACACAGGCTGTTGACTGGGATGGGATTTATTTGTGTCGACCAAAACCCTGAATTTTCAAAATTGTTGTAAACCCACAATTTTGCAGCTCTTTTAAATTCTTCCATAATTTCAAAAAAGAGACACTGTTCAATCGTTTCCCTTCCAATCCATCATTTTCAGTTTATTGTTAAGTTAGTACAACCTATAATCTTCTAGTGAGTGCACAGCAGGTGAGCAACAACAAGTTGATGCAGGAGGCGTTTTTCCATTTGTTTGTCTCACACGTGTCTGTTTGAAAAGATGCGCTTTTTATTTTCACTCAACTAAACAGGTTTCACTACACTCGCGACCCGAAAGCGTGATTTAGCGCCTCAAGTCTATTTTCTTCACTTTTAAACACGTGTGCATAACTACAGATTGGGTCTTTGGCTCTGAACACTGCTGAATCGCAGGTGTCCTACACTCAATACTGCGCCTGAATGCATCCTGTCTAGACACAGATGGAGGACTGGAGCTGCTGCTAATTCCAAATTATGTATTTCCAGGAAAGGTCAGGGAGTTTTTAGGGAATTATGGATCCAAAAAGTAGCTGTTGTAATAATAGCTGGCAATTCTAAGTACTTTTTATGTAATATTTCGAGGCAACATTCAAGTTCTTGTTAAATATACTTTAGTGAATAACAATTTCCAATCCAAAAGTATTTTTGTTTCAATGATAGAAGTCTAAGAAAACCGCAATGCGTCTTGCTTTGGCTTGTCTTTTTAAACTAGCTGTCTATGGTCCATTTTTTTGTCATGCCTCTGTTTAAGCAAACTTTTTTACCTTTTTTGTTTTTAGTTATTTATTCAAGACTCAAGACTAAGAGTATTTTTTCCCATCACTACCCATCTCGCCTGCCTCTCCTCTGTCCTCCCTCTGTTTGCCCCAGCTCCTCCAGGGTCCTCTTGTTTCGGCGTTGTACAGAGTGCAGTCTCTAGCGAGGCCTGACATTTGCCGCTATGCGAAGGCGGGGGGGTAGGGGGAGGCAGAGGTGAAGTGACTAGACAGTGGCGTGGAGGAAGATAACGCAGCTGCGGAGAGAACTCCACCGCATTACTAATGAGAGCTCTTTGACCCAATGTACCTGCTCCAACAAAGTTTTTGGGGTTGAAAACATGTCCCCTCGCTGGAGTTGGGAGTTTGAATTTAATTTCAAATAGACTTTTCACACTCAGGCTCTTAAGTGCTGAAGTTCCTGAAATTGACAAATTCATTGTTTGCAAGCTGGTGTTATCTTTCAGTTTGGATTGTTAGATTTCCCCACGGAGCCCCGGCTCTTCACAGTCCAAGAGGCTTTAGAGAAAGCCGGAGGAAAGCTGCCATGTTTGTCACTCTGTCTTTTTCTTTCCGTTCACTTTGTACGGAGAGATAAAATCTGCACCGAACATGCAGTGTAACTAGTCAACAAATAGTTTCTGTAATAAGTACAAATTGCTTTAATTGATTTCACGGCTGTATTTGTATGTGGCCTATTAGCCTAAAGAACAGAATAGAAGATTCTCAGCTTGTCGTGTGTAGAAACTTCAAGAAAGCACATTGATTTTTGTTTTTCATTTCGGTTCATCCTGTTCTCTGTCCGTTAAATCAATCTGCACATTGGTTTGCGATGTTTATCGTACTTATCACCCCACAGTCAAACAACTTTATTTGCCATTGTCTCTAAAAAATAGATGCTTGTGCTCAACCAGAGTTGTCTGGTTCTGGTTTAACGATTACTAATTTAACAAATATTTTTTTTTACATGTTATAACGTGTTTGTGGTCAACTTAAGGTCAAGAATTTGTTGCCAGAGAAACAAAACTGTTGCAACCTGACAACCCTCCCTGTCGAGCCGTGCAAACAGATGGAATTGGCGAGTTAATGTGGAATTTACCACCTCACTCTGTGCATGTGTGTCTTGGTTAAATGCACTCAGGAGCAGGCTGTAAAATAAAAGCCTGTCATGTGACGGTGAACTGGGGACACCGAGGAATGTTCCTGCTCACTGAACTGGTAACTCAGTGGCGTGTGCGTGTGCGTGTGCGTGTGCGTGTGTGTGTGTGTGTGTGTGTGTGTGTGTGTGTGTGAATTAGAGCTAGAGAGGGCTGCATGCATAGATACAGCATAGAAACATTGCACGATCCCCTTGGTCTCAGTTAGTATATTGTTTATTTCCATCTGAGTTTGATCTATGTTTAAACCACGTGTGTGTGTGTGTGTGTGTGTGTGTGTGTGTGTGTGTGTGTGTGTGTGTGTGTGTGTGTGTGTGTGTGTGTGTGTGTGTGTGTGTGTGTGTGTGTGTGTGTGTGTGTGTGTGTGTGTGTGTGCGTCTCTTGCATGCTTGGGCACGATGCCGTCCTACCTCACCCTTCTGACGCTAAGCAGCTTTAGCTTGATCACCATCTGTTCAACCAGTCATTGCACAAAGACTGCCTCAACTCACTCACCAACCTCACACTCACTCACCAACTTGGATGCACACACACACACACACAGAGCCAGCGGTGATGTTTTGTGTGGCTGTGAAACGGGTGCTTTCCCATCACCTCTGAGGTTGTGCTGAGTGTGATTTGCTGTGGGATGGGTATTTCACAGAAGGCTGCAGGTAGTGTTTGTGTCTCAGGTGTGTGTGTGTGTGTGTGTGTGTGTGTGTGTGTGTGTGTGTGTGTGTGTGTGTGTGTGTGGTGTTGTTGTTGTGTCTCCCCGCTAGTTAAAAGCTGCTCCGCTGGTGAACCCAGCTAATTGCTGAGTTTCCCAGTTCACCCATAGGACAAGGAAGTATGAAAGAGATGAAACCTCTGTATTATTTTTATTCTCTCCACTTCACAGCCCCAGAGAAACCAGTGACCGTGACTTTTGAATATCAGTGTAATCTGGGTCATCTTTTTCTGCAATCTGCAATCCCCTCCCTGCTCTTTAAAAAGAAATAAACATAAATAAATAATGATAATTATAATTGGACAAAATATGTAAATGGAGATAAAAGGATAATTGTGCAACTTAAAAACGAAGACCGGTTATACACACACACAGAGAGAGAGAGAGAGACAGACAGACAGACAGACAGTGAGATAGAGACACAGGGACAGACAAATGGAGAGAGAGAGAGAAACGGAGAGGGAGACGGACAGACAGACAGAGAGAGTGACAGACAAACGGAGAGGGAGACGGACAGAGAGAGAGACACAGACAGACAAGCAGAGAGGGAGACAGACAAACGGAGAGGGACAGACAGACAGAGACAGGGACAGACAGTGAGGGAGAGACACAGACAAACAGAGAGAGAGACACAGACAGACAGACAAAGTGAGTGAGAGAATGAGACTTAGACACACACACACACACACACACACACACACACACACACACACACACACACACACACACACACACAGAGAAAGTTTACACACATTTCCCTCCCCCCCCCACACACACACACATTTAATGTATCTTCATACACAGCATCATGCATATGCGTGCAAGTTTTTCCTCCCCCGGTCATACTTTCATCTGGGTCATCCTGATTTATGCGATCATCAGAGCTGGAGTTAGAAACATTGTAACCAAGGTAACAGACAGCAGAGCCGTTTGCCTTTTGTGCTCCTGTCTAGAGCGGGTAGTCATTATTTAACCATTCTGGGCACTCGATCAAAAATAAGTCTGTAATGTTGAGTATCAAAATGTGTCCTTGAATACCTGGTCAAACTCAAAACATTCATCATTCATACATTATTCTTGTTGAGTAAATCTATGACGTTTTTACCAATTTAAATCAAATCATGTCAATTTTTGACTATTTTATTAAAGTTCTGTTTATGGCTGCGTGCTTTAAAGACAACGTTTAACATTTGAAAACTTTGGTTTTTTTGTGAAATGAGAAAAGCTGTTTTAATACCTCTCACAGTTTCTCACTAGAGCACATAGTTTGCAGATTGAAAAGAAAAGCAGTACATAATCGTTTAAAAGCAGCTAACCAAGAAATAAACATTCATTTTCTGACCTGGTTTAATTGTCCTCGCTGATATTTCTTTCACCTGGGCACCTCCTAAAATTGTAATGTTGCGTTTTAAAGGTCAGCATTTTGAAGGTCAGTGTATTAAGTTTAAGTTTTTGCTGCAAAATCTGATAAGAATTCAGCGTATTTTTAATGCTGCTATGGCTCGTAAATATTGTATTTTGCTTTTTGCAGTGTCAAAGCATTGTTTCAATATCAGTACCGGAACTCGTATATCAGATCTGTATTTATTGTCAGCTATCATAAAATGTCCACGGATACCCAGCTTCATACACACTACATACTTTATGTTTATGGCATGATCATTAAACCTCATCATCAGCGTCCACAGATAACTTCATGACGGCTGAGCAGTAACACTAAAGTGTGCTTTCCTACACATTAATCCGTCACATTACAGCTTATGCCCGCTGACCTGTCAAGGGGTGTTTTGACTTCCTTTCACCCAATGCATGCTGGGATAGGTATCAGGAATAAGCAGGTATAGGGAATAGATGGATGGGATTGTGTGTTTGCTGCTGCCGGCAGGGGTTTTTGCTTTATTTTTCTTCCACAAGATCAATTGCTTCATGTCTCTGTATCTGCTCCAGCTCCCCCTCCCTCCTCCCCCTCCCTCCCTCCTCCCTCCTCCCTGCTGCTAAAACCTAATCTTCGCAACACATGACACGCGTTATTATTTAACGGTACGCACAGGTCAGTTCAAGCCCATTTACCCCGGAGTAGTGAGTGCAGTTGTGAGTACTCAGACGGGGTTTTCGATGCCGCCGCATTGCACTGCAGCCCTGACCTGCAGGCTCGTTCATTCTAACCCTCCGCAGCCCCCCTGAGTGGTAGACCTATGTTTATCCCGTGGACCTGAATGAGATGATGCACTCTCTCCACAGGAGGGATGATTCAATTTATCAAGCCCTCCAACCTCAGCTTTGAGAGCCAAAGTGCGATATGTTTTCTACACAGGAAAGGAAGCGTAACCCACACTCGGCCTCCTGCAGTGTTCTGTAGCCTCACGGGTCAACACTTGAACATAACTCTGACGCGTGCGTAGTGAGAGGAGGAGTTGGAGTGCTGTGAGGGAAAGAGGGAAGGGTAGTGCTTTGGCTTTATTTACTTCCGTTTCAACCAGGGATTATGCAATAATTAAAAAGATGATATTGGCTTTTTGGTTTAGTATCACAGTGATACAATCAAACAATATTAAATCGCACAATTAGGCATTTAAGCTTTTGTTCAATAGAGAGTTTGGGCTCATGTAATTCATAACAGTGTCTTACACACTTAACTGCTTTGAACATCAATTTGATTGTTTGTTTTATGTCATTTTGTGCTACAGTTTGCTCTTGTGTTGGAGCAGACAGTAGAGAGATGACAAGGGACAAGATAACAGATGACGTAGGATCATTGTGGTTCACGGCTGGCGCCTTCACCCATCACGAGACGGATCTGCCTAGGCCTAGCGTGATCCTTCTTTCTCACAATAATCTGCTATAATAATCATATTGTCCACACATAACAACCAAAACACTGACCTCGCATCACCTTTAACCCCCAAAATGACGTGGCGTTACCATGGTTACACTACTCCTCTTGAAGGGAACATGTCACACTCACCATGAGCAGCTTCAGAGTTACGTCCCGGTGATTCCCATAATCAACAGTTCGTATTGACTTTTCACTACCACCAGTCCCGTTGAATTATGTCCATGACGAGTCCACTACAATATCTTTATACTCATGATTGATTAAATAACTATGTCCCCTCAGCTCTTGCTCACTGTTGTGGTTTTATTGCCGGCAACTTCACTGTTTTAGTTCACTCCCTCCATTCCACCCTCAGCAGGCAGCTGCGTTCAGCCATAAAGCTCTAACAATCATCAGATGATCAGAAATGTTCCTCCGTATCTGCCGGATGTGTAAATTAACTGTTTGCTAACAAGTCCACCATGTTGGACTGTATAAGGCGATAATGTGTGTTGTTTTTTACAGCTTCTTTCTGCCAATAGATCAGTTACTGCTGGTGTACCGTAGCGGTTGGCAAGAACACGTCTGACAAACCACATGTTAAATGTTTTATTTTTCTCTCCATCTGTGTCGTGAAGGGGTCCCTTCAGCGTGGTGAGAAGATGCATCAACAGGGAGACGGGGCAGCAGTTTGCTGTCAAAATCGTGGACGTGGCCCAGTTCACCTCCAGTCCTGGACTCAGCACGGAGGGTAAGAGATCACAAAACGCCGCTATGTGTCTCCGAGTCCGTTACTCACTCTGTTTTCCAGCTGCTCATAAATATAACTAAGGGTAATTGCTTTTTCCACACTCTGTTGCACACTTAAAGTTAATGCAGTGGAGAGGTCAGATGCTTGTCCTTGTTTATGAGTGTAAGTCCACACTGGCCTACTTCTCATGCAGCCACGCTCGGCAGTTTCACAGTTCAATCACAGTCTTCTTCTGTTGTCTTTTGGGCTGTTTTCATTGAAGCAGTTAATTATGAAGCCACGCAGAGGGCACCTTGAGAAGACGTGTTAAGGAAAGAAGTGTACCATCACTGTTCATAGATTAAACAGCAATACATGCAATGTATTTATACAAATCAAATACTATGATGCTGAAACAACAAAAAGACATATGTTAGGTTGAGAACACACTACAGTTCAGAATATACTAATTATTCAGACTATACGGAGCATTTTGCATGCTGTAATTATTATAATATTCACAGACTATTAAGTTAATTAAAAGTCTAACTAAAGAAAACGCGACTGAACTACTCAACTTCATATTTCCGTCGCATTATACAGAGTTTAATTAAACAGGTGTTGTCGCTAATCCAGAGCGAGGCTGCTGAGTATCGTCTAGACGAGTCAGAGATCTTATCAGATACCTGCTGACGGAGGGGATGGAGAGAACGAGAGAGGAGGAGAGATTGAATTAAAGATATTTGGATTATTTATTTATTTTCGGGTGGGAGGCGATAGGACAGAAAGTATTAAGAGGGGACTGAGACGTATGAAGAGAGATTTGTAGGAATGCAGCTCTTTATTGGAGAAAGAAGAGCGTGGCCGGTCAGCTGTGACGCAGGTTTACTGCTGTCCGTGTATATCGAGCTGGTATTTTTAGAAGGCAATGCATAGAGAATACTTAGCAGTTTAACTTAACCCTAACGTATCACTGTGCTGTGTGTGTAGGGATTTGTTTTGCTTGTTAAAACGGAACAATAGATAGTGGATATACGGTACACAAATTGCATCACCAACACACAGAGGAAAAGAGAGAGAGAGGAAGAGAACCTTGTAATCTTGACAAGCGCCAGTCTCCTTTCTGACTTTCATTTTGTTTCTATCATCTAATGTAAGATGAGGACAAAACATTGGACTTCAAGGATGTTCCCTTTTTAATGAACGAAAACAGCTACAGAAGGTTTAATTATCTCATCAAATAAATTAGAGTGACAGCCCATAAAAGCAAATCTTCTTATTAAATGAATAAATATACTGTAGCCTATGCCGACATAATGGCCTAAAATTACATTACATTACATTACATTACAGTCATTTAGCAGACGCTTTTATCCAAAGCGACTTACAGGAAGTGTATTCAACATAGGTATTCAAGAGAACTACTAGTCACCAGAAGTCATAAGTGCATCTCCTTTCTTAAACAAGCATCTTAAAGCATAAACCAGAGCAAAAGTATAGTGCAGAGGCAAATTACTACGAGAACAATAATTGCAACAGACTAATACGAATATAATAAGTGCTACAAACTACTACGATAAAATACCTGGCTTTGTAGAGACTGTTTTATTTTTTTATTGATCTCCTCCGCTGTGTTTCAGGGTGCTAAGCTAGGCTAAAGACATGCTTCTTGCAGACAGCATCTCATTTTCAGAATGACTACTGTCGAACTGAACAAACAAATGTCCAATGGTTTGTTATATTCTACTAATTATCAGTATTTGTATCAAATTATCAGTACTTGTATTCGAGTATGTAGTCTTTATTTTTGTCATGTGGTTATTAATAATAATAATAAATTCACAAAAAATGGTATGCAAACAGTTATAAAGGGATACATGGAATTCATGATAATGGTTTCGACTACTAAATATCTTAACAGGACATCCGTAGATATATGTGTAAGAGACATCAATCACATCACATTCGCTCAGTACAGCCTCACAGAACCAGTATGTATTTAGATTTAGAGAACGTATCACGCTGATTGTTATACACGTTATGAGTTAAAGGTTGTTAATGTTCCTCAGAGGAGCTTCAGCTGCCACAGTACACCCAAACCTTCTTTACCTTCTCTAATTCTCTCTCGCTGACGAGGAGAACATAATCCAGCATGACAGGGCGTCTCCTTGGTTAACTTAAGCTTCCACAAGGCAGACATGAAGTTCTCAGACATTCAAAACACCAGTCGGCACACTGTCAGAGTGAGATTTTTTAAAAACACGTCTACAGGAAATTCTATGTTTTTGTATATTTTGTATTTTATAGGGTGAGCAGAAACAATCGCTTATAATGAGTGGGTTTTTCTTGAACTACTTCACTTTCAGCCCAGACTGTGGCGAAATTACCGTTAACCAGTTGGAACCGAAATATCAATTTAAGTTAATTGTTAATCAGTGTCTTCAAAATGTGAGAACGCTTCAGTCGTGATTAGAATCTCAAGTTTTATTGTCGGAGTCACATGTACAATCTATAAAAATAATATGAAAAATACTTTAAAGGAAAGAAAAGTGAACCCTGGATGTCAAAGGAAATTGCATTTTTGTAAACTCCTCCACCTACTTGCACCTTTCACCATCTATAATCACCAAACTACCGGTCAGTTCCACACATGCTGGTCTCTTTGTGATAACTGGTTAATTACTGAACATCCATCTTCATTGTAGTCATTTTTTTGTAGTCATTTTCTATGGCATACAGCAGCTTTCTGCCAGTGAGAGAGAGCTATAATCTTGATTAAATGTTCCCTCCTTAGAAACCATATTTCGCCGTATCTCCCCTCATAAAAAGTAGTGATGAAAAGCTGGTTTGACAGATGGCTGCAAACTCCTAAATGAAAGTTTTTCATTGTAACAGTGCACCAGTAACATTCCCCTTTTTGTTGCCAGCATACATGTCCACTTATGACTGTGTGTGTGTGTGTGTGTGTGTGTGCGTGTGCGCGTGTGTGTACATGGTCTGCACACTCCCCAGTCATTTCTATCCAATCACAGGAATCCATCAAACTGTTCTCATAGATGATTTGTTTTTATTCTCCCTCCTTCCTGTTACCTTTTAGAAAGCAGAGCAGTTTTCACTCGAGCAGGCAGCCGTAACACAGCAACGCAGTCACACAACACACACACACACACACACACACACACACACACACACACACACACACACACACACACACACACACACACACAAAACACCCAGCACTGAGCTCAGACCAGGGGAAGTGGGTCAAATGGTTTCGTGTCTTGGCAGCGGATTGGCCAGCAGAGGCCTGACACAAAGACACACACACACACACACACACACACACACACACACACACACGCAGCACCAGCTTGTTTCTCTCCAGCCTGGCCGGAGGTCTGTCTGACGAATAGGTCATACCTCTTAGGGGGATGAGGGAGAAAAGCCAGCCAGAGAATGAGCAAAATTCATCATGTGCCACCACCTACTCGCGTTCCTCCGCCTCTCTCATTCTCTCCCTGTTTCTACTTCTCTCTCGATCCCTCCTCCTCCATCATTCCTCCCTATCTTCCTCCAGTCATATAATAAAAGCTACAGAGCTGTGTGTGTGTGTTTTTACCGTTTCTATTACTGTTGTGACACCTCGTCTGCTAAAGCACTGTCAGGTCTAGCACATACAGTAGAGTAACACACACACACACACACACACACACACACACACACACACACACACACACACACACACACACACACACACACACACACACACCTGAAGCCCTGTGTGGTGCTGCTGTGGTAGCGAGGCCTCCTTCCACTGCAGGCTTTGACTCCCAGCAGGGGGAACACGGATCACTGTAGAGATCACATCTGTTTATCACCTCCTTTCTCCGTCTCTTTTATCCCTCTCTCTCTCTTTTGCTATTTCTCTGACTGGCTCAAATATATTTTTCCTCAAAATGTCCCGTTGCTCTGCATGAACGTACTCGCAGCTGTGGAGAGCACTGCCTCCAAAGCATGATGGAATAAATAAACATGTATGCACGGTATATACAGGAATCTGCCGTCGCCATGGATACTGATAGATTCCTCGCTTCTCAAAGCTGTTGATTTATTTCATATCGTTGTTTCTATACAATACAAAACAGCCACAAAACAAGCTTTGATACAAAACAACGGTTAACTCTGGGGTTGTTTTTTTTTATGATTTAAGTGCATGTATGGAAATGATATTTTTTGCATAAACACAAAATAAAATGACAGTGACTCATTTTTCATGCACAAAATATTCAGGTTTTTTAAAAGAAAGTGTGTTTCTCCTTTTGACCAGAAATGTGGACTTTTTCTTTGAGGAATGCATCTCAATGCAGCTTTACAAACTGTTTCATTTGGTTTGTGTACAGTCGAACACACAGAGCTGACCGTAAACAGGAGGACTGCCAAAATAACCCCAAATAAGACAAATCTTCAGAATGCGCTGTGTACATGTCCAAAAAAAAAACCGCTCCTATTGCAAGAGTATTATCGACATATCCGACGTCTTTATCGGAAAATTCTCCATTTCGAAAGCTTACTTTACCATAATTGTTATGAATGTTAAATTAAATTGAGAGGTATTGGTCTGGACCTCGGGGAGAAGCTTTAAAATGGATTATCCATTTTGTATTTGTTAGTTCATATTGTCCACAGTCAAGATAAGTAGAATAGCAATAAATATTAATAATAATAATGTACATTTTTGGGGTTATTAATTCCCTGTTAACTACTCAACTCAAACACTACACAACCTCCCCAAACACACACACTTAAAATCAATGTAACTAGCCTCCCTGCTGCAGTTTCTTCTGAGCTCAATAAAGTTGGTTTGCTTCCCGTTTGATAAAGTATCTTCACTAATCTCCAGCAGCACTCGCGGGTGACGGGCAAAAAACAGTGAGCTCACCAGATGACATTAAATGTGGCACGCTGCAATGCCCTCAAGGTAGCCACTTATCCGGCTTTAGCGGCATTAGCATCATGTTGGAGCTAGCCCACGCCTCGTGCCTGTCCTCAGAGGATTAGCTTAATGTTAGCGCCGGGGCTCGCGGCAGCAGCACAAGTGGCTCACGGCTCTCCGACTGGGAGCTTAATTAAATGTCACTGCATACGTAGAAGAACAATTCAGTAAATGTTCATTATAGTTCACGTGTGTGTGTGTGTGTGTGTGATTGCGTGCTTCCCTATCACATCTACTCTGTCCCATCTTTTTCCCCCATTCAGTGTTTCTGTCCATAAATCACCTCCGGCAGCAGCAGCAGCCGAGGGAATACCTCATTGGTAGTGTGGAATATTTAGCTTCCATATTTACTTTGTATACTAAGTATGTATGATTTGGCACAGCATGGCTATTTGAGGAGAGACGGATAATAAAAGTTAATACACTTAAGTGCGCTTTGTGATGCGTTTTCAGCAAACAAGATGAGAATTCACTCAGGCGGAGATGTTATGTATGTGATATTTATTTCTCTGGCTGGTATCAACCTTCAAAATGTCTCTCAGAACAACAATAGCTGCCAGGAGGTGAAGGAGTAAGGAACTGCTTTGGGGAAAGTCTGAATGGACGGATCAAAGGATTGAGAGATTGAATGGGAGGATGAAAGCGGGATGGATGGGACGGGCTATGTTTAGATGTTCATTGTGGAGGCAAATCCCTTTTTGTTTATCAAATCCAATCTGTAAGATTGACTCTCTGGACTGTTAATGCAAAAACATGGTCAGATTTGTGCTCCACATTCTCCATCCGTTGCTGTGCTGGTGAGGTATGCACATCAGTTAGTGGTCGACTTTTCTTAGATGGAAAGAAACATCCTCTTTGCTCTTCACGCAACAACAATATGAGTTTTGATTCTGTCAGTCTGGGTATCTGCAGGCCTTGAAAAGCCTTAAAAAGCATTGAGTTAAGTTTCTACAAAAGAGGCCTTAAAGGTATTAAAATGTCTTCAATTACATTTATTTGAAAGGTATTGAATATTTTGTCTTGCCTGTCTTAGTCAGTAATATCAGTTGTGATTTATTTTTTTATGTGAAGGCCTATGGGAGACGTTATAAACCATAACAAAAATACAGTCGATTGTGCTGCAAGAGGCTTTTGAATCCTTTTATTGGTGATTTTCATTCAGCAAACACTGTCACAGCTGCAGCCAGGAAGCTCTTCATCTCATTCATAATGGGCAAGCGTCAATTTAGGCAAGAGCTTAAAAGAACCTCCCATTAAGGAATTGTTGTTCTTCATCATTCTTTTGACGCAGGGTGTTAATTTGCATTCTGTTAGGCATTAAAATACAACTTGGTCTAACTGCTGCTTCAGTGTCATTGCAAGTGAGACATTTCCAGAGATGCCATGTGAGTTTCATATCAGACCTGTGAATGTGATGGGTTTATTTTGGCTTTTTAGAATAAAATATTAAACATCTCATTCAGGCTGCCAGTCAGAATAAAGAGTCATCAGCTGGAGAGACGCACATGAGTAAGACAGGGATGGATTTAAACTCTTTAATAAATGGGGAGAGACGGCTGGCGGAAATGGGGGATGATGGAGTGGGAGGAAGCAGAAAGGAAGATTATAAAAAAAAAAAGTGTGATTCAGTGTACACCCAATTATCATAGATTACATCTCAGGGCAATGCTCCACTATGCTAAAGCTTTTCAATGTTTCTTTTTAAGGCTTTGTTATACAGTTCATCTAGTTTTACGAAACACAAAATTGTTTAACTTGCATCAGACAGACTTTTCTTTTTTTTCTTGCCTCCGTGCTCGTCAGTCTTGTCAACAGTTCAGTTTTATCGAATGATATCTAGTTATCTGTTTCTCTGTTGCAATCATTTAAAAGCAAACGTTTCCGATTTGTCTCATAGGAACGAGAGCTTTGCTTTGCTTTCTGTATTGTCAGTCATCTCTCCCCAGTGATTCCTGTAAAGTTTACATCCTAAACAGCCTGCATGCATTGATCATTTCAGCGTCGGTAACCTCCTCCATTAACCCTCCTCTTGTTTGGAAACCAATTAAAGAAGTAGACGCTTATTGCCAGGTAACAGCAAGAGGATGTAAAATAAAGGAAATTAATACAAACAAACGCTTGAACCAAAAGGAGAGCAGAGTCTTTTTTTTTTTTTTTTTTTTTTTTTTGCATGGGAGTCAGTCCTGCAGATGAGTCACCATCACAGTGTTTCAGGAGTGCGAGTTCTCCACGTTCCCTCTCTGCTAACAGTGAGAGCTGAGCCACATGAAGCCCCGAGGCAGGCGGGATCGTCTGAGAAGCCGAGGAGCTGGGAAGGCTTCAGGGTTCAACTACTCCGAGGTGCAAAGGTGTCTTTACACCTGTAGCACCTTGTCAGTGGTGCCAGACTGAAGTTCTGCAAATTAGGGAAAGGTGCTAGCCAGTTTTAAGACATTTTGACAGTAAAGCGGTAAAAATCTGACAAGGTCGGCTCTACTGTGCCGAAGAGATGCCAGACATGCGTAGCAGCTCCTTGATTGAAGTCAACCGGCTGTGTGTGTTCTCTGTTTCTGCTCTTAAGACTCCTACTGATCGGTCGGGACGTTCTGGGGACGTTTGCTGCTCCTGTTACTTGAACTTTGTTAGCCGAGTATATGAAACGATACATACTAGGGCAGTGGCGGCTCAGTGGGAGAGCGGGTCGTCCTTCAATCACAGGATCGTGGGTCGATTTCCGTGCCTGCAGTGTATGAATGTGTATGAATGTAAGTTGGTTCTGATGTGCACGTGGCGTCATGCATTGCGAATTACATGTTATGTGAAAACGCTTTGAGTGGTCGGAAGACTAGAAAGGGCGCTCTACAAGTACAAGTCCATTTTCCTTTCACCATACATTTGTTATTTATCATTAAAAGCAGTGTTGTGTTTCCACTCGCGTGTGATTTAGTTATTTACAGAGGAGAGCGCTTCATTTTCGTGGTAATTAAATTGTACTTAGAAGTAGCCTATTTATGAAATCATAACTCATTGCTCTCCCCCACATAACAGTCCATTAGCTGCTTTTAATGATTAATATATCGTTATAGATATCTGTGATTCTAGACGGGTTATAACAGGGTCAGATCTCCCACAGTGCATGACTATTTGCAGCCGTTTGCAGGCCAACAGTAGGGTTAGCAGTGACGAGGACTGGATAGCATTGAAATTTAGACAAAAACGTCTGCAGTCGGGCTCATCAACAAAACCCCGGGACCCCCACTGACTCAGACTCTCACATCCTCCTCAGGACAATTACATACATTTACACGTCCCTGCACAAATCTATCTTCACTTAGATAGTCCCTTAACTCTTTAATAACAGACTTATTGGAACATACTCTTATATTGTCTGTTTGATTTATCATTTTTGCAAATATTAACTTCTAACGATATCTTAACTTTTGCACTCAGTTTATTGTCCTGCACCAATCACCAAGAGAGAGACATATTGTAAGAAAAGCATAGAAATGAAATGACTACAGGATATTTAAATGAAAATGTGTTTGTGGGTCAGCAAAAACAATAATAAAAGCATGGTGTCGTAAGAATAATCATCCTGCATACATTACACACATATTTAGTCATCGTTCACAGTTTAAAAGTCCTCCGTCATAGAATCAAAGAGACTAATGATATGTTGAATGATATGTTCAGTATAATTACAGAGCATATGAATGCATGCTGGTCTTGGTGACACATATGCTCATATCTCTCTCTCTCTCTGTCTCTCTTGTCTCTCTCTGTGTTTTCAGATCTGAAGAGGGAGGCCAGCATCTGCCACATGCTGAAGCACCCCCACATTGTGGAGCTGCTGGAGACGTACAGCTCAGACGGGATGCTCTACATGGTTTTCGAGTAGTAAGTCTCCGCCTTCGCAAGGATCCCACTTCGACATGATTGAACACACGAGTCGCAAATCAAAAGCCCCTCACACCAAAAACACACATGTGGGTGAAGGAAAGGTCGCTCCAGTAGGAGATGGCGGGGTGGATGTCACAGTAGGGTGGCACCTAAAGGAGAAGTGCGAAGATGAGGTGGTGTTGAGAAAGAAAGGACAAGATGATAGAGAGGAAGGAGACAGAGAAAGAGGATGACAGCGTAGTTGCAGCAATAGCAGGACAGAGAGAAACCCTGCGGCGGTTTTATATAATCACCACTGATATGAGAAAGCTTGTTAGCGGAGGATGGGGGTGGGGGTGGGGTAAGAAAAAAGGAAGAGAGAGGGGAGACTGTGTGTGCAGCACCATATACATGAAGGGAAAGGGATGAGATTAAGATTTCACACTCTCTGCTACCTCCAGCCTTTTTTCCTCAGAGCTTCGCCTCACAGGCCCGCTCTGTATCTTCATCTCTCCTCCTCTTCCAGAACTAATTCCTTTATCGTTTAATTCTGTTATCGCCGAACAGGCAAAGCGCTCAAGTTTTGGGTTTTTTTTTCCCACACACACACACACACACACACTTCCAATCGTACGCCTCGGTGCAGGCGAGTAAAAACTCTCAAGGAAATGCAAGTGAGCTCCTTTTTAAAAAAAAAAGGGATTTTTCACGGTGTTGGAGCTCATTTGTGCACAAGCTTGTGTTTCATAGAGACACGTGGGAGTGCAGGTAGTTTATTAAGCGGGTCCTCTGAGTGCTGCGGCCCTTTGAGAGAGTAGATAACTGAGTAAACATGGTAGATAAACGCAGAGAGCTTTGTACGTCTCCCTATCTTCCAGGTCTCCCTCCTGGCTAATCGAGCAGCCTAAAATGTGGGAGTCTACGCGAGCTGATGGGAGAGGAGGAAATATGAACGTGCCGCCGCCAAGGCCTTCATGAGAGCGCTGTTTAATTGGTGCAGAGGCTTAGTGACAGTAAAAGAGTAGGGTGCAGTAATTGGAGGAAGAATGGGAGCAGAGCAATTATGAGAGACGGAGTCGGCTGCAGCTTAACGACTGGGTGATAATAAATGAGTGTGTGTGCGTCTGAGGATTGTCGTTCAGCCTTCAATATGTGCGTATTGTTTAAGTAAAGAGACAGCTAAACAGGACCTAATAGGCCACAGCTTAAACAAGGTAAATCCCAAGCAGCTCATTGATTGTGAGGTGTGACACTTTCTTTCCTTAGTGCATTGAGACGCGCCGTCACCTCCGGCTACAACCCGGTTTCTAACTAAGCCGAGAAGCTGTCGTTGTTTAAAAAAAGCTGTGACTTTACTCTAAATGACTCCGGAGGGATTTTATGAAAGCAGAAGCATTAAACTTCACCGACACAGCAACAGCTTCTCCACCCGAAGGCTCAGGTGATGTTATGGAGCTGCATGAAGCGTGTGCGAAGATTCTTCATCTCTCTGAAGGTCTCCCATAAACAAAGAACCGGATTGTCCAGCAATTTAAAACAGGAAGTTGCTTTAACACACGCACACTTAAATGGTTTAATAAAAGATAACGGATTTTATTCATTCAAGAGGAGGAGTGTGCAGAGAAATTGCTATATTATATATTTTAATAAGATAACTGCAAAATGTTTAGATTAGTATCTGATAACACATGGGTTTTAGGTTCAGAGAGCACCACCTAACCATTTGTTCATTTTAAAAATTTTAATCTATTTTTATTTTTGCAGAATAGAAAAACATTTTTATTTCAAAATCACCTGTATCAAAATAAACTCCCTCTAGTGGATTATTTATTGAACCTTCAGTAACACTTAGAGCTCATTATGAGCCTCTCCAGCTTTGTATTTTACAAAAAAAGAGGATTTCCAAGTAATTAAGAGAATAGAAAGTCAAAATTGCCCTCTCAAGTTTGTTTGAAAGTATGCACAAAAATAATGAATTCCCTTTCCTTGTTTTATTTGCTCAATCTGAAGTACTCTTTCTTTCCCTCACCACCTTTTACAATCCCCGAGTCATTGGGAATGTTCAGCCTCACACTGGCTTCACTCCTGGCTGTAATGGTGAGACAGCTGTTTGTGTATCACATCACCAGCCCAGAGACACAACATGATTACAGCTCTTTCCTCCGCAGACCGGCGTCGCCCATTTCATCCACACAAACAATCACAGAGACGCTTTAATAAGTGTGACCTTTCCTTCGTACACAGATTCCTGACTTGCCCTTTACACCACCCTGATCCTCTCTCTGTGTGTCTCTCTGTCTTTGTTAGCATGGACGGAGCAGACCTGTGTTTTGAGATTGTCAAGAGGGCGGATGCTGGCTTTGTCTACAGCGAAGCAGTGGCCAGGTGGGGATTAACACTTTTGATTTTTCATCCTTTAAGACGCTTCCTCATGCTGATGTTTGTGATAAAACAATAACTGTACAATGTCTTTTCTCTAGTCACTACATGAGACAGATCCTCGAGGCGCTACGCTATTGCCACGACAACAACGTCATCCACCGAGATGTCAAGGTATTTGAGACAGTTCATCTTCTAACTTCACTGCAACCTTACCTGGCTAAAGCTGCAATGTGTTTATGCTGTTAGAGAGACTTCTAGAAGAAGCAGTGGAGATGTGGCAAATGTTGAAAATGAGGACTGATGGTGCAGTAAAGAGACATGATTATCGAGAAAGAAACCGTGTTATTGATTCACAGCGCCCATAACCAGACACAGACGGTGTTAATCAAATATAAAAAGCTGTAAAAGATATATAATACATAAAACTGCTGCTTCACCTTCAGTTCTAGTCAGACCTGCATCACTTACAGTCAACAACGGTCAGAGTTGCAGATGTGAACCTGCAGATGTTTGCCATAAATCACCCCCAAAAATGGTCCTTTGTATCTCAATTAGTTCTTATTAGTTTTCTAATTAAGTTTACATTTCAATTACTGACCCCATGTTACCTTGACCTCTTGAGGAACACTGTTTTTTCTTGAACGCCTCCTTGGTGAACAAAGAAAAGTCTTGACAAATTGAAGTTAATATAAAGTCTTATTTATCCAGATGTATGGTCAGTCCTTTCTAAATACATGAATACAGTTCTCTCAAGGATGAGTAGGGCTTCTGCGCAAGCATGAGACTGTTTATGTGAAACTGTTTGAATAGTAAGGTTCTACCAAAGATGCACGTGTTGTGGGAAGTACTGACCAAACGACGAAAAAAAGGAGACTCGGATTATACTGCTGGAGTTGTGTGAAAGTGTGTTAATGGATGTTTTGATATAATTAAGCTGTTGGTAAATCTGCACCCCAGGGACTTAAATTCATCAAGGATTTACTCCTCTCTTTTGGATTTTCCGTTCACCGTGGAGACATGCAAGAAAAATGTTTCCCAGGTAACACAGGTTCAGTCATTTGAAATACAACTGGTCTTTTAGGGGGTGAAGTATTTCTTTAATTGCTGCTGAGCTTTGGTTATATCACCACATACACACTGCCAGTTTATTAGGTACATCTAACTAAAACTAATGCGGTGTAATGCAGGTGTTGATTCAGGATTTAGTTTGCGGTGCTTTTGAATTGTCTTGTGTTTTACTCTCAGGTGTTTATATTATTTATATACCAATAAGGGTAAACATCTCTCTGTTTAATGCAATATGTTTCCACAGCAACACAAAGCACATTGTCCAAAATGTGTAAAAAAATAAATAAATACATATAATTTACATAATCCTAGAAACACCACAAGCTGAATTGTATTTTAATTGTCTACTGGAGGTTTGTACAATATTATCATCTTCTTTTTTTAATTATCTTTTCATATTATTATGTTTGGATAATTGATGGTAGAATCTCAAAAGCAAAATCTCAAAAACATTGTATCTTTCTTTTAATTTATGTACCCAGAAGGACTCTGTTTGGATACTAATTAAAACCTCTGAAACACAAACAAAAAAACAGCAGCTGTACAAAGAAAAATAAACTTTGAACCCTCGTCGCCTGCTGCGGTTTAAATGTTGAAATTGCAGCGGCTATAACTTTCTTTGCTTGTAGGTTGCTACATCATTATGTCTGCATCTGCAGGTCTGATCTGCTGCTGAAGCTTAGTCCTCCTGCAGGTGGCGCCTGTTGTCCCCTGTAGAACCGATCCCAAACCTGAAACTGTGAACCCAAGAGTTTAGTCCTAGTGAAGTTATGTGTACCAAAAAAAAAACCATTGTTCCTACGGCCTTCTGTGCTCTGTGTAGGATCCAGAAACTATTTCATTTCTATTAGCATGTATGGTAGATTTAAGACTGATTGACTCATCTTTTGCCAGTTTTGGGAGAAAAAGCAGACATATTTCTTTACCTTCATCAGCTCACTCCATATTATAGTATCATGGGAATGATCAGCGACAAATCAAGCCTCTTCAAAACAACCCTGGTATTAGTGATGTATAAAACACTTTTAATTCAGGTGTCATTCATACACAGTAAGACGACTAAGTACTGTGAGTGTTCTGATGAAGCCGTGTCTGCAGCCTGCTGTGTGGGAACCAACGGGGAGGCAGTGAACTGACAGCCAGCCTATAGACTACAATGCGTGAAATTCACATGTCACGTACGAGATTTCTTTATATATTTCCGCTGCAGAAATAACACACGTGATGCATTATACTGCTTCTCCCTACACGTTTGCATCTGCGTGGAAAGGTTAATGCATTTGCTTGCGTCGGTGTGTCAGTTGTGTGATTGCATTTCAGTATTTGTATTCTAGTGTGTGCCGCAGGCTGCAGGTAGCTATCGCATCAGCCAGTTGTAACCAACTCCTTACAATGAGAAGAGCCAGCCTGGTTCCAGGAGAGAGAATAAAAAATATTTAAAAAAAAAACTAAGTCTTTGCATTCAAAGCGCCTTCTCTCGTCTCCTCCGTCACACTCTCTGCGTTCACAAACGAGCGGCGCAAAAAAAACAAACCACATTTCCCTCGGCGGGCTCCCCAGTTGTGAGTTTAACTGCTTTTTATGTGATATTCACAGATCTCAAATGCAGCACTTTTATTTTTATGTGTGTTTTATATTGCCTTTTCCAAGAGACTCATTACGCGTGTTCTATGGCCTCCGTCAGCTCCCGGCTCGTGGGTTCACTGTCTCCGCCCTCGGCTTTGTGCTCAGGTATTAGTCATCCTAACCTACACGGTCCTATCTCTCCGTCTCCCACACCGGATCTCTGCTGAATCACTGGCTTACACTCAGGCTCATTGTTTATGTGTGAGAGATAGCCAGCCGGCAAGTTCAGCGGGACGTGAGATGATACAGCCTGTTTATAGCTGCACTGTGTGTGTGTGTGTGTGTGTGTGTGTGTGTGTGTGTGTGTGTGTGTGTGTGTGTGTGTGTGTGTGTGTGTGTGTGTGTGTGTGTGTGTGTGTGTGTGTGTGTGTGTGTGTGTGTGTGTGTGTGTGTGTGTGTGTGTGTGTGTGTGTTTCAATGCATTTCCTGGTTATTAGAGTAATAACTCTTTTGTTTTAGTTCCGTACAGCTCCTGTTTCCTTTAGTTCCATTCACTTATTTGCCTGGTGCAATTCCAACATAATTAAAACACATTACAGCACCTTCACACAAATCAAAACTAGACATGCATCAATCAATCAATCAGCCACCGGCCTCACATACAGTATATCAGATTGTTAGTCGGGTCAAATCTACACTCTCGTGCAGCATGATTGTTTTACGTCTCATGAAGAAGATATGAAGCTTGTCGTGTTTTAAAACCTCCAAGTCCAAAACAAGATGTGGAGAAACAACCTTTAAGACATTTGTCCTAAATTTCTCTTTAATTAACATACATTTGAATTTCTGTATTATTGTTCTTTGAAAGAATCCCCGATTAGTCACATTGTTAATCGACTTCCTGCCGGTAAAGGGTGGAGGATGCTGCTGGGACTCTTTAGCAGAAAGGCATGGTATTTTAGTCTGGAATATGTCATCCAACTGACTAATCAATTGACTGATAATTTTTTTTACCATATAAGGAAACCCGCCAAGAACGACAGTAACGGGGCTAAATACTTGTCAAATGACCTCGAAATGGTTAAACTAATGCATCCTCTGTCAGGTATAACGCACCTGAAACCTACTGGTAGTGATGGTTTACAACTTTCTGAGACATGAGAGATATGTGGAGAGGATGTGTGGCCGAAAGGCTTCCTACACCTCTGGGGAGCAGAAAAAAAGAAATGTACCAGGAGGAAGTGTTATTTTTCAATCTGAGTCAGTGCCCACACACACACACACACACACACACACACACACACACACACACACACACACACACACACACACACACACACACACACACACACACACACACACACACACACTTATACACAAACAATGCCTGCCACAATCTCTGACAGGAAGTCAAATTATTAATCGACTTCCTGCCGGCAAAGACTACAGCATTGTGCCCACGGGGCGATATTGGTTGACATGTGGAGGATGCTGCTGGGACTCTTTAGCAGAAAGGCATGGTAGTATTTTATATTTATGGAACGAAAAAAAGCTCCTTCAACATTTAAGTTATTCCTCCATCAGAGAAATAACGTCTGGAGAGGAAGTCTTTAGGGACTTTTTTCTTTCAGTTATGAGGACTTTGAGATGCATCCAGATGTGGAAAAAAATACTGAAATGTTAGTTAGACTTTGTCATGTAAGTGAGCACCAAATTCCCTTCAGAAAATCTCTCATTTGACTGTGGCAGGGCTCAGACAGTCTGCTACGCTCAGTCCTGGTTCTGGGCCCTCGTGCCAGTTTTACATCAAATCATTTGTTTCACTAATATTTCTTCGTTGGTTAGATCGAGAGGGAGTGGATTTGAAATATGCTCGTAGTCTGGATTGAATTCGCTCTCTAGTTTTGTGTAATGTACAGTAAACTTTAGGAATAAATAGAGCATGAATAATTGTACAAATGCAGCTTTGACATTGGTTCACTTCTTCTATCACCATCTAACAGTGACTGTGTGATCTCCTATCTGTGTTTATCAGATGTACTGTCCCAGATTCACGCCCTTTACAACAGGACATGCACGCACGCACGCACGCACGCACACACATGCAGTGCATTATCTCTCCTCATCTAGAAGGGCACTCGAGGGGCGCAGACTTCCGCCAAGGCCGTCTGAAAATAATATGTATATCGGCCCCCGTGATTTGAATTTGCTTCAAAATTTAACGGGTTCTTCCTCAGCCCGTGTGACACCCTTCCACCATGTTTTATGAAAATCGGGTCGGTTGTTTTTTCCGTTATCCTGCTGATCAAACAGACAAGCTAACAAACAACCAACCGAACAGGGAACATGACCTCCATGGTGGAGGGAACACGGCTGTCCATGTTGAATATGGATCAGCTCGAGCGTGCCACGTCATTCCATGCATGAAAGTCACCGAATTCATTTAAATCATGATGTCTCGGTATTTATCTTCCTCCCCACTTCACCGCAGACCTCCAGCTCTGTTTGTGTGTCTATTCCTGTGTGTTTGCCTTTGGCCCTCTCGTTGCCGCAGACGGGCGTTCATGCAAATTGCAGCTTATAGAAAAACTGATAGAATGACTTTACCCGGCTCAGTTTTCAACGCTCAAGTTTGAGCACCAGTGAACTTTCCCTCCCCGCTCACACATCCAGTGTTTGTGCCCTGCACGTTTGATCTGCAAAGCGCAGATCCTGATGTTGTGTTGAGCAACCCGAGGAACCCGAGGAACCCGTGAACACGGCGGAACTTCTGATGTCGACATAAATTAATAGAGAGCCACGCCGGCGCAGAGCCACGCCTTAACATACATCAATAGTATTTCTATTTTCTCCAGGTATACTAAGGTGAAAGGATCTCCTGTCGCAAAATAAACAGCAGGCGTTACTTCTTTGAATTTTATAGTTCGGCTTCCTAGAATATAACATAGAGTCTCTGCAGGAACGCTCAAACTTTGCACCAATGTTAATGCCTTCCAGTGGCGTTTCTGCTTATCATGTGAAAAGAGAACTTCTCTGTAAGCTGTGGTTAAAGTGTGCAGCTGCCAATGCTTTGTAATGTTACTAAAATATGCATTATGAAATGACTTCACTGGAGCTCTCCACACTTCCAAACAACTAAGAGTATGATAAGAGTGTTTTTTTACCAGAACACCTCACCTTTCTGTTTCCTGCTGTGGCCTCCTGCTCTTTTTTTCATGACATTTAATGGCTCATTGCACCGCCTGTCCAGTTGAAGCTGTCACTTGTACTTAATGAAGTAGGCATGCTATATATGTGTGATTGGTTTACAGCAATTCATCCTGTCAAATGAGTTTGACTCAGTTTTTTACAAAAAATCTCTCACACTTATTTTCCATGACTTTTGCGGAGTTGTTGTCCAACTGTCGATGTGACAAAGAGACAGAGGCAGCTTGTTGTCTCCTTCCTCATATTGTGCTTTTGTCATTGGAGATTTTCCAATACCACACATCTCTTTTTAACAACTGTATATGTGATTTCTGTCCTGTGAAATTAATAATTCTATATGCAGTACATGCACACAGTTGGACAAAACATAGCTAGCCCCGCCCCAAAAGCCTACCCTGCTTTATGGTCTAATTTACCCAAGTTGGGACCATCATTTACTAAATGAACATCATGTTGTATTAAAGAAGACTTGAAACTAGAGATTGATGTTTACAATGTTTACTGAGGGAATAAATCAAGAGAGAAGTAGAGTCCATTTTGCTGGTCATTAGAAATAATGCAAGTTAAAGACACTTCTGTATAGGCTTCACTTTTCAGACCCGGAGGTTGCCTCTCTGGTGTGAATTCAGCCTAACAGCTGTTTTTTTTTTTATACACCCAGACTACGTTCACGCTAAGCTATGTTTAAACCAACACTTCACTTGCAAATTTCCCCGCTGCTGCAAATTTCCCCGCTGCGGGACTAATAAAGGATTATCTTATCTTATCTTATCATCACTTAACAGCTGACCTTGAGTCTTGAGGACTGAATGCACTCTTAAGGCTTTGTTTATATTCTCTTTTCTGTAATTATCTATAACTTCTTTATTGCCTTTGTACAAGCCCCGTAAAGAAAGTATTCCAGTACATACATTATAAAGAAACAAAGGTTGAATATCCTGTGAACAATTTGATTAGGCTGTAAAATATTTACTCATAAGTATTTTTAAGACGTCCTGTTTCTAAAGCATCTTAAAACAAAATGGCCTTCTTTGTTTAAATCCCTAGACGTGTTAACTGTGCTTTTATCAGTGAACTATTTGTGATAGTCACGTGATTGCATTACATTACATTACATTACAGTCATTGCGCACGCAAACAAATTCTGAGTTGCCCCACCAAGTCGTCACCATGTTGAGAGCCGTGTGGAGTCAATCCTTCAATCATAAATATGCTCTGAATTTTGAATTTCGGACCTTAAACTGTTTCGTCTTCAATCAATAATCCACGTTCAGCATGTGTCAACACACCCACGCCATCAGATCTTATTCACTGTAGGTACTTTGGGACTAGCTGAGTGAATATCCTCTCTAGTCCTTTATACTTTATACTGGTGGGAAACAGACAGAACAGAATGATTTTGTGCTCCCCTGTCAGTCCCTCTGCACAACAAATGCCACATTCTCCATATGAATAGGTACAAGTGAAAGAGATGGAGACCAGACTCATTTCCCCTCTGAATACTTGAATGTCAGCTGTTTTCACAAGGTAAAATGGCCCTGTGGTCCACTCGGACCTCTTTGTGAGACACACAGAGGACTATTAGCTGCCTTGTTAGTGCTGTTTGTGTGATGATGTGTGGTTGCATGGAAGAGCTAATAGCTTATTGAATGGCATTCAATGGGCCTTAAGGTGCCGACCATGAAATTATGACATTGAGGTTTTCACACTTACACACACACACACACGAGCTGGTAATATTCATGTGGCACACTCGTATCTGAATACACTTATTCACATACTGCCGGTTTGAAATGTGTCTCAGCTGTCCAGGTTTGATGCCAAAATGACACCTTTGTGTACCACAGCGCTCGTCACCTTCGCGGCAGTTTTTGTTTTTGTAATTATTGTAATCGTAGCTGGTCTTGTTTTTGCGGAGTTGTTGTCCAACTGTCGAAGTGACAAAGAGACAGAGGCAGCTTGTTGTCTCCTTCCTCATATTGTGCTTTTGTCATTGGAGATTTTCCAATACCACACATCTCTTTTTAACAACTGTATATGTGATTTCTGTCCTGTGAAATTAATAATTCTATATGCAGTACATGCACACAGTTGGACAAAACATAGCTAGCCCCGCCCCAAAAGCCTACCCTGCTTTATGGTCTAATTTACCCAAGTTGGGACCATCATTTACTAAATGAACATCATGTTGTATTAAAGAAGACTTGAAACTAGAGATTGATGTTTACAATGTTTACTGAGGGAATACATCAAGTGATAAGTAGAGTCATTTTCCACTTCTGTGTTTTCAGTCCCAGAGGTCTCTCTCTGGTGTGAATTCAGCCTAACAGCTGGTTTTTTCTACGCCCAGACTACACTCACGCTAAGCTATGTCTAAACCTACACTTGGTGCAACACCTTGCAAACAATGAAATGTGAGAATAAAGAATTGTGGACCCGTAATGTAAATGGTAGCCTCCGATAAGAGTGTTGAGTTGAGCTTATTTTTATTTTACACGCATCTCAAACGGGAAATCCTTCCAAAGTCTTACATGATGTGTGTGTGTGTGTGTGTGTCGAGAGAGAAACAAACTCCACAGGACAACATAAAGACGGTATCCTGCTCACTGTCCGAAGAACTCTTCATTTGTAGACTGTTACACATCTGAACACGCACAAACAATAATCAGCTATTGTGTGCATGCCTCTTTGACAACAAAGGACAACCACTGGAACTAATGTCGTCTCTGGGGAGACTTGCTTTTCTCACAACAACAAATGAATGCAAGAATGCACACAAACACACACACATATATACATGCACCAAATACACAGAGTCTGATACGGGCTGCTGGTATCTGTAATGAAGCTGAACAATTGGGGGAATTATTAAAATAACAGTCCCAACCATTCAGTGAGAAATTGGTCTCGGTAAATGAGTGATAAAATGCATTCAGTTAAGCTTCAACGTGTTACTTTGGGCAAGGGTAAGTGAGACTGACTAAAATTAGACCTGCCCATGCTGCCTTTTCACTGAAGAGACTTTTTTTTTTAATAACCGCATAGCAAATGTTTCGCATCTGAAGGGCTGTAAAGAGTTTCACACAAGCAATGAAATGTGTTCTCAAGGTTTTTTTTCAAAAGAATGGTGTTATACTACTGAGATCGTTCAGATAAAGTCTCCCTCACTTTTTATAAATCATGTTTGAGTGACCACAATCTCTCTCATCAGCTTCCTTTTACTAACCAGCTGTCATGATCGTTGTCGTTTTAAAATTATTTTTATTTTCAGTAGGTTGAGCCATCTATAATACAACAATCAACATTCCTGATTCATTTATTGAACTATCATTATTATTAAAGACACACTGAAGAATTTATCACAACTTGTTGTTTGCTACGTTGATGTAAATGCTTCAATATGCAAAAAAAGGTGTCCGTACTCTTTTTTTTTTTTTTTTATATATATATATAGATTTTTTAATATATTTCATACACAAAGATGAGACTTTTTCCAGTATAGTATCCCTCCAGCGACAGTGTATTACTACGGACTGATGCTCGTAGCTCATCACTCATCATTATTCTCTCCGTGTGGATTCTCCTGGCTCCATTTCTTTTTATACGTGCTGTGTGTTTTTCCTCTGGCCTCTGTATTTGTGTGTATGAGTCTGATTCTCTCTGCTGTCTTCTTCAGTCTGAAAAGCCCGGGCCCCTCGGGCAACACGCATCTGCAGGGGCCACACTTCACAGAACATCGTTTTCTTTAAAAAAAAAATCCCTCCCAATACAGTCTCAAAACACCTTCTTCACAAACACCAGTGCACATTCTGTAATCCCTCTTCAATAATTTAAACGCAATTACTGAACAAGGTCGATGACACATTGATATCAAATATTTATATCCTGTTGTTGCACATGACGGGCGCTCAACAAACATTTCCTTGTACATTTGAAAATGAGACTTTTTTTTATCCCCACAGACCATAACACTTGGTTTTGTGACATAGCTAGATGAGACATTGCAATTTATATATTTATATATTGACCTCTAGATCACCAGGACGCCATCACTTTATAGGTTTTAAATGTCAGACTTCATTCGAAAGAACTACAAAGCACTTCTTTGAGTTGAATCCACAGTTCCATCCTCCATTTGTCCAGCACTCTGATTGTCACTTCCAATAACCGAAGACCTCTGTTGGCCTCCCGGGCTGCTCTGGTTCCACCCTAAAAGTCTGAGGGTTTTATGGCGGAAGGTCTTGTCTAACAGGAAGTACATCAGAGGGTCAGTTGAACCTCTCAGTGCAGCCAGAAGCAGCAGGCAGTTCTTCAGCTGGAGGAAGAGGAGAGAGAAACTCATCATCACACTGTTTGCCCTATAATCTCAGTAAAATAGTAAAGAATAGCATTTATTTGCATTACGGTGATATTCAGTCACCTCGACGAAGGTTGAGAGTGGATGACAGGAGTTGCAGATGTCGGGGCCAGGTGAATACATCTGCAGACGTTGGTTGATTATCAAAGAAAGAAAGATGGGTTTGAAGATGTGGTGCGGCAGCAGACAAACTGAAAGAACAACCTGAGAGGAGTTGGTTAAAAACAGATTGAAGTTAAATATGGATTACAGTGGTTTTATGATATAGATTCATGTTTGACCCATGCGATGGGAATTTGTTGTGGTTATAAATGCAACAAACATACTTTAAAGGTGGTATTTTAGAAAGTGATAAAACTCGTATCCACCTGGATGACCACGATGTTGCGGAGCACCCTACCCAGCAGCCTCTGGGAGGTTGTGACCTTTGTGCTGCGGCGTGAGCGTTTGATATGCCTCAACACGGTCATGTAGGAGATCAGCACCAGCAGGTAAAACACGAAGAACAGGGTGATAACAGGCACGGCGAGCATTGCAGAAAAACTGCCCCCTATCTCCACCGCCGGGTTGTAGCACACCTCCACACATCCGTCCTTAGCGGGCGCCTCGCCGCTCACAGCTTCCTTCACGGAGTAGTAAACCGTCACCGGCACCGTGCCCCCGACCGCCACCACCCACACGCCGGCGCACACTCTACTGGCGAAGGAGGCCCTCGTGAGACGGGCGAAGAAGCCGTGAGGCAGCAGCGTCACACAGCCGCTCTGCCTGGAGGCGTGGGTGTGCCGGATGATGGCGGCGAAGCGGCTGAGGGCCACCAGAGTGAGGATGGTCATGCTTATGTTGATGTTGATGTGGAACACCGGGGTGATACCGTGCAGGACCAGCTGACACAGGAAGCCGCTCTGCATCCAGCTTGAGCCGAGAGCAAAATAGGCCGCGAGGAAGGGCATGGTGACGGACAGCATCAGGTTGGAGATGCTCAGGTGGGACAGGTAGACGTGGATGGGGGAGGCGGTGGAGATGCAACGCTGGAACACCCACAAGGACAGCACGTTGCCCGGGAGAGCGGTGAGGAAGAGGAGCGTGTAGGCGGAGGGGAGGAAGAAGAGCGTGGCGGCGCTGGGGCAGAGGGAGAGAACGGAGGAGGAGATGGAGGCGTTACCCGGGGGAAAAGTGTACGGCGTGTACTCCATTTGATCTGTAGGAAAGGGAGGAATAAGAGAGAGGACGGAGAAACAAATCTGTTTTTGGCAATACAGAAACTTATAGAAACTATTCCTTCAGCAGCTTTATTAATCTAGGTGTGATATGATCGTGATTGACGTAAAGAATGGGTGTTACTTTTAGCTTGTACATTCATTTTCAAAATAAGTCATTGCATGAATTAATTTATTGTGTAACTCTGCACATAACAACAAAAATGAGCAGAAACTAGAAACCTTTCAACATATCGCAGCATTTTAGAATTTTTATATTTCTCATTTTTTTATGTATTTTCTTCTTCATTTTTGTGATATTATTCTAAATATTGTAAAGAAACGCACAGTCCGTAGAGCAGATTGCCAATCATTGTTAGTCAGTCCTTTGCTATGGTCTTTTGAGCTGAACCACATTTGTGTTTACAGTAATAGAAGGTGTGAACCACTTACAGCGAAAGTGACAATTTGATGTAGTGTTATGCAATATTTTTGTGTTTGAACACCTAACGTTCATTCAACTCTACTAACGGGTTAAGATTACCAACATAACAAATATTTCATGTTATTTTATGTTTCCTATTAATGATATTACAAATGATAAACATTCAGCATATGAAAGTACATTTCCAAATAAGCATCCAGATCATGTTTGAGTCATACGTACCACTGACAGGAGCTCTGACTGGGATCATTCAAAGACATCAACAACATGCAAAACTCTTTCAAATAAAAAGTTCAAAGATTCCGGTCAGCTGTAGTTACTAGCATGCTAGATGCAAAGCCTTTCTGTAACTTCCTTCTTCTTAACCACCTAGATGTCAACGATACACATTTCAAAGCTGGTCTCTTGTGTGTGTGTGTGTGTGTTTAGTTTGGCGTTTCATATGCTATATTTGTTTCCACTTCCTCAATTACCGTTCATGCTTGAGAACAGAAAATGTGGGCTAAGAAGTCGAGGTTCTCTGTGGTGCATGCTGACAGAAGAGCACTGCATTAATTAGTATAGGAGCAGTTAAGGACACATTTTGAAATCCTCTTCTTCAAGGTTAGATTTTTTACAAATATAATGCATATATTGAATATTGTAGTAAAATCTGTCTTTTTCTATACTGTTTTTTTCCTCTTATTGAATTTAGAGTCTACCTATGTCTCCTTTTACTCTAAGACCCTCCCCCTTTAGTCTTAACTACATAGATGTGATCTTAACACTGACGGTTGATTTATTCTGCCTTGTGGTGGCGCTGCTGCTCTAGTTCTGTCTGAGAAGCAAAGAGACTGTGATGTGTGGTCAAGTGGTTAAATTTGTCCCACTAACTCATCTATATTGATTGACACATTGAACTATTTAAATTCTCAGTTAAAGAATTAACATGACTGACCATAGTGGTGTATGCTTTGAAAACAAGTAAATACAGCACAAAGTCTAGACCAAGACCTTAGTAGGAGAACATGTTTTCTACATATCAAAAAAAGCTCTGACTCTTTACAAAAGAGTGGTTTTCTATCGGTAAAGCCCGACACTTTCATCTCCGTAGAAGCTTCTCTCTAAGCTTGTGATCATCATAATTTGTCATGAAAGTTCAGGCTTTGATGTATTCTGCGTCTTCTTTCATTCAAGTGTCTGGACGGAAAAAATGGCTCTCATTGTCTGCAGGGTCACGCATTGGTTTATTGTTTGTATTTCAGCAGTACTTGATATCAGGTTTGAATAAATAAATTGAAAGCAGATCAAAAATCCCTTTTTTGTTTTGGTGATCCCAATTTGATAATTGTGGTTGCTGCTCTCTCTGTAGTTCAGATATCACTGGTTACGCTACATTAATACAGTGGTAAATATGATAATTTACCTTTGCTTGATGACACAAAAAAGTCCCTGATCAAGTTCAGGGTTTCTTCTTGGATTAAAATGATTGATCATTCAGTCAATCGTCAAACAATTTTGATAATTGATTGATCAGGTAATTTATCAAGATAAATCAAGTTTAGATTACTATAAACGTTCTCTGGTTCCAGATGTTAGCAGCTGTTCTCTGTTTTACTGGATTGTAAATTTTACTATCTTTGAGTTTTGACCAAAGAAAATCGATTTGAACCTCAGAGAAATTGGTTGGAACATTTTTGCATGCTACCAGCTCTGTGGATGGAACCTGTGGTCCATCCTCCACTTCATGTCCAGAGTGACAATCATTACATAATCGAACTTTTCAATGGATTCCTATTAAATTCGATTCATATAAGCATCGCAAAAACAGAATGTATTTTGTTGGTCTCCTGACTTTTCCTATGGCGCCACAATCAGCTTAAACAGGTTAAACATCTACCTGATGGATTTCACATTGGTTCTCCAGAAAAAGTTAAATAATAACTAAATGACTCTAGAGCCACCTTCAGGTCAAAAAAACGGATTTGTCCAATACTTTGTATTATTACAAAATACCTGAAAAACTACAGACATTTCCATCAGCTTCAGAAGTACTTTGAGTTGAATGCTAATTAGCTAGATTGCTAACACGCTAAACTAAAATGGTGAACGTGGTAAACATTACACCAGCTACACGTCAACATGTCCGCGATGATGTTTTGACCATGTTGCCATGCTAGTGTTAGCATTTACAGCATAACCGAGCATAACAAGCATGGCTGTAGACTCGAGCTTTGTTTTCATCTTTTTGTTTTTGGAAAAAAAGAATCAACAGATTATACGTCATGAATATAATTATTAGTTTTTAATTGTACGTGAAATCTCAGTATTTAATCGTGCAGAGTCATGTTTTTCTCCATTAAAACAAAGTTGAGCAATTCATTGTTCACAAAGTTAGGTGCAAATCACCTCAATATGCTGCATCATTATGCATATCAGCAGAATACAGTATTATTAGGTAGTCTGTTTGTGAAGGCATGCAACATGCAATATTTTCCTTATTCATCAGATATCCTGTATCATGCTATCTCGGAGTCCACTGTATGTTTCTGTTGCGATCTTGTCCAGTTTTTTTGGTGCAGCCTTGGGTCGTGTTCTTCACTCCTATGGGTGAGTTCCTCGTAGACACACTGTCAACATGTTGTCTTGCAAGACTCCTCGTCCATTTTGACGTAAATGCCCAGAAATGTATACATACCAGAGCCCTAGGTTTCCTGCAACCTTGCTTAAATAGCTACTAAAACATATTCAAACTGTAGAAACACAGCTACAGTACAAGATGCAACTCGGCCCTCATCGCATCCTGCTAATGTTACCACCTGCACACACTACAGATTTTCAGCAAACTTGACACAATCAGTATACAGGTTTAGGGAGCTAACATCATAAATATTTTCACTCAGACAGGATAAGCAAACTGATGAAGCTGCTGTTGCTCCACCTTTTTTTTTGTTTTTTTATAAATATCAGGTACATTTGTTTGCTGTAGATGAAGAGATGTATGATACATGATTCGCCTGTAAGATTAGTTCCTGCATTGCAAGGCGGATCATTTCAGCCATCGTCAACTCAGACGACAGCAGCAAATAGATGTACATGTTGAGGAGAGCGGAAGTCAACCGCTGCTGCTTTTCTTGTGCCTCAGCAGTGTGGTTGCTGCCATGTTTACTTTGGTGGAGACTCACTGTTTCAGAATATCTTTAAATTTCAGCTTAGCTCGGTTCAGTCATTGTCTTCTCCTTCAAAAGGCTGCTGAAGCTGACGCTTGCCTGTCCTCTGTCAGCCGTCCTGTTCTTACTGTCCTGCTCAACACTGGTGCTGCTCCCGCTGACTCCACCAATATCTTGCACTCTAAACACGTTGGCCACCAAGCGCAGGACCTCCTTCCTCACCGCAGAGGATAACAGGAAGTACATAACAGGATCCAGGCAGCTGTTGAAGGCCGAAAACAGCAAAGCCACCTCGTTGGCCTTGTCAGCCACGCCACGCCAGAAACACGACGTTTCTGTGATCTGGGTATTTATGTAGAACACCCTGACCAAGTGATAGGGGACGAAACAGAAGGTGAAGACGAAGAGGATGAAGAAGGACTTCCTGGCAGACCGGGCGTAGCTGGCGGCGTTTCTCAGCTCCGGTTTGTCCCGCGAAGCTCTCAGAAGCTTGAGGGCGATCTTTCCGTAGGACATCACCAGAGAGATGAAGACGAGCCAGAAGACAACCAGCAGACAGATGTTGATGCAGGCTTTCCATTTCTCCTCAGTGAGCACCTTGTAGTGGAAACACCTGGAAAAAGCAACATGTAATGTCAGCTCAAACTGGGGAACAAAAACAGTAGGACTGAATAAATAGATACCAGAGTTTGATTATAAGAAGAGCTGTCCTCAGCTCCAAAACAATTGTCGACTAACACAGGCAATAAGTATTTTATTTAATAACCCAAAATAGTTTTTTCCCAAGAATCATGCATAAGCACCACTTTAAATTTCTTGAAAATAAGTCATTCAGCATGAATAACCATTCAAAAACGATTTGACTAATGAAATCTCAGTCGACAAGAACCAAAACGTCTGATTAGTCTTAGAGGGGGCCGCCCTACAGGTGTCACCAACCTGTCCGACTGTGGGGGATTCTTTGAAATCAGGAGCGCCGAAGTCACAGCAAAGGCCACAATCCAGACGACAGCACAGAGGGCAGTGCTCCACCTTGTGGACTGCAGTCTGTACTGCACCCTGGCACCTCGATGGATCTTCAGGTAGCGGTCCACGCTGAGCAACCCCAGCAGCGTGACACTGATATACATGTTCATGTAGAAGAGGTTGCCCACCACTTTACACAAGGTGGGACTCAGGCTCCAGATGTTGCCTTTAGTGTGGTAGAGTATCCTGAACGGCAGACACACCACCAGCAGCAGGTCTGCGGAAGCAATGTTAATGAGAAACACCCGCACGGAGTTCTTCTTAGATTGAACGCAGAAGAAAACCACCAGAGCCAGAAGGTTCCCAACTAGACCCAGGATGAAGATTATAGTGTAGAACACCGCCAGCAAGGTCTGCATTGCCTCATAATCCACGCATGTCGTTTGAGTCGTTATGAGGCTGTTTGCAGTCTGGAACGTGCCTGTGGCAGACGTGGTGGAGATGTTGTTTGTCATGGTGGTCTTTGTGATCCTGCAAAATGGGATGAAAGGAAGCGTGGAATATTTTTGGATTAAGTGTTTTGTGAGTGTTTTTTTTTTTTGCTTCACATGATAAAGTTTTGGATTCATTAGTGCAGGCTTGTGTGGTCCTGCTGTATGGATTAACTCTAACTCAGCCTTAATCCTGTCACATATAACACCATCTGACCAGGAAACCACAACAGCAAAGATAACTGTGCAGGTGAACAGGACGCAATATCGTCTATGAATAGAAGCGCAGAACTTATGAGTTCTTGTATTTATTTTTTACTTAAATAGTAGTAAAAGAAAAAGAGCTCACAGCATGCAGCCCTAATCTTGCAGCCCGTGTAACAAACTAAGAAATGTTGTAATTCCTTCAAAGTGGAACTTGTCAAAGTACTCACCTAGTCCATTAAATAAATATTTGCTATTTCCTCTTCTTGCACACAAACTCTGCTTGAGAGTAGTATCAATTGTGCTTTTTGCAGTCCTTTTCTCTTCGTCTCGGTCACTCCAGTTTAATCCTTCGAGCTTAATCTGTAAAATATGCTGCCTTCATAAAGTTCAAGATCACTTCCTTCTGTCATTTTGCATTCAACTCCCTGCTGCATTTCAGTCCTCAAATCTCTTTAGTTCAGATGAGAACAGCGCTGCGTAGAGTCTGTTTCCTCTCTGTGAGAAGCGAGTCCTTTCGCCAGCTGGGCTGTCGAAAGTACACAGAGAAGTACTGAAGTGAAGAATGTGGTAATGTTGTACGGAGAGAAACTTAAAGCTGTGGTCAACCCCCTCTTTCCTCGCTACCACTTTGCAGAACATGGGGCTGAGATAGAGAGAAAAGCAGGGCAGGGCTTAGGGCGGACCTTCTGATTACACACATGAGAGCAAGCAGTGGGATCGCGGAGCATGCTCCAATTGTATGTACACAATATGCTTTCCACTTTGGGCTCCGAGTATAATATGGAGGTATCCGCTGAGTGTAGCCCACTGGGAAAGAAAAAGGCTCCCAAAATACCACCGTATGCCCTCACAATAATTAAAGCAGTGCTTTCAGAGTAAAGTAAAGAAGGGCCAAGTTTAAATTGCCACCCAGGAGACATTAGCTGCTGTCAACCTCTGGAGCTAAATGTGTAGGCAAAGGGTCAAAGGACTCACACATCTGCTCTAGAATGTTAATCATGCCATCATATTATGAAATGTTGGGTCTGAGCAGAGACATTTTTACAGCTAACTTTGCGTGTGCCATACAGACACATATCAGATAGGCATACATATGTATTATGTGTTAGAAACCATAAGCAACCATCAAATGTTTTACTTGAAATGAGCTCTAACGAAACCAAGAAAGATTGTGGAAAGTTGTAAGAAGCTGCTTTAACTTTATGCAAATGAGAAAAGTCACGGTTGAGTTTCCTGGGAAAGTAAAGGAGTCACGTGACATCGCAGCATATTTAGATCTTCCCCTCTAACTAAAAATGAATTTGGAAGTTGATTCATTTCTCCTCGAGCTCTCACTGTATTTTCTTTTTTTCAAAATTTTGTCTTGTCATGTGAGAAACATCTTCTTCAGAAAAAAAGATTATGAAATTACTAGATTGTAACAAAACAAACCGACAGACTGCGTAAGATACTGAAGCAAAACCTCAAATGTATATCACTCTTCTGCTCTGATCCTCCTACAGTACGGGTTGCTTGTGTGTGGTCGTGGTGGGTGATGGTTTTGGGGGTTCGGGTGTGTCTTTCATATGCGATTTCTGTTATTTATAGGAGGGTGTCTCTCTTTAATTAGCTAAAAACTAGCATCAGATAACTGACTCTCTCTTCTCTCCTCTCGTTCTCAGCCTCACTGTGTGCTGCTGGCGTCCAAAGAGAACTCTGCTCCGGTGAAGTTGGGGGGTTCGGAGTTGCCATCCAGCTTGGAGAATCAGGACTAGTGGCAGGAGGTACAGTAAACACAACCACACATACTACAAACATGAATAGTCATTAAAGTCACACTTCTCCAATCTATGTGTGTAACGTAATTAGCTATAATGATACTTTAGCTGTTGTTCATTTTTCAAAACAGGATGCAACAGGTAGATCTGTACTTTCAGCACTTCCATGTTACCTAATGACTCAAATCAGTACAAAGAGTAACATATGGAGTACTCAAATCACAGATGGGACAAAGCAACAGCTTGCTATTTTCATGACCAATCAGAATACAGTGCAGACATCGCCAAGCGGTACTTAAAATTCACACACCGCAGAGTATTTGTTCTTTTTGGTCATCACAATTTTGGCAAAACAAGTACACACATGAAAAAACACCAAGAAGATACAGTATGTATTGATTTCTTAGCAACATAACATATATATATTCTTTCAAAATCCTACAATTTCTACACATTCTGAGCGTTTGTAAAGCAAAGTCCACTTCACTTTGCACATAATAAATCGTAAAATGAAGCTTTAGTTTTGAACCTGGACGTCTAGTTAGTCAGCTGTTAACTAGACGTAAGAGACAAACACACAGTAAGTTTCCTCTTTTGTCTAAGCCATACAATCACAGTAGGAAACAAGTTGTTTCACAATTTGCACACAAAAACACTTAATAAGGAATAAATAAGTCCTATTTAGCCTAATTGTGTCTCTAATTTTGTGTAGATACTTTTAGAGTTAAACACTGATGACATGACTTCTCTCTCTCCCCAGGTCGGGTAGGAACTCCCCACTTCATGGCCCCGGAGGTGGTGAAGAGAGAGCCGTACGGTAAACCTGTGGACGTGTGGGGCTGTGGAGTCATCCTCTTCATCCTCCTCTCAGGCTGCCTGCCTTTCTACGGCACCAAGGAGCGCCTGTTTGAGGCCATCTGCAAGGGCAAATACAAGGTCAGAGCAGAGGGTCATTCAAAATAACCTCCACGGTCTCTGAGTGCAAAAGAGGTTTTAAATGTGTGGTTACCTAACCCCGTTAAACACAAGAGACCCCACCTTAAAAAGGGACAGCCCGCACTTTAATTGGATTTGCATGTTATTCCTATAATGTTGCACAGCTCAGTTACAGCAAAGCATTAGTTTTATGTTTGCACATTGATATGATAAGTTGTAAACAACTTCCCACATTTGTCCAACTTATTTGGAAGCGAAAACAAGGCAAACTTTAAAAACCATTTAACCCAAAACCACCCATTGTGTTCATAAACATCCTGGTTTTAAGTACTAATCTTCTACATTTGTAGTTACACAGTTTCCCTGTACAAAGATGGATTATGACGTTTATGTCATATCAATTTGTATCTGGTGTGTGTACAAGGTTAGTAGGAGGGCTAGCCACCTTGGAATATTGAGCTCCCAACTCTGAATATCAAATGTGTTTCTCCTGTTCTCATTGTACATTGTATCTTTGGTTGTTTTGCTCATAAATACTTAGAAAGATAAAGAGAACTAAATAATTGTGTTAAGGTTAACCCCATTGTGGGCAGCTGTGGCACACACGAGCTTGTCCCGTAACCACAAGGTTGGTGGTTCGAACCCCTCTACAGTCAACATGCCGAGGTGTCCTTGAGCAAGACACCTAACCCCAAGTTGTTATTATTATTATTGCTGTGTGGTTCTAAATATCAGCTTCTCCATTATTACTAACAGAAAAGATGGCCGAGACTACAGTTATAGTAGCCGCTATCACCATTTGATATGTGAAATAGTGGTCATACCTTTTTTATTTACAGGCTCTATAATTAATGCAGCTAACATTTTCTATAGTTAGAACAGCATTCTTAATGTTAGTTAAATGTACACATAGCTGAAAAAGCACCACATGGGCCAGGTTCACGTGGATGATAAGACTTTGGTACTTATGTTTGAGGTACAGGACCAATCCACAAAAAATGTGGTGCATTCCTGAAATGACATGTTTACAATCCGTTGTGTGTAGATGAATCCACGCCAATGGGGCCAAATCTCAGAGAGCGCCAAGGATCTGGTGAGGCGCATGCTGATGCTGGACCCTGCTGAGAGGATCACCGTCTACGAGGCTCTGAACCACCCCTGGCTGAAGGTAAAGCAGAGCGTGCACGAACACTTCATAAACACGTCCATGTTGTTTCTCTGTCAGTCGTGATTTGAGGATTCGGTACAACAATTTGGTTCCAAGTTGGATTACCATCATATGACTGCCTGCAACATGGCGTGTTTTTCTGCTTCGGTGCGTGGGTGAATTCAAAGTTTTGACATTTTGTGAAAGTTTTCTGAGACGGCGCAGCGTAGTGAAACCACGTAGCCCAAAGCCATCACGTAATGATCTGTCGCTCGGGTGCCACAGCTCTTCATACAGGAAAACAATGACAGCGAGCGCCGGCACAGCGGTGTTACTGCTTGTCATGTGTTGTCAGCAGAAGCTTTTATTGTGTCGTCTTCCTCGGACAGTGATGGAGTGGTACTTAAAGATGACAATTCAACTGAGAGACTCCAAATTCTTCGGGGAGCCGCCTGACACAAATCTTCACATTTTTAAGGGGCATCCCTGCTTACAATGCAACAGTTGTAAGCAGTTATTCAGTTGTAGAAAAATCAACTTCCTGTTTGCAAGGTCTGTTGTTGGCTGCTCGCCGCTTAATTATATACCACAAGAATCTAAAAGCAGAACCTCTTAACACACAGCATTCACACTCATTGGTCAGAAAGCTGCACACCAAAAAGAGGAATTACGGTTAATTTGTCGTCCTATTAAATATTGCTGCAGTGCCACTTGCGTATTTGTGACCGTGCTTATTGCCTTGTGATGCAATGCCATGCAGCTTGTGAGCCACAATCTGATCATTTTGTCTCTAAATGGAGTGTCTCAATGAGCAAACATACTTTAACATGTTGGTTGTATTTTAGTCGTAACTCGCAGCTTTACAGCGTACATTTAGCCGAAATAGATACATGGTTTCCTGCTTGTTTAGAGATTACGGGGGTGGAAATTTCAAGTTGTATACTCCACCAAAAGTGTTAAATTATGAAAGAAGTGACCATACCGGACCTCTGTTGCCTCTGATGCTGGTTAGAAGCTTTGGACATCATTAGCCACTACCAGCATAACAACCCAAATATCTTATTGCATTGTGGGTAATGTAGGCGCCTGGTTTTGACAAGAATCAAGCATGTGTGGATCATGAAATAAACAAGACGATATCTCTGGTTCTGCTGCATCAATTCTTTTTGATCCCTTCACAATGTTGTGAAAGTTACTTTGAAAGCTTCAGAAACTTTACTCTCAGCTCGCATTACTCACAACTAAAGTGTCATGCATTAAGTATGGCCGTGGTGATTCTTCCTCAGGCTAAGATTCGGAGGTTTTTTTTCCAAGATGACGCTGTTGCTGTGTTAGCACTGACCAACACCGGCCCTTTTGCACATGCAGACACTACACGAAGGTGAAAGGTCAAGCGTGTGGTGGAGGCTGCCTGACGAATGCATTGAAAGAAAAAGGGCACGAGCTGATCAATTACATTTCAATTACAGTAGAGAAGCAGTAGTAAAATAAAAATGTTAAATCAATTCTTTCCTTTTATGGCCTAAAATAGTTGGTAGGTTTAGCAGTTTACTACACAAAAATGGCAAAAAAGTAATTAAACCTAGATCTAGGTACACTACCCGCAAGCTACTGCAAAATGTAGTTAAACTACTAGTTTATTTATATGTAGCTCTCTACTCCCTGTACTTTGATAATGACAATGATATATGGAGACAAAGCTAAATCAACTGGAATTCTTTTAAAGGAGCACTCAAACAATTTAGTATTGCACTTTCAGGAAGTTCGGGTGACTTATAAGACACAGATTAAAAACAGAATGGTAAAAATGATGCAGCAGAGGCTGAGATATCTTGACTTTCAGTGCCTGGTCCCCACATTTCCCATAATTCAATTCAAAAGCAGCTTTCATTAAACCTTCCCTTACTAGTAAATTACAATATAACATCCCCAGTTTTTAACTCCAAGACCAAAATGAAAGGATTCATCAAAACTTGACAAAGCTCTCTCCAGAGCCACAAAATACAGTTACCGGTATATAACTATTTTCACAGGCTGAACACACCTGAACTCCTCATGACTAGGGAACTGATATCCGTGTGTAATATCAGCAGAGCATCACTTTAAGCCTTTACTTGTGTGAGCAATGTTCTTTTCTGTGTTGGATTTCCAAGGAGAGGGACAGGTACGCCTACAAGATCCACCTGCCAGAGACTGTTGAACAGCTGAGAAAGTTCAACTCCAGGAGGAAGCTGAAGGTTTGCATTCACACACACACACACACACACACACACACACACACACACACACACACACACACACACACCCCGATGTGCAGTCATTGACAAATTTTGCATCAATCGCAGCTTGTTTTCATAACCCAATCACAAAGTGTCAGATGATGAGCTAAGTCTTCACAGTTACACATGTGGTTGTGTTTCAGGGGGCAGTTCTGGCTGCAGTGTCCAGTCACAAGTTTAATTCCTTCTATGGAGACCCCCCCGAGGAACTCCACGACTTCTCCGAAGACCCCACATCCTCAGGTATGCATTGACAAACACTCAAAGACTTACATTTGTTATATGTTCATCTATGAAACACTTCCTCCCTCTAATTTCCTTCTTCTGGTTAATTCTCTGGGAGAAGTTCTTCTTTTTTCTGCAGAGAGAAGTTCTCACTTCTACAAGCTGACTTTATTCTAGCTGTTCTTCAATGCACCACATCCAGAAAGACAACTCACAGCATAAACATTACTCTGATGATTGCTTAAACAGGAAATGCAGCCTCGTGATCTTCTCTATCGTTTGACACTTTATCTCAGTACTGCAAGTGTAACGGCACAAAAACGTGTTTACCGTGCCCGGAACTGGATTCTTGCAATGTCACAAGATCACAGAAAAATTAGAGACGACAAAACAAAAACAACAAACAAACTCACGAAGAGGTTAGCGAAGATGCTGCAGTAGCATCGATTGTATCAGAACTGGAGAGTATTTTGTCATTGAAAGAAGAGCAAAGAGCGCTTCAAGGCTGAGTTTCTCCTTTTTGAAATTTGTTTCCTTATTGCGTGCTTCGATTTACCCACAACACCACAGCTTCTTGTATCGGACAGTGACTCGTGTACAGTGACTGTCCTGTACAAATGAACTAACCACTAAAGCCCTAATCATCACGCAAACGTTGTCACTCTGTAAAAGCAAAGTATTAATACCTCAGAATGCGTTTATCCTTCTCATTGTATTGTTATTTGCTTCCAACTGTTTTTTAACATTGATATTAACATCTGGGTTTATTTGCAAAACTGTCAATCTGTTTATTTGTTTGTCTGTTTCCATTAATGCTTCCCACCTGCTAGGACTACTAGCAGCAGAACGTAGGTATCCGCTAGTTCTCTGTGTGTTGTGATGCCAGTTACTGATTAATGTTTGTTAGATTGTCTTTCTGCTTTTTACTATCTTTAAGTAAACAGAAAATGCATTCAAAGAGCCTGGAGGTGACTGATGGACCATGGCTCTAATGTGTGTGTGTTTGTATGTGTTTGTATGTGTGTGTGTGTGTGTGTGTGTGTGTGTGTGTGTGTTGCAGGGGCTGTCTCTCAGGTGTTGGACAGTTTAGAGGAGATCCACGCTTTGACAGACTGCAGTGAAAAGGATCTAGATTTCCTTCACAGTGTTTTCCAGGACCAGCATCTACACACACTGCTCGATGTAAGTGTCCCACTGAAGCACACTGGAATAAATCCGCCCCTTTGTGAGCCGTTCATTTTGACTTTATTATGATGGCTTCTCTACTTTATTGGTATCTAATGGAACAGAATTAAAAAAAAAAAAAAAAAAAAAAAAAAAAAAGTCTTGCGGTTCATAAAAGCTTTAAAAAGCCTACGTCGAGTGAAATTCTCCGGCAACAGGAAGTGGTGTGCTTTGTGTTTCCAGTAACAACAACCGAAGTTTCGTTGGAATTGAATGAATAACTAACTGGTTTGTTGGCTTTTAGTGGAGACAGCAAAAATAAGGAAAACAGTACTGTTTACACTTTGTTTCTTGTCTTTAAAATAAACTTAACTTGACCCTTTGGTTTAGTTGTATCCAGCGGCGCAAAACTGGGAGGAGAAGCATGATGAGATGTGTACTTTGTTTAGGTGAGGAAGTGAGGAAGTGAGGCAATAAGGCGAGGTGTTGGTTTTATGATTGAAACTGGTCATTAAGGTTTCGCTCAGAATAGACATGGAGATCCGTTTCAGCACAGCGTGTCTGTATTCTACGAGCAACAACGACAAAGTTCACTCTAGACAATGTTCATAGATTCATTATGGTTACCTTTTATAGAACCATGTGGATCCAACATCAGGCGGCTGCAAAATGTAAACACAAACTCTTCCTGCACACATTAAACTGCTTTGTCATAAACTCTATATGTTCTGGTTCATGTAAATAACAAATATTCACTCACAGCGTTTTATTCTTATACACATGCATTGTACTTATATTGTTATAGCCTACCACAGAAGCTTCAACTGCTCATAACAGTTGTTGTATTTTGCAGTATGTCAACAGTATGTCATTCGTTGTGTTGCGATATAAAATTATGCACAGAAAACAGGGATTAAAAAGGCTTTCAAAATAAAAGTTCCACTTCAAATTTGTACGACTGTACTGCGTGTTCAAAACCTACTGTTTTGAAAGGTTCGAGTCTGCTAATCACGGTATCCCTCCATTTATATTCCACTTTTTTTGCCAAATCCTTCTGTGCTCACTGGCCATGTTGTTGTCTCCTGGGGAGCACTTGAACATTGGATTGACATATTCAAATATATATACTTTCTACAGCAATAAATTCCATCCAGCGTGCACACTCCAAAGCTGAGCTACTCGTCTTTCCCTCTTCCCATCTTTCTGTTTTACATGTTCAGAACTCCAACTTTGTTGTGAGTAAACAGTCACACTTCAAGTCCACCAAATGTAATCAACTATCCACGTCTCTGGAAGCTGTCTGTCTTTCAAGTAAATCTTTTTTTTTTATAAACATACGCAGGCCGGCTTTAGATCCCGTTCAGACCTACAAGCGTGATTGTTTCGCAAAGCACCGTACACAACACGCCCCAAACCAAAGCAGCCACCTGTGCTGTTTTAAAACGGGAATATTTTCAGTCTGAAGCCTCACTTAAGGATGAATATTAAACGTGCTGCGAGCTTGTGGAAAATGTCTAGCGATCTGGATACGACCGGCGTTTATGACTTGGCATTGTGCTGTGGCCTTTGCGATTGCATTGTTTAATATGAGGCATAAATGGCTCCCTTCCACCTGCACACACACAAGGATTCTCATTGCTCTGGAGGCAATCGAAAAAGGTCATGTTGTTTTTTTAAATGTGTCATTAAATTCCTCCCGTATTTCTCTGTGTGTGTTTGTGTGTGTGTTTGTGTGAGTGTTGAATATAAACGGCTGCAGAGTGTAAGCAGTAAACTTGACTGATGGCCGGTTGCTGAGACTTTGAGCCGCTGGTCACAGCAGCAGAGTGTTGACTGCAGCTCAACAGCTGCCTGACCACATAGCCGACGCATTAGGTCACAAGAACAGTTCCCATCAGCAGGCGGTGAAGAGGAGACATCATTTTAGATTAGCACACAGTTTGTCTGACACTCATGAGAGCATCATTTTGTCTGTTATTATCCCCTTAATCCAGTTTGTTTTCTCTGTTCTCTCTCTGTGTTAAACAGAAGATTTGTTTGGCAGGACGTGAGAATTTGCAAGAATGTCATCAAACAATTAAGTTGTTTAAAGGGGGGGGAAAAAAGAGAAAGACTAATTAGAAATGAATATGAATATAAATATGCTGGAAAACAGCAAGTAATATAATGTTCGAGCTTTGATACGAATATTTTGACTGAGGACCAATTTATTTTATATTTTATCTCTTTTTTTTCTAAGGCTTCTGACACAGTTATACTTATAATGTTTGAACACCTACATCATACAGGCCTGTGGAGCTGCTAGAGATTTACTAGAGTCTTTACTTTGAGATTGTACAGATAAAAAAAGTTCAAAACCTTGACATCTATACGAGCACCTCTGGAGCCGTTTGGTAAAAGGGTTGGTAGCTGTTGAAGGAGACAATTAGTCAGCCACTTTCCTCACCCTCCTGCTCAGAGCCGCCTCTGTGATTCAGACCAGTGAACTTGCAGACATAAAGTCATGTCTCCGTGGATGATCTGCTGCAGATGTTTGCAAAGACGGGGGCTCTTAAATAAATGTTCTTGGTCTTTTAACAAGATTCACGAAGCAAACTAGTCTAAGAGAATGAAATTAAAACGTGTGAGGGAATTACTTTGACTTGCATTGAGTCAATTGAGGAAAAGGGATTGCTAAAGACAGGTGTTTGTGTGTGTGTGTGTGTGTGTGTGTGTGTGTGTGTGTGTGTGTGTGTGTGTGTGTGTGTGTGTGTGTGTGTGTGTGTGTGTGTGTGTGAGAGAGTGTGTGTTGTGGTTGTTTTAAAGACTCTCCCAGTTGCTGGAGGCTGAATAGGTTGAAGTGAGTTGCAGGAGGCTGGTGGATCTGCCAAGTGTGTGTGTGTGTGTGTGTGTGTGTGTGTAGTGTCAGTGGGAGCCTGGGGCTGCAGATGTCTCCTTTTCAGCCTCAGTTTCACACCCCTGCCCCAATGTGAGAGGAGGGGGAGTCGTGGAAGGACAGAAGAGTGCAGTGAAGGCACAATGGCTTCTATTGTCAGGGCCCTTTTTATTCGCTCCTTTCACAACAAGCACAGCCTCCATCACTCTCTGTGCGGCTGAAAAGTAGCCTCCACACCGCCGAAAACACTCAGAGGGAACCAGAAATCCCGTGTAGACACCGAGCAGATGGAGGCTCGTGGTTTTGATAACTAGTTTGCATCAAACCACTTCACCGTCTCCTGGGTGAGTGTGTTTTTAACCTCCTGCTTTTCCTTCTGACGTGTTTGCAGGAAGAGGGTTTTGTCAAGAGATGCCTCAAGCTAATTTAAAGTCAGCCGCCCGGCATCCCCGTGTGTGTGTTTTGGTGTTTGACATGTATAATGAAGCGCTTTAGTCAAGTGCTTTTGTCTTGTTTTTCTAATGAAGGCAGAGTAATAAGTTGCCCTTTAGGAAATGTCTGAATTTACTTTTCACTTATAGGAACTTATTATCGTTTTAATATAAGAGCCGCTTGTCAAAGCTGTCGGCACATAACTACGCAGCCACAGGGCGGGATGCAATCATGCTTGTGCCTGTCAAATGTTTTAATATTGTAATCTGCATACTTTGAATTATAGTTGCTTTGTTTTCAGCATGCCATAAACCTTTCCAACCTGTACATATCTAAATATTTTTTCACATTTTGTTACCTTTTTTTTAGCTGCAGAATCTTCATATTCAGTTTAAATAAAACCCCTCAGAGGTCAGCTCGACTTTGTTTAACGCTCAACAAAGGCAGAAAGGCGTTGACAAGTCTCCCCTTGAAAGAGCAGGAGTTCAGTAGATATGTACGCTCAGCGGCTGCAGACAGCATGTGGGACGGAGTACGAACCAGGCCTCGGGCTGTCTGGGTTATTACGGTGGTCTTATGAGGATTTCCTGAGGAGTGTGTTGTGTTTGTCTGTTCCTGAAACGGGGGGATGCAGATGCACACTTTAGACGTGTGTCGTCATTCCCATAAGGAACCCCGTTTCTTTCTTTTTTTTTTTGTTCTGGTGGAGTCAGACTTTCACAGCGAGGAGAGATGCAACATCCTCCCTCTAACAGAAATACACACACATTCATTTCCATATACACCCACAATCCCTTTTGTTTTCCTGCCCTCCCCTCCCGTCTACTGGACCTCTTGAGCCCGTCTGGATGGGCCGTTAGAGATTCACACAAATGGATCACTTTACAGAAATAAACCAGATGTGTTTTACGGTCATTGCATTAGCCCGATGGTTTTTAAGGAGTTGTTTTTCCACTGTAATGGAAACCACAATGGCTTCCCACTAAAACCTTTCTTCAAAATAACATAAACAACCCAGATTTACTTAGACACTTAATTATATTTTTATTAGAAACTCTTTTTCACAGAACAGCAACATCATTGCCAGGCACCATGACATCCACATCACAAACTTTATTAATTATGGACAGCAAGTATTTATGCAACTCCACGGGAGTTGATCATTGCACATTAATGATCCATGATTGTCAAAGGATCGAGCAGAAAGAAGGCAAATTAGATTTTAATGAGTGAGGGAGCAACGTTCTTTATTCCAACAAATATTTTATACTTTCCATACTTTTTATCCATCATTTTTCAGTCTAAGTAGTATATTTTCCATCTCATTAATCTTCAAGCCACTTATTGATTGATTTGTGTATTACAAAACATGTCGAATGCAAACAGTACATACAATATTTGTGCATTTCAAAACACACTAATGAAAACTTCGTAAATGCTATCCCCCAAATCTTTCTGCCGTATCAGGTGAACCTCTTCGGCTAATGGAACTGCCTCAGGACTTAATAACAACTCCCTCTCTCTTTTTGGGGGATTTACAAGCGGTAAAAATATCGAGTATCCTCCAACATGATGTCACAAACACAAATGCCCTAAATATGCTTCAAAGTAAGTGTTTGTCATATCCTTTTACAGCGTCTCAAAACTTACAAAACAATTCAACATCATGTAACGGAGTGATTGGTCAGATGTGCAAATGTGAGAAAAAAGGCAACATCTGACATTACTGTTTTTAGATCTTCAGTGCAACACCACAAATGTCTTCCGGAAGAGGGTTTCCGACATGTGTGACAGTGTTTTTGTGCGATTCATGGCGTCTCACCGACCCAGCTGGTCTAATTACTGTCACAACCTGGTTTCTTTGAAGCAAACGAAACCCACGGAAGTGTTGAATCTTAACTGTTAAATCACAGATCATAAAGAATTGATGTTGTCGCCGTTTGTTTGTTTAGCCATTACATGCTCTGTGATGATCACATGTCCAGTGTTGCAGCTGCTGCTGCGAGAAGGGAAAAAACAGAAGAGCGATGCATTGAACTGTCTGGTACAAGAGGACTGTCTGTCTGTGGCTCTCTGTGTCTGCCTCCGACTGCTTTCCTCTGTTTGCGTTGCGTTCTGTACAGCAGGTTAAATAGAAAATACACCAGAAGAGTTGCTCATCAAACATCACAGGGCTGTGTCTGTGAATATGGTGATAGCTGTTTCAGATCACCCTCTGCTTTGATTTGGAGCATACAGCTGCTTTTGTTTCAGACTGTGTTTCAAGACTATTTTGTCTACAAACATAGAATCTCTTAAATACACCCACGCTCCTCGTCTCTGACTAGGCTTTCACACGCCGCTCTACTCAGCGAGGTTTATTAGTCAGCTGGGATTTTTATAAACAGAGCTCTTGTGTCTGTCGTCCTTCAATCAGAGAGATGGGAAAACAGTTCCTGCTTGTTAGCAGTTAGATGTCAAGAAGAAGAAGAAGACGAAACAAAACTGGGGAAAAAAGTGGTATTGACTCTCTGAAGTCAAACGAAACCAAATAAATAGAGAGCTGAAGATAAAAGGGATAAATAAAGATAAATGCTTTGTTTTTAACCAATCTCACTTTAAAAATACCAAACTTTTAACCAAATGATATCGACAAACACCCAAAGATAGCTGTGGTTCCTGCCACATAATGCAGTTCAGGGTAAACAAGGTCCTCTAAACTTCTCTTGATCAAAATGAAAGGAGACGCTGCTGATACAGAGATGCTCTCAGTCAGAAAGAAAACCCTTTAACCACAGATTGTTTGCACTGCAAATGTTTTTTATAATCACATTTTAACACCAAATTTCCAAATTGTTCGCATGATACAAAATAAATACAAGTAACCTTTTTTAGATTTAGTTGTTTTGGATTAGTGAGTAGTAATGGAAGTAATGGATTATATTTAAAATGTACCGTTTTGCAAATGATAGCCTTCTGATGTTATCACTTTGAACAGTTTGGTTGATGGGTCTCTATTGGGAAATCTATTATCATCTACTTTTTGGCCACATACTGCTACAAAGCTTTGTTCAAATAAAAGAGACGTTTGTTGATATCTGTGTTGCTTCACTGTCGTCTTTCATGACATTACATCTGGTTTAATATAATAAAGTACCCTGATGCTCTTTTATCAGATTGTTCCTCATTCAGTTTCTTTCGCTAAAGTGATTTAACGGCAGCGTTATCCATTTCAAAATTTTTTATTTGCACTAGTTTATTCTGATCTGACAAACTTGTTTATCAGTGAAGTGTTTAGAGGACGTCTTTGATCGCGATGACTCCGTCGTGCTGCCGTCCCTGCAGTTTAACTAACCGACTGATTGATTGATCGACTGCCTTTTATCTTTTGTTTCAGCTCTACGATAAGATCAACACCAAGTCGTCCCCACATATCAGAAACCCCGCCAGTGATGCCGTGCAGAGAGCCAAAGAGGTGACCACACACACACACACAGATCTTCTCGAATTAACACGAACATATATACCCTTCCTGTTTGCACTCTTCTTCTTCTTCCTTTGAGTGAAAATGAATTTAATACCTTGTGAAGATGACAGACTCACTAGTCGCTGGCTTTTCTTTTGTAAGCTTTCACTTCTGCACTAATCCCTCCGGACTCTCGCTCACTAAAGCTCTAACTCATCACTGCTGTGGATCGCTCTGCTCACCTGCTCTGTTCGTGTAAAGAAGCTGCTCTCAGTGTGAGGGGGGTCTGTGGGGTGTCGTACTTTAATCTTTATTTAAATACGTGTGAAAATGATTTGGAACAATCTAAATCTTTATCAGAAGAGAGGCTGTGGAAGTCTTTGGTCTAATATTTGAATTTAAGAGTCGGACAAAATCCCAACCTCCCACTGGTCATGTATTATAGCTGGAGTGCTCCCTGACAGCGTACAGCTATGTAGGACAGTTGTCTTTGCTGAAACACTGTTGATAGTGGATCAACATAATGCTGAGCTGGAACAAGAAAACATCATTTATGTGAAGCTAGGGTATAAAAGGTCATTTATGCCACGTGAGAAGGTTTTACGATGCTGGGGTCCACGAGAGCTGTTTAATAAGTCATTTTACAATCTTAAAGGTGACGGGAGTCGCTGGTGAAAATAAGTTCAGCGTCTGAAATATTGATCTTAAAGGAAAAGCTAGAGAGTGTTATGTTTTTTGGGATTTGCAGATTGTCCACAGTCCCAACATAGATACCTATAGTGGTGGTTTTTCTTTGTCAGGTTTCACTGGTTGATAGCAGTTTAATTCCCTGTGTGATATAGAGGGATAACGTCATGGTGTCATTTATGAACAGTAGACTGATGGTGTTCTTTGATTCACGATGATAGTGACTTGGAATCGCAGCATGCAAAAAGGTTTGCAGTGGACACTTTGATAGATACGTTCTATTGTAAAGGAAACGATAACTTAGTGATTATTAACTTGCTTTATGTTGTCTTCACTATTTAAAAAATCTACATTAGCTAAATAAACCCACAAGCACGTCTATAAGTAGCTTTTTTAAGTAGAAAGTGAATTTAATGTTAACAAAAAAGTACTGAAAAACTGACCATCTGAATGTAACACTATTAAAGAAGCAGTTTACTTTTGTAACTGCAGTATATGTATCAATTTTTTTGTCCATTTTTTTATTTTTAAATACAAATGAATAAAGCAGTCTTGTGAATATCGTGGAGTAAAAAAAAAAACAATATTTCCATCTGAAATTAAGAGTAGTTGGGTTCTCATTAGCTTTAAAAGGTGATTGGATTTTAATATAAAAATGAGGAAAAAAAGTGATATTTTTGTATTTTCTTATGCATGTGTTGTTAAATAAGTGAACAATATGACCCGGGATGTTAAAGGCTTAAAAAGGCATTTTGGATTTGATGTCATTGAAGTGAAACTAGACACGATCATGACACAAAGACGAGGACATGCGGTCCAGACCGTCTAGCAGTTTGGTTTACAGCTGCACTGAAATTATATTGACTCAAAAGAGGGAGCGAGATTGAATAATTCAATTATTTATGTTGAGTTATTGAGTCCTCTGTTAGCTTCCCCTCAAACTTCAGTGACCTCTTGAGGTTTATTTGTTTCACGATCCGACTCCCTGTGACTCGGAGTCATTGTCGGATGTTTACACAGAGCTGTTTTAATAAAGATCCCTGGCTTCTGTGTTTGACCTTCCTCATTAGAGATGCTGCTGGATGTAACACACACACACACACACACACACACACACACACACACACACACACACACACACACACACACTCACATCAAGTGTGTTTGTGGGCTATTAGCGTGCCTTTTCCTTTCTTTACAGAGAGTTGCATTATGGTCTCTGGGGTCTGACCCCGGCTCTGATGAATCCACATTCACGCTGTTGATGTGTTAACCTCTCAGTGTACTCTTAACTCTGGGGCAGGATGCAGGCTGGAACTGGTGCTTTAACAAGGAGTGTGAAAGGAGTGTGTGAGGGAGAAAGCTGCGTGTGTGTGTGTGTGTGTGGATGCACAAGAAAAATGCTGCCATGTTTACGTTGTGTGCTTTGTTCGAGGGGAGCAATTAAAAAGTCTGAACAGGGAGGGAGTGGGCGAGCGCTGGAGTCTCAAATCCCAGCGCTGTTAAGACGGAGAAAGCCATTTAGGGGAGTGGAGCGCTCTTTTATGTGGCTTTTGGTTCATGTCAAAGAGTCCCGGCTAATTAACGCGGCTCTGGTGCACTGTGTCCGAGAGGTCCGCGTCTGCTGACGGAGTCTGGTTCACATTTTCCTACTTAAATCAGTCTAGATGGATCAGATGGAGCCACAGCAGATCCAACGCTGTCTTTGTGGGTGTGAGGGAGTGACAGGCTTTTTTATCTTCTGGGTCTTTTATTTGGTTTCTGGTTGTCTCCACAAAGACTCTTACAGACACTTCAGCACTGCAAACTCACTGAACTCTGCTCATAAACCAATCTTACTGTATTTTTAAAAGCATTTTAAAGTAGACGGTTGGAGTGATGCGTGCATGTTTTTTAAAACGCTCGAACAAGATGATTTTTTCAGCTTTTTATATGTAGGAAAGTCATAATATATGCTCCAGGACTCCAGGTTTTTGTTCACCCCTCGTGAATTCCCAGCAGACGACAAATCGACCCTGAATCCAATCTGCCGAAGCTTCTTCTTCCTTCTGTAGTTCTTCCAATTTATGCTTTAACTGGCCAGAGGAAATACAGTAGCAAAGGGTTTTCTCACCACAGTACAGTCAGGTATGAACATTGAAATAGGTTTTTCTTTCTGTACTCATTCTTCTTCGTACTGGATGAAATCCACAGTCCTCCTTCAGTGTAGGAATATATTCCAAAGCTTATCTAAAGTTAATGTAAGACTTCAGCCACCAGAGGTAAAAAAATCAGGTTCTTATCTTCCAGTTACTGTCTTTTTAGTTCAAAATTCACCCCTGTTTCTTACTATCCTTCCACTGCAGTTCAACATGGAATCACAAAAAGGGTATTTTTGTACTAAAAAGACTGTAACTCAGACTGCTTAAGTCTGATATGAACTTAAGATAAATATTTGAATACATTTTCGCACAAATCCTGGATCACTTGCATTAAAAATGAATGAAAGGGATCTCTTAAATAGCAGGAATGATTCCAACAAGAGCAGCCTTCAGTGTCCATGTCAGCACCTGACTATTGTTTTAAGACGGACTTGAAAAATTGTGAACAGATCCTTTTAATGCTCCAGTTATAGACATGTTATCAGCCGACTAACCAGCAGTTTTGATCTCAGTCAACAAAGATTTCATTCTAAGATTAGTCTCTTATTTCCTTTTGTAGCGCTGAATGACTGAGCTCATCTTTGGTAAACACAGGATTGAAAGTGGTGCTATTGTGTGATTCATTGTGGAGGGAATCAGTTTAACAGATCAGCTGATTAAATCAACGTATCGTCGACAAAATCGCTTGAGTGTTTACATTTCTTTGGTCGAGGAACACCCATAATGTAAAGGATTGTATGGATTGTGGATGTAGTAAGCTCCATCATTTAGAGACCGAACAATCCAGGCACATGTGACTCACTTGGATCATGACAATGGAACATTTGAATTTCTTTGCCAAAGCACCACCTGCAGTAAACTATGATTGTTGCCAAAGCATGTTTGCATTTAATCTATCGTTCTTTTTCACTCAGGAGAGTTTATTTAAATACCTCTCAGGTGTGGAATAAACAGAAGAGTGTTAATCGCCTGGCTTTCCCTGTGTTTGACATCTGTATTGTAAATCCATGCAGGTGGATTTCTGACTTTTTTTATTCAGAGTCCAAGTAAAAACTTTAAGCAGAAGGAATTCTGCTGATACTTGAGAGCTACTTGCTACAGGACTGCTTCAATAGAGTTTCACCTCAAATTAACTCATCATTTAATCTTGGTTGTGCCTTCAGGGACGACCCTCCTCCTCCTCCTCCTCCTCCTCGCCCCCTCTGCTTTACTTCTGTCTCTACTGATTCACTCTGGCTGACACTGAAATGCTTTGAATCGATCAGACTGCAGCTTCCGTTGGACTCTTGTGGGTTTCGTGGCCCAGCAGAGCAGCGATAAGGTTCTTTAAACTTCAATAAAAGCTTTCTTCTGACTGCACTAATGCTCTTCTTCGCCTCCAAAACTTATCAGCTGAATAAGTTCTAGTAGTGTGAGAGCTAATCTTTTCTTGGGAGTGAAGTTAACCGCTTTGGCTGTAGATACTAATCTCACAAATTCGCAGTCCATTCAAACTGTCTGGCTTTGATTAAAGGCAGGGGCGGAGTCTCACTTTCCCCTGACCTCTGTCATCACGTGTGAGCTCATCCAAACAGGACGGTCATCGGCTTGTATAACCTTGTTCCTGTGTCTTCCTCCACTCAAGAGTTCCTCCCAAGACGAAGCAAGTGGCGCTTTGAAACACCTGGAATATGTAAGCCCTCGACACACCGCCGCGGTGCCATGTTCACGGTACTAACGAGTAGAGCAGGAGGCAGAGCTGGAGGTGGTTTGGACCGAGGGGGGGAGAGAAACCGTGAATGATGTCCATGAAGGTTCACTGCTAGGAAGCAGCTTCCTGGTGTTACTCGAAGAAGAACAGTTGTTTTTTTTATTAAGATGAACAAACAACTAATTTATTTACAATAAGAATCAATAAGAATCAATAAGACTCAACAATACTAACAAACACTGAGAGGAAACGACACAGTAGGCCATAAACCTGTCTTGTACAAAAGATACAGTTACATAATTGAATCACCTCTTAGGGATCTGAAATAATCAATTAAGCACAAATTAAAGCAGACTGGATATATGTGACACAACTATATTTACCTACTCCATTCTTGGGTAAATGGATATTAACATTTGATTAAAACGACATTCTTCAGTGAAATGAATTAATTCCATTTCTGATGAATTCCTTTATTTAATCAGGTAACCTCATCAAGATCAACACCAGAGTACTGCAGAGAGACAGAAAACACTCAGAGATTTGTTTAAAATGAGTCAGTAGATGATACATTCAGGTTTTAAAATCCTCTGTAATTGTGATGTATTGAGGCAGCTTCGTAGGGAGATAAATCTATAAAAACACAAAAACGATCAGATTTAGTGCTCTTTTTGATAAATATCTTCACAGTAATAGAATGCATCGATGTTTTAAGGTATGGCGAGAAGCGTTAGAATAAATATTATCTATATAGTGAAGCACAGACACGATGGTTGAATATACACTCATCTTACCTGGAAACTGAATCAAAAACATTTTGTATCTTTAGTTTCTGTGAAAATGAGACTGCTGTCCAGCTGACTTCTCAGATATTTCTAAGATTGGACAGTTTCAGTGCAATATAGTGTGTGAATGGGTGGGAGAATAAAACACATTTTTGTCCTATCAGCATTCAGTATAATCTTGAGATTGTTGCATATGGTTTCGATCCCAATGAGATCAGTCTCTTGAGCTTAACAATTAAATATGAGTATCATAGTTTAGAGATAATTAGTCATTTAATGTACACACATTGACAGGCATACTAAAGGAAGAGAGTGTAAGTCGACACACACCCTCAGAGGCCTCACCTCTACAATGCCACATTCACCAGTCAGGCGCAACATAACTGGAGCTGACGTAAAGTCACGTCTAAAGGGCAGGAGGAGGGGCCGAGCCTTGACCAGCTCCCCCCCCGACTCCCTGAGTGGGGTCCAGACTCTGGAGTCACATTGGCTGTATGAGATGTTGGAGGCGGTGTCAGGGCCAGTTTGAAGGGGGTGGTGGGGGGGCTGAGAGGTTGTCGGGTCGCTCTCTATACATCTTGTGTGAGGTGCAGCAGGTACGGCAGGGCGCTGAGGTACGAGTGTGCACGATTTGGAAGAAGAAGAAGAAGAACTTTTGCATCTTAAAAACAAACTGTTTTTTCCACCCCCTCTCTTTACATCTTCAGGTACTGGAAGAGATCTCCTGCTACCCAGAGAACCACGAAGCTAAAGAGCTCAGACGGATACTGACCCAGCCGCATTTCATGGTGAGTCAAAAGAAACAAAAACGCTCACTCAACTCATGTCCGTCATACATCTTAAACAACAGACAAAGTTTGGCAGATTCCTTGTTTCTTGGTTGGACAGTCTGCAGACACAGGTGTGAATCAGAGGCTTCATTTTATACATTTTGGTGTCATTTTGAGCAGTAAAGTGGTTTCAGCTTAACTAAAATAAATATTAAGTGATGAACGGACATTCATGGTAACAGATTTTGGTATTTATTTATAATAATAATAATAATAAAAACTTTATTTATATAGCACCTTTTAAAAACAGAGTTTACAAAGTGCTTCGACAGACAAGGCAGCAAAAGCAAGGCAATTAAACAAAAGAAAGCTTAGACAAACTAAGGTAAGACTTACACGCTGATAAAGATAAAACGGTACAATAGATGAAACAATAAAAACAATCGATAGGATAAAACTAAACTAAGAAATAAAATGAAATAACACTTGAATGTGCCTCTTTAAAGCGCCTGCTGTGAACACACTTTAAACATCATTTAACAGTAGTTCTGCTGGAGTAAATGCATGTTTGAACTTGGTCTGAGGATCTGAGCAGCAAGGGGTTAATCCAGTGAAGGGAGAGTCGATGTAGGGCTGTCAGCAGCCTCCATCTGCTAATCCTATCACATTAATGCGTCTGATTTCCTCCTCTGATCAGTGGTCTGCTCGATATCAGACAGACAGACCAACAGAGGGGGGGCGATGCAGGGGAGGGGGAGACAAGAAACAGAAGGAGAGAAAAAGTGTATCAAAATGAAATGATAAGGAGTGAGAAATGACCTGTAATGAAGCCGAATGTGAAGGAGGGGAGGTGTGGATGGAGGTCAATAAGGCGTAGTCTGATGCGATGTGCTGTGTCGGGTCAGAGGCCCGGCTCCCTCATAGCGCTACGAGAGCGTAAACCCACGGAGGGAGGGAGGAAGAGAGTTCTACATTCCAACGGGTTCAAGTGAGAGCGAAGAGCAGACGAGCTTTGGGAGGAATTGTTGTTTTAGTGCTTTTTTTTTCCAATACTAGTATACAAGCATTGGCTTTCTTTTCTGAGAGAGAGAGATTGGAGAAGATCATTACTACTCTAATGTCTTTGTGTCATGTGAAGTTGAGTGGAGCTTAGTTTGGCTTAGCATAACAACAGAAAATGGAGAAACCGCTAGCCTGGCTGTGCCAAAAGCTTAAAAAAAAACTCCACTAACCTTTAAACATGAAGCAAAGCCTGTCTCTCAGAACCTGTAAACTCACAAATGACACGATACATCTCATTTGTTTGCTCATGAAAATAGTTCCAGCACCAAACTCCCCCTAAAACCACAGATTGTCATTTTCTTTTCATTTGCATGACCTAAAAAAAAATCGAGGTCTACTTTGTAGCTGTTCTGGTGCTTTTGATCATATCACATGATCTTCTTCAGCTGATGGATTTGCCATTGAATTGTAAATGTCTGAGCTCTTACAGGTCTTCTCATCCACGTTAGTGTATCGAAACAGTTGTGATTGAAAGTTCACTCTTGATCTTGAAACAGCATTCAATCATTGATAGGATTTCCCCTCTTTTTCAAATCTTTATGCTAAGCTAAGCTAATCACCTGCTTAACCTACAAAGAGGGATTTTGATCTACTCATCTAACTCTTGGAAGGAAAGCAAATGAGTGTATTTGCCAAAATGTTAAGGTTAAATATATTGGCCTTTTTTTCTCCCTTTATGATAAATAGTTTGAAACGTCCTGCAGTAACTTATGTCACTGTGTGACCTTTTGAAACCTTTTCTTTTCTCTAACTGCATTGCAAACAGGATCTGTAAGATTTGATTGTGATCTACATCGTCTTGTCTTTCTCGTGAACACCTCTGATGTCAACCGCCATGTTGATATTTGAGTTTTCAGAGAATTCAACCGGGTTATCAGATAACCTTAAAATCTCCCCCCTGTACCTCTCTTCTGTTCCGACCCACTCTTTCTCATTTATGTTTTTATGTGCTTTTGCTCACTCTCACTCATGCACACATTCACTCAGCAAGGGGGGGGGGGTAAACCCTTTAACCCCGTCCTCATTAGGGCACAGTCACACACACAAACACACAACCTTAACTTCCTCTGTGTCTCAGAACATGAAGTTCCTTCCTTGTGTGATGTAGTTTGACATGGAAGTTAGAGACGCTGCCACTGCCTTCATGTCTCTGCCTCTCTGATCTGCTCTCTCTCCGAGGGTGTGTGTCTATGTGTCTATATGTGTGTGTAAGTGTGTGTAAGTGTGTGACGCAAGACAGTGACAGGTTTCCTCCTTTGTTGATATTTGATTGCTGTCGTCTGAAGTTCAGACCGGTTTGTTAAAGTGCCACTCAGAGGCTTCGGTGGCTGTCAGAAGAGGAGAGTGGAGCTCTGAGGAACCAGCGGGCTCTGCAGCTTCACAACACATGCTGCTTTAACTGGAACCGACAGAGGGGCTGCACAAACCTAAGACACCTGAGGAGAAATGGGGAATACCTGAGATCGCAACAGAGTAGGGAGTCAGACAAAGTCGCCGTGTAAATCCCTCCTGCTCGTTAGCCGTCAGCCTGGAGAATGAAGCCGAGCAGGAGAGAGGTGCTGGTGTTGTCCTCAAGTAGGACAATATTTTTAGGGTTCAGATTTCCACTCACTTTGAGTCCAACGTGGTATTTTTGGTGCCCAGGTTGGGGGGTTGGTTCAAATGAGGCGGCACAAAGCGGGTCGTTGGTATTTATGTCTAAATATATCTTAAACATTGAGCTGCGAATAGAGTTCTCAGAAACACGACTGTTTTTGTTTCTGGCACAAATGACATCAATCTGCTGCCGACAAAGTATGTGGAGCACAGCAATGATGGAATAACTCTTATAAGCTAAATAGATTATTTAATAAACACTTACCAGTCAGTAGATGTGATTAAAAATGAATTAATACCTTACATTTGATCAAAGCAGGTCAGTCTGTATTGATCTTTAAATTCATTAGAGTGAGTCTCACAGTATTTGTGGAAGCCCTGAGAGGCAAGTGAGAGAAACAAAGTCCATTTTTTTTCTTAATGATTTTCTCTCTTACATTTATGACTTAAGAACAGGTGTGGAAAAAAAGTTAGCACAATTGTTCGTTGAATTTAGGGCCAAACTGTGCAAAGAATTTGCACTTTCACACTTAAATAAACAGAGCACTGCTCTCACGAGTTGTGCAACATTCCTTTTAATCTAAAAATATTTGCATAAAAAAAGACTGCAACATTCCTTTTAATCTAAAAATATTTGCATAAAAAAAGACTTGTTTTGTTTCTACTTAAGCCACAACATTCCAGAAAGCTTCTTACTGGCTGTTGCTGCAGGGTTACCACTGCAGCAGGCATGACAGTATCACAAAAGTGAAGCCAAATCATCTCCATCTCCTCCTGGTGGATGGCTGTAAGTGCAGGCTGATTGATTTGATATTTAGTGTAGTTTTATATAAGCGGTGCTGAAATTTAAAATGTCAATATTGCAGTCGGTCATGTGCATTTAATTGTTGGAAGCCAAAATTCTGATCGTGATTAATATTCGATTAAAATCCTCGCAGCCTTCTGAAGGCTTCTACGGAATGACCAAACACACCTCTACATTATTGTTATTTGTTGTAACTAAACACATCAGACTGTCCTCTTTTCTGGTTTAGCTTTATTCTGTCAATCCTAAAGAAGTTAGCCGTCATAACTACATTTCCTTTGATTTCTGACTCCACACTGCAGCCACGGCCCCTCGTCTCACCCTCCTGTATTTGTGTCTTTATGAAGTCCGAGCCGCTCTTACCGTGTTTGCCTCTGTGTCCTCAGGCTTTGCTTCAGGCCCACGACGTGGTGGCCCACGAGGTCTACAGCGACGAGGCCCTGAGGGTGACCCCTCCACCCACCTCGCCCTACCTGAACGGAGACTCCCCGGAGAGCACCAACGGAGACATGGACCTGGAGAACGTCACCCGGGTCCGCCTGGTCCAGTTCCAGAAGAACACAGATGAGCCAATGGTACAAAGTTAAACACACATTCAGTGCACTCCCACTGGAGCTTTTTGTTATGACCGTATCATCCATCTAGATCTAAGTGTTTGTGTGTTAACGTGTGCAGGGTATCACGCTGAAGATGAACGAGTCAAACCACTGCATCGTTGCCAGGATAATGCACGGGGGGATGATTCACAGACAAGGTACGCTCTCACAACGGACATTTATGCATATGACATTTTTTTATAAATTGCTTCCTATTCATATTTGTATGCATGTGTTTAAAGTGGACAGAGAGCCATGCCTTGTAAAAATTGGAAAAAAGTCACATTTGCTGCACAAAAGGAAAGCTGTTCTGACGTTCTGTGATGGAATTCACCATAAACACAACTTTCCCTTTTGTGGAGTCTGCGATAATCAAACAGAAGTCAAACAGTTTGACTATTAAATGTAAACTGATGATGTGAAATGGCACCATGTGGATTGTCTGGTTTGTCATTTACTTTAAAAAAAAAAGTTGCAGAAGATATCCTGTTATTATTAATATAAATCTATAGAAGCAGAAGAAGGACAAATATTTTCCAGATTTTCTTCTGCTAGTCGTCTAAATAAACAGTAAGAATTTAAAGAAATGCAACTCCTCCTTCATCCTCACTTAAACATGAGACAGAACACAGCTTGGTAAATGTGCACATGCGTCCGTTTTGCCAGCAGCTGGCTCGTCTCTGCTCTTGTGGTTAAACGCAACACTTGCTCCAGCGTTGTATCGTGACCATAGCATCCTGTTAATTAATCCCCAGTTGATTCATCATGTGGTAATTGGAAAGCCACTTCTATTCCAACGGATTATTCTCCCTACTCCCTACTGCTCGAAGAAAAAGAGCAACAGAGGCTAATGAAATATATGGAGGCTGTTTTAACGAGGTTTGATTCCACTTTTGTCTTTCAGGAACGCTGCATGTAGGAGATGAGATCAGGGAGATCAACAGCATCAGCGTGGCCAACCAGACTGTTGAGCAGCTGCAGAAGATGCTGGTGAGTGTGTGTGTGTGTGTGTGTGTGTGTGTGTGTGTGTGTGTTAGTGTGTGTGTGTGTGTGGGTGTGTGTGTGTGTGTGTGTGTGTGTGTGTGTGTGTGCATATGCTTATGACTAAGTGTCTTAGTTCATGCTTCAGTGTATCTCATCTGTGTAAATCAGCAAAATGTTACACACTCAACCCAAGAAGAAGAATAAACTGTGTGTGTGTGTGTGTTTTTGTGTGTGTGTGTGTGTGTGTGTGTGTGTGTGTGTGTGTGTGTGTGTGTGTGTGTGTGTGTGTGTGTGTGTGTTTTGTGTGTGTTTGTGTGTCCACAGAGGGAGATGCGAGGCAGCATCACCTTCAAAATAGTGCCAAGTTACCGGACGCAGGGCTCCTCGTGTGAGGTAACGTTTCCTCCTCTTCCTCCTCCGCCCCTCGTTTCCTGCTGATTGTGAGCTCCTGATCTGGTTACTAACTGCTCGCCTGGTTACTTATTGTGTGTAACACAAGTACGATGTGTGTAAGGGGTGTGTGTGTATGTGTGTGGGTGGGTGTTTTTTGCTGTGTTTTTGCATTTACAGCACACCAATTTCACAACCAAGATACCGGAACCCCTCCCTACCCCGCACCCCCACCTCCTCTGGTCCAGTAATGACCCACACCTCTCTGTACAATCTCGCCTCGTATTCACTTCACAGGGGTGGACAAAATAAGAGAAACGCCACACAATCAAACATCTATACAGTAAATACGAGTTCGCTGAAGCTCATAATATTTTGGCTTTTGTTAAGACCGGTGCATTAATTACAAACTGATTTATTTAAAGCTAATATGAGAGACTTTGCAACATTGCGAGCTTCAGGAAATGTACATTATTGTTTTGTAAGGTTTGACAAATAGCTGTTGACACATGCATCACTCTTCTAAACCATTCTGCCCTAAATACATGGACAAACATGGACGACCAAAGGACTTGAAGTACAATTAGGAGAAGAAACCAACAATTCAAATACAAAAATGAGTTCTACATTCGAGGCATCAGCAAATGAAAAGCTTTACTGCCCCTCGTTGTAGACTGTGGAACAGCTATAAGCTTCACCAGTGGAGGCATTTCAGGACAGCAGGGAATTCACCGATGTAATCCTGCACCAGGCTATGTAAAAACCTTGTATGTAATTAGTTAGATTATTTTAAAAGGGATTTAAAAAAAAAAAGGCATTCAGAAGCCAGTTCAAGATCTCTGAAATTGTAGTGACATGGTTAATGTGGTTTTCTTTATTTAGAAAGCCATACATGCAAAACCACTGCAGTTTTTAGCTGTAGAGGAAGGAAGTCCAAATGCAACTCTATAAAGAACAAACTTTTTACCATCCAAAGAATTTTTAATTATCAATTCATACAAATACCTAAATTGTCATTTTTGAATTATTGATTTGTTGAGAAGCTCTCTTTACTCACAATTCATTCTCTGCTTATGATTCAGATTCTAGAGTGCATGTCTAATTTATGCAGACACTTCAGTTGCCTTCTCCTCTTCTCCATTATCACATTGAAACTAAATAATCGTTATATATTAGATATTAGATTACCCCTTAAATCATTCTATAAAAACATTAAACATTTATCTAATTCTAATTTAAGCTCTTTTGCTCTTTGCGGCACACACTAGTCTTTGAGCCGTGACCGTCAGCGTTAGTGATGACCTCATGGTCGCTCAGATGAGAATCTCATGTCGGCCCGTCGCCCCCCTGTGGTGATGTGAGGACCTGCAGGCCGATGATGTTGTCTCCCATGTCTCGTTGACGCATTTCATTACGTCAACGCCGTGGTGGGTCTCTATTGTGCTCTACCAATTTACCCCCCCATCGCCTCCGGCCGCTGCCCAGAAATGTGTGAATGTGTTTGTGTGTGTGTGTGTGTGTGTGTGTGTGTGTGTGTGTGTGTGTGTGTGTGTGTGTGTGTGTGTGTGTGTGTGTGTGTGTGTGTGTGTGTGTGTGTGTGTGTGTGTGTGTGTGTGTGTGTGCACTGCTGACCTGTGTGTCTTATTTCAGAAAGAGTCCCCCAACACCTCTGGGCAGTCCCCTGCCAATGGCCACTCCAGCATTAACAGTTCTATCTTGGTAAGGACCCCCCCCCCCCCTCCGCGAACCCCCTCCCACCCAGAGAAACCCCCACTGACAGACCCACAACCATGTATCTCCACCTCTAGTGTTGTCACGGTGATGTGTATTTCTACATGTTTATGCCCATGTTCATTTTGAGTAGTTCGAGTCAGCAGAATAGTAGGCGTGTCGTGTCGTAGATCTCCCGAGTCGACCCCGTGTCATTCTCCCTGTTCATCAGTTTGAGCCCAAAAAGGCCCCGCGTGTCCGATATCTCAGTTAACAAATTGGTGTGCCTCTCAAAGTGTTGCTGCGTGCTGTGCCCCACTGCTGACACAACACACTAAGGCCCCCTGTGTTCACGGCGGTGCGGAGGAACACACTCCGGGTTCGATGCTGCGGCTGCTTCGCTTGCTCTTTGCTTGCTTGGTTGCTCTAAAGCCAGATCTGCTTTGACAGACGAGAATCACTCTGATATCTTTCCCTCTTTGCTCTCTCTTGACCTTTTTTTTTTTTTTTTTTTTTTTTTTTTTTTTTGCAAGAGCAGAAGCTAGATTGCAGATTGATGTGCACGCATGCTTTCTCAAAAGGATATCTGATTGTTTTGGTTTTGATAGCTGTATCTTGTTCTTAACCAAGTCTCTCTGTCATCAACGGTTTCCTTCCACAGGACCTGCCCTCCACCATTCAGCCCAAAGGTCGACAGGTGAATAAAAGCCTCTCTCTCTCTCTCTCTCTCTCTCTCTCTCTCTCTCTCTCTCTCTCTCTCTCACTCTCTCTCACTCTCTCTCCCTCTCCCACTCACCCGTACTCACTAGCTCTGTATACAACGCTTGCATCCCTCCCCTTTTATACAGACGTGTGTGTGTGTGTGTGTGTGTGTGTGTGTGTGTGTGTGTGTGTGTGTGTGTGTGTGTGTGTGTGTGTGTGTGTGTGTGTGTGTGTGTGTGTGTGTGTGTGTGTGTGTGTGTGTGTGTGTGTGTGTGTGTGTGTGTGTGTGTGTCTCAATTTCTCCCAAACCCTCTTTTCTGCTTCAAAAAAACCCATCAGTAGAATTTAAATTCATGTGCTAGAAAGTAGTTTTTTTAGAGTGGCTGCTGACTGATCCCCAAGCTGCTCAGACTGTCAGTCATGATGCAAACGGCCGAGGTCTGACCTCTTTTTAAACCTTTTTTTAAACTACTAAAAAGGAAATATTGGATTCCGGGCCCACTCCAAAATGCATTAAATTTGAAATATATAATTCACACCAAAATAAGCCGCAGCTGTTCGGCTGTTAGCAGCTCAGAGAGAGCAGCAGACAGAGTGCATCTGTATTCATATGAGGCTTTGTTTTGAGGGTGTTTTGGGAAATGATATTTCATTGATTTAGAGAACATAATGTTCCCAGTCAGTGGTATTAATGTAGATGCACCAGTCTGTCTAAAGGAAGCCAGAGATCCAGACCGGTTGTGTCACCAACAAACCAACAATACACACATCTTCATGATCCTTCTCTCCTCATCTATGCTCTTTAACAAACACACCTCCACAGACAAAACACACCTACATTTTAAAAATCACACTGCAGTGGTCACGTCTGCAGTTTAGTATTTCCTTGTAGAGGTCTTCACAGAAAACAAATCTTCCAGAAATGATGTGCATACCACTAAATACATAAAAAAAAAAGAGACCTGATCCGAAAGGAACCCACAGAACCAGTTTACACCTGTGGGTAGTACATGATGTTGGATAATAGTGAATCATTCTAAGGCCATCTTCAAATTGCTAGTTTTGTCCGAAACCCAAATATATTTAATTTACATTGATTTAAAACAGATTTTATAGACAACATTGATTTGAATATCACATTAATGTTGCTTGACTAATTGTTTCAGCCTTTTACTCTGGTATTAGATATATCTGCACATTGAAAACCCATGAAAACCTCTACTTGTTTTATATTATGGTGATATCAAGCTTATACACTAAATCAGTATGAGTGACCACTGTTGTGTCATGAGCCTGGCAGTGTAGCACTTCTCTACCCTCTCCTGTGTGTGTGTGTGTGTGTGTGTGTGTGTGTGTGTGTGTGTGTGTGTGTGTGTGTGTGTGTGTGTGTGTGTGTGTGTGTGTGTGTAATGTGTGTGTGTGTGTGTGTGTGTGTGTGTGTGTGTGTAATAATGGCACAGGCATTGTTGAACCCTGCAGAGTCTAGAGATCCCCCCCTAAGCACTGATCCCCAGTCAGATATGAATCTACCTCAATCCAACTAAAAACTCTGTCATCACAACAGTCCTCCATAACTGTCATCTCCTCCTATCAATGTCTAGATGTTTGTCTAACCGTCCTGACACAGACATCATTCATTTCCACTGAGATAATCCAACATTACTCACTAAAAATCATACTCTGTCACTCTTTATTGTGGCATCAGAGGATCTTGTGACTGTGGCGACAGCAGATTCAGCCAGCAGAGGGCAGTAGAGTCCACCACAGACCGCCTTAAGAGTGGCATCCTCAGAGTTGCAGAACTTCTCAGTACCATTGAACTGAGTCTGAGTTGACGAAGTCGATAAATGTAAAAAAAATGTGACTACTTTATTTGGCTTAGAAAGAGGAGCTGTACGTCGTTGTCCTGTCTCACCCTCATCAACCTACCCCCCTACTTGTCCCTTTGGCCTCCATACTGCTGTTAAGACATTGCATAGCCGTTTTGGTGCATGATGTGTGTGATGCTTTCAAATCCTAGATTGTATCCAGACCTCCAATCAAGGACAAAATGTCTGTTAAGGTAAGAGCCGGCTTCTCCCATCCCCCCCCCCGAAAAAAAATAAGTAAAACACTTGTACACTTATGTCCCAAACACGTCCACCAGCTCATTTTCACACCCAGCGTAGACTGTAAAAGCAGCAACAAACGTCTGTGTGGTTAGAAAACGGAGATAAAGCAGGATAATTGCTGTTGTTTTGAACTAATGGACACGTAAACAATGCCTGTGCCGTAATTACCAGCGTGTTGAGAGGCTCATTAATACCCCAGCGGTGTCTGGGTTTATCTCACAGGAGAAAACTCTTCCTTGGAAACCAGTTTCCAACCTGGCAACCCAAACACCCCCCAAATGCTCATTATTTCAGTTTACGCATCCATGATATGCAAAAATACACCATCTAGCCACTCTGTCAATTATCTCTTTCTTTCACCTTCTCTGTCCCTCTTCCAATGCTCGCATCTCTCACTTCTTTAAGTTGACACACACACACTGCCGATTTCGGAAACCCCAACACCTCCACCCCACTCCTCAGTAACCTCACCCTTCTAAAACATCTGCACTTTTATTTGCCACAGATCTACGTGAGGGCTCAGTTCGAGTACGACCCCTCCAAAGACGAGCTCATCCCCTGCAAGGAGGCCGGCATTCGCTTCCAGGTGGGCGACATCATCCAGATCATCTCCAAGGACGACCACAACTGGTGGCAGGGCAAACTGGAGAACACGAAAAACGGCACGGCAGGCCTCATCCCGTCGCCGGAGCTGCAGGAGTGGTGAGAGGGGGAAAACACACAAACAAACAAACAAAGAAAAAGACGAGCTTACAGAGAAGCTATTCCTGACACTGTTCTGTGTGTTGGCGGTAGGCGGGTGGCGTGTATAGCCATGGAGAAGACCAAGCAGGAGCAGCAGGCCAGCTGTACCTGGTTTGGCAAGAAGAAGAAGCAGTACAAAGACAAGTATTTGGCAAAGCACAACGCAGGTATACCATGCACTCACACACACACATACATAATCACACGCATGTGCATAAAAAACAACACGCTGCATTTCAGTGCGTGCATGCATTTGACACATTGTTTGTGAGGGCTCGAGAGCATGCGTGTCCGTCCATCTGCCTGTGTGTCTGCAGGTTGAACTTGTAAGTAACAGGATCTCGTAGCATTCATCTCTAGTAGCAGAGCCTCGGCCAGAAAGCTGTCAGTGAAGTAGAAATCTTATATGAGCACAGGGACGATTTTGGGAAATGTGGGCAACCAGTTTTGAGCGAAAAGCTCTCAGAATTTTAGGCACAGTTTTAAATGCCAGGCCGGCATGAAGATGTGAGGTTTTGTGTGTGTGTAGCAAAGTATATAACCATTTGTCTCTTCAGTAAATCAGTAGTGACGAATTATGTTGATGCTTAGCGCCGTCTGGATATTGACGTAGTACATACTGTAGATCCGCCACTCAGATATCCCAGACATGTGTCTGGCTGTGTGACAAGGCGGAGATGCCGAGGAGTTAAAACTCAACACGGGACTTTGCGGCCTGAGCCGTGACTGCTGAGTTAACACAGGAAGCAGAGGAGGAGGTCAGTGAGTTTAGTGATGAGACAGGAAAACCATTTGTTTGCTGTTAGTTTTGACACCAAACAGATAGAAAGCTGTGGCTCCGGCCTTCAGTAGTGCGTTGTATGGTTCTAATTACTTTTGAACCAATATTTAAATTACAAGAACAGACGACATAAGACAGGCCACGAAGGAGAGACGTACAAACGGTTGAAGTAGATTCATTGAGTGGATCTTGGACATTGGTTTCCAACCTTTTTTGGCTTATGGTCACTTAAAATGAACCAATATGTACTTGTAACCCACGATCACTTTAAGAGTTCAGTTATGAGTATGGATGAAACTCACATATGCTAATTATTTAGTCAATTAATCGTTTGGTCTACATGTCAGCAAATAACCAAAAAAAAGCCCATCACTTCAGTCCAAAAACCAACGATTTTTGTTAAGTGTCGGCTAAAAACACCAGAAAAGATTCAAGAAGCTGAAAAGTATTTTTAAAAGTTTTATTTTGAAGAGCTCAGTTTGGGAACAACACATCTAAGCAGCTCAATCATCAGGCAGTTTACCCACTAAGAGAGAAGACAATTAATGGATGTTCTATGACTTAAATATTTGTTATATGTCACATCCGTGCATGTCATTCTTCCCTCAACAGATTAAGGTATGACATGATGTATGTGTGTACAGTATGTTGGTGTGTGTGTGCATCTGAACATCCAGATGATAAGCATGTCACACTATGTGCATCGACACATCTGTCAAAATCCATTTTAAAGGAAATGCTTTAATATTCTATAGCATGAAACTCAGACCATAATAGTAATGTATTCATGAAAGCATGAACGCATGGGATCCAAAGTCACTGCATTTATTCATTAGTATTTAAACTGAAGACTCCACCTGGACTAAACTCATGACCCATTTCATTGACAACAGATTCATGAATAAGTTCACAGATTGTTGATGTTTGACCTTTTAATCCCACGCTCTCATTCAGGGTCTAGTAGTACTGACTTGGGTTGAATGCAGGGCATTGAGATTCTGGTAAAGATTCTCATAAAAATCTATTTCCTTCTCCCGAGAAACCGGGGATTTTTTCACTTGTTTTTGTTTGTGTTTATCTGTGTGTTTGTGTAAAGAAAACGCACTGAAACAAAAATACCTTCAGTGAGGTCTACCAGCAACTGACATAGCCAAATAAGTACAATTTTAAATGGAGGTTATTGCAGTAACGGCTACTTTTCATATTGATATGGCAGCTTACAGTACAGCTGTTTGGTAAAAAATATATAATCAAAAAACATGTGCCATCTCTGCAAAGTCCACGCCACTTTTCACACAGTGACGTACCACCAGATTGTGTGAATTTACCCTCCAGCAGCAACAACAACAGTGTATTGTTGTGTGCTGCGTCCATCTCCGTGCCGGCGCGGTGCAGTGCTGCCCAGCTGTTGTTTCTTCTTGTTTGTGTGTAACATTTTGTAATTCTGCTGTTGTAACCGAACCATGTTATGACCCCTCTCCATCTCTCTCGCTTTCTCCTACTGAACGGCCTCTCTGCATGTAAGTAACAACCAGTGACAGTGACCAACTCCTCCTCCCATTCTTCTTCTTCTTCTTCTTCTTCTCTCTCTCTCCTCTTCTTCTCTTTCTCGTAGAATAAATCAGCTGTCACTGCCGGCGTTTTCAGTTTTGTTTCTGTTGATTTGGTCGTAAAACAACAGAAGGCTGAGACAAAACTGAAACCTTGTAGTTTAGTTTGTCAGATATTGTGTGCTGTGATGTTCATCTTAACCCATTTTTTGAATCCATGTTTGGTCAATGGGCTCATTAGCAGACACAGAAGACAGTAATGTATAAATAGACTCTGGTTTTAACTAACAGTCCGTACAGTATCTTCACGTAAATAATTATTCACCGTCAGTGTGCAGCTGGTCTGCACCCTCCTGTTGCACAAGAGAACCCAGTGACTTGTGGGTATTGTATTTCACTTGTCAGCACCCTGAGGTGGTGGCTGCGTGGAGGCTCATGTTACAGAGGCTGAGAACATATTGTACAGTGAACAGCTCTGCTCGAACATGTGATGCACTCTGTGCAACAGACAACCTCATTTATTCTGCTCTGTGTTTTTGCCATGCAGAGAAATGCTTGTGATGTCGTATGGTAGCATTAAGTTACTGTTTTTATAGAAAAACATACACTAAAAATAACCTGTATCGATTGTTCATTTAATACAGTTGTATTAGGTTTTAAGCAAGTAAGTTCCTAAGTTTTCTTTTTAATTATTTAGAGGAAATAGCTGCACAAATTTAACTTAATTCATGTCTTAGGAAAGATCTAAACCAGTAGGCAGAATTAAAACAATTAGTAAATAAACAGGTTATAAATAAGTATCTGTATTGAGGATTTCAGTCATTACTCTAGTAAATATGTCTGGTTTCAGCTTTTCTAACGTGAATATCTGAAGCTATCCTTTGTCGTATTAATTTAATATTTTTGGGTGTTAATATACCTTGAGCTGTTTCGAATTATTTTTCAACATTTTATAAAACAACAATTTTACGATTAGTTACTAAGCAATAATTTGTTCAATACATTTTAAGAAAATAATAAAACATGCCCTTCAAAATGTATCAAATCCCAAGTTGGAACATTTAAATAGTTTGACAACAGTCAGAGAACCAAAGATTTTCAATTTACTCTCAAAGAAGACAAAGAAAAGCTGAAAATATTCACATTTAAGATGTAGGAGACGTAGATATTTTTTCCAGTTTTGCTCCCTTTTTGTTACCACACCATAAAGTCATAAACAACTATGAGGTTTGGATAACAAGCAAAATTTGATTAACAGCAATGTTGTTGCCATGGAAACTTTTTTGTCATGCCAGTTTTTTCAGAAATCACAGAAATAATCCTTTCCAGATGGCGTTTCTTTTAGCAGCCTTTATGCCACCAGTCAGAGAGGTGTAGTCATACTTTATTTCCATGTTCAATTTTTGTTTTCCTCACACCATCTTTGTTGGATTTCTTAAAAGATGAATTTCTGCCACGTCAAATGTATTTAATCTTAAAGCACAGCAGTTATTATCATCATCACTTCACAGATCATCTCAGCTCTCCAGTTGTTTTTTTATTCTGCTTTTATTTTGACGAGTGAACCCAACACCCTCCTCTCTCCACCAACATAGTCACCAGATGTGTTTGAGACTCTTGTTAGTGCGCCTTGTTCCCCTCTACCTGATGTTTGTTCCAGCACACTTTGCTCCACATCTCACTCTGCTTCTCTCTCTCTCTCCTCCAGTGTTCGACCAACTAGATCTCGTCACGTATGAAGAGGTTGTGAAGCTTCCTGCTTTCAAGAGGAAAACATTAGTTCTGTTGGGTGAGTTCATGTCAAGTGTAGCAGCAAGAAAATTAGGACGCCTGTCTTCATAAGTGACCTCACTGACTGTGTGTGTGTGTGTGTGTGTGTGTGTTTGTCAGGCGCCCATGGAGTTGGCAGAAGACACATCAAGAACACACTCATCACCAAACACCCCGACAGATTCGCCTACCCAATTCCACGTAAGACACGTGATCAACGTCCTCCACAGAAGCAGCTCCGTTTTTCGTGTCAGGAAATGTGAAATTCTCTGTTTCTCCTCGTGTCCCGCAGACACAACCAGACCTCCAAAGAAGGACGAGGAGAACGGGAAGAACTACTACTTTGTCTCCCACGACCAGATGATGCAGGACATCAGCAACAACGAGTACCTGGAGTACGGCAGCCACGAGGACGCCATGTACGGGACGCGGCTGGAGACCATCCGCATGATCCACCAAGAGGGACACATAGCTATACTGGACGTTGAACCTCAGGTGTGTGTGTGTGTGTGTGTGTAGGTGAGAGTGTGCATGCATACATTCATGTGTAAGGACATTTTTGACCACTAACACCTGTTCTCCATCAGGCCCTGAAGGTCCTGCGGACGGCAGAGTTTGCCCCATATGTCGTCTTCATTGCTGCACCAACTATTACGCCAGGCATCAACGAGGTAGGAACACACACACAAACACACTCATAAGATGATTCATGTTAAGAGATGATGCTATGTTCATGCTACCAAGTGTAGCATAAAGTCTGCAAACGTACATTCTCTCTACTGACCAGCACTGGGCGACTCCTCCGTTTGCCCGATAGAATAAAAGTCTATGAGAAAATGACTAAATACTTCTCAATCTCTAGTTTCTTGTCTTCACAAATATGGAAACACCGTTAATTGGTTGAAAAACAGCAAAAAAGGCCGACAAATAGGCTTCTTTAATAATCAAATAGCAAAGACTCCAACAAAATCTATGTTCAATCTATGTGTGCATTAACTTCCCGTCTCCTGTTTATTAGGATTTAAAGATGTGATATTTTGCATATGCATAACTGCTGCGACAAGCAATTATATTAATTAACCTCCCACTCATTTTCTTTTACTAATGGATTATGCAAATTGTTTGTTTTGTACAACCAACAGTAGAAAACCCTTTAATTCATTTCATCACTTTTAAGATTTCACCTCTAATCTGCATCACATGTTTACACTCTGGTTAAGTTATTACCTTGTCATTTCTTATGTGTCAAACTGTGCCGAGTCAGCGTGCACGAGTGCCTGCAGCCTCTCTGTTCTGTCGGCTCTCCACTCGTGTGTTTGATTCTCTCTTTCCTCTCTGCACTTGTTCACTTCTGCATGCTGCATGCGTTTGTTTTCTTTGGCGCCGCTCTCAGACGCCCAGGTGGTGTCGAACGCTGCCAGTAAGTAAAAGCTGGGATAGTCACTACGTAGTGTTATTTTTAATTGTGTGTGTGTGTGTGTGTGTGTGTGTGTGTGTGTGTGTGTGTGTGTGTGTGTGTGTGTGTGTGTGTGTGTGTGTGTGTGTGTCTGCCATATGCTTCTTTGTGTGCTTCTAGTAGTTAGTGCTGCCTTTTGTGTTTTTTCCCCGTTCACTTCCTCCTCTGCTGAGTAACGCCCTCACACACTGCGATGTTGACTTCATGTCACATGTGGGTCTAATATGAAACGCTGTAAGAAGATTATGCAATAAATGTCTGGTGATTTTCCATGATGTTAGTAGAAGAAAAAAAACTACACATTTTGTAGTAGCCAAATTGTGAGCATTAGGGACAAAATATACAGTTATTTTGAATTTAATTATTTGATTTGATTAATCCTTTTTATATAAAAAATGTCAGAAACTTCACATTTTCCCAGAACCTGAGGTGATGTGTGAATGGTCATTTTTGTCCAATCAACAGTCTAAAACCCCAAAATATACAGTTCTATTTACTAATCAATCGTATCAGATCTTTGTCCTTCATTTCTTAATTTAAACACCATAATCTCACTCTTCATGCAGAGACAGTTAACTGAGGACAGCTGTGTTTTTTGTATGTCCAACAAATTTCATAAAAAGTCATATTATAGCATGCCGTAAAATTCCAGACATCAGCATCTTCTAGAATTTATACAGTTCAAATAACAAACCCATATTTCCAAAACAAGATCAGGGGTATGGTGGAGAAATTTTAGGATTCCTGACCACAGTTCATGTTTCTTTTCTAGAATCGCTCAATCACACAGTATGTAAGGGCCTTAAGAATTTCCCCTTTCAATCCTATAAGTGCTCTTCATCACTCTCTCTGCCTTCGTCATTGTCTAACGCTCTGTTTCTCCTCCTCCTCCTCCTCCTCCTCCTCCTCCTCCTCCTCCAGGACGAGTCGCTCCAGCGGCTGCAGAAGGAGTCAGAGATCCTGCAGAAGACCTACGCCCACTACTTCGACCAGACCATCATCAACAACGAGATCGATGAGACCATCAGGCACCTGGAGGAGGCCATCGACCTGGTGTGCACCACCAGCCAGTGGGTTCCCGTGTCCTGGGTCTACTGACCCTGCAGCCCTGAGAGACACCACCACCTCCACCTCCCAGCAACAACACCTTGGCCAAACTCCCATCATTCCCTCTTCGAAGTAAGAATAAGTAATAAACTTGTGGGAAACCCTCTCTCTACACTGCACCCCCCCCGTCAGCGTACTGTGAAAGCAACCACAGCATTCGAACCGACATCCTCCTGAACGCTGCACCACCAACCCGCGGCGGCCAGTAATCGGACTCTCGCCCTGACAGACGACCTAGACATAGTGATGTATAAAAAAAACACAGAGTTTAAAACAAAAAGTGAATATTGTCATGTCTGTACTAGCTAGGAGGCAACATTTTTGTAGATGTTTGTTTTAAAGAGACAGTACTGTTATCCCGTCCTCCCATCACATTGTAGTCCTGTTGGGTGTTGTAGTTCTAAACCATCTGTAGAAGGACACTGTCGGGGTATTCTGCCTACAAGCAGACTGAACTAAAAGCACACAAACCCACTGCGATGTCTCCTCATCTGTAGATCATGATTATTTATTCTGTCTGGTTCTTTTTCTGAGCTGTAACGCTGGGTTTCATCGTCTCACGATCCCACCGTAGGCTTTCGGTACAGTTACATCATCACACACATACGCACCTTCCTGCTAACCGACCAGGTACTGTCTCTTCTAAATAAATCCATAAATGTTTTAGAGATTTGAATGAGGATATCATGCATGTGGACATTTGCAAGCTTCCATGCTGTCAGTCAGTCAGTGTTCCCAGTGTCCCTCTGTAAACCTCCAAGAAAGAAAAGAAGACAAAAATATATATATATTAAAAAAAATAAAAAAACATTCCAACTGTTTGGAAGACTGAACTCAAGGGACGCAAGCGGGAGCAAGAAAAAACGGAGCCGGACGTTGACTTGACACCTATGCACATCCCTTGCATTTCAGGTGACATTTCTAAACCACAGATTTATAAAACAAAAAAAGGAGAAAAAAAAATGATCGACCATGTAGTGAGATGTGTTTGTAAAAAGGAAAAAAATCTAATAAAAGACTTGATTTTTCTCTTTTTGATTTGTCATACACGGAAAAAAAGGCAAAACAAATGTCACCTTATTCTTCATTTGCCATTTCAGAAATGTGATGTCCGAGAGTATTAATGTTTCAATCAAGTTTAAAAATTGACGAGAGATGACATTTTTATTACGCAACTGTGTAACTTGTCTGCAAAGGATTATGTACACTATCCATTCTGCAAAGGTGACGACTCTGCGAGGGAAGAGGACGCAGCGTGTGCATCTGAATAACCTGTATATGAATATCGGCAGACTGACGTACAAACTGCCTCTTGTGTAAATGACTCTGCAATGATAAAAGTTCTTCAGTATGAACAGTTTTTTAAATATATTTCCTTTTATGTGTTGGAAAAGTGAACCTTGGAGTGTTTCTTCTTCTTCTTTTCTTTTCCACTGAACATAAGCACGACACAAACTATATCTCTGTCCTAAAACCAAGACTGAACAGCAGCATGAAGCACAAAAAGAAGGTTAAACTGCCTGTAACTGGATAATCACTAATGATCTGACTATCAACTGTTACATTTGGGTTTAAAAGTTTTTATTTTATATTAGTTTACAATTCAGTTTACTCTCTTAGAGGACAAAGAAAAACTTATAATTCAAATTTGCAGTTAATATGGTGCTTTTTTGCTTAAGATAAATATTGAAAACAATTATTCAATCATTAAAGCTGCAGATTATTTTTCTGAATCTGAATACTTCATCCTCTATTTTTATAAGTGATTTAAAAAAAACAAGATTTATAATTATCATCCGATTGAGTCTAAAAAAAATGTAATATCCACAATGTTGCTGCAGAGATAAAGAATACTTGTGGGAAAACTATAATTAAAGAAATTAATATGTACGACTGTTATCTTGTCTAAATACATCAGCTAATATTTTGTGCAGAAACATCTGTTATATCTGTGAAAAAAATAATGATGGAAAGCCAAGCAAGATTGTTTCCATTATTAATCTGACAATTATGCTTGAGGTTAATTGCTTAATTGTTTAGTTTATAAAAAGGTCAGAAAATATTGGAAAATGTACACAAGCTCCCCTGAGGTAAAGCTTTAGAAACAAAATTATTATAATAATAAAAAAGCAAAAAGAAAACCATCAAATTAGTATTTTTTCTATATTTTTCCTTAATTAATAATCAACTGAATAATTACTTTTCTTCACACTGATTCATAATTTTAGCCCCAAAGAAAAGTAATTCTGCTAATCTATAAAAATGTCAAAATTATTTTTAGTACTTTTTAAACTCTGCTTGGTTACCATGACTACCTAACCCAATTAAACAGAGAGCCGGTTTTTCATTTAAACTCAAAGATAAATTATAAGACTACTATTCTTGCTGAGCTATACAAGCCCCAGAGGTTGGAAAGAAGAAAATGCTCTAATAATCTGAAATTCTGCAATAAAAAACTTTTAATTAAAAGTTACAATTCTCGAATTCCATTTCCCGATATGTGAATATTTGCTGCTTTTCTTAAAAAAATCAGTCCCACACAGTACACTGGAGGCCTTTACAAAGTCCAGGCTGTCATAGTATTTCAGGTGAACTCAGCTGACTTCTCAGTGCGGCATTTTGTGATTTCAATCAATCCAAGTGAGTGATTAGAATGAATGTTGGCAGCCTGAACGCTGTGATTTACTGTTGCGTAATCCCGTAGCATTAACATCTGAAAAAAGAGACGCAGTTACCTGAGGACAGCTGTGTTTGTTTGGATTTTTAAGTGTAGATTTTATTCTCAAATTGTCAAAAAAGTCATAGTATAGTAGGTCATAAAAATGTCATAGTGTGTCATATAAATTTCATAAAAAGTCATAGTATAGTATGACATATAGATGTAATAAAAAATATATAGTATAGTATGTCGTAAAAATGTCAGAATACTTTATGTCATAAAAAAGACAGTATAGTATGTCATACAAATTTTATAAAAGGTGAAAGTATAGTGTAAAATAAAATGCCATAGCATATTATGTCATAAAAAAGTCATAGTACAGTATGTGATTAAAAAGTCATAGTATGTCATACAAATGTCATAAAAAAGTCATAGTATCGTATGTCATAAAAGTATCATAGTATGTCAGAAATGTCAAAAACAAATCATAGTACAGTATGTATAAGAAAAAGTCATAGTATAGTATGTCATATATTTAATAAAAAAAGACATAGTATAGTATGTAAAAAAAAGGCATAATATAGTATGTCATACAAATTTTAAAAAAAGACAGTATAGTATGTCATATATTTAATAAAAAAGACATAGTATAGTATGTCATATATTTAATAAAAAAGACATAGTATAGTATGTAAAAAAAGGCATAATATAGTATGTGATAAAAGAAAGTCATAGTATATATGTTAGATTTAGTATATAAAAAAAAAAGTCAAAATATAGTATAGTATGTCATACATATATTAAAAAAAAGACATAGTATAGTATGTAAATTTAATAAAAAAGTCAAAATATAGTATGTCATACAAATTTTAAAAAAAGACATAGTATAGTATGTCATATATTTAATAAAAAAGACATAGTATAGTATGTCATATATTTAATAAAAAAGACATAGTATAGTATGTCATAGATTTAATAAAAAAGACAGTATAGTATGTCAAAAAAAAAAAGGCATAATATAGTATGTGATAAAAAAAAGACATAGTATAGTATGTCATAGATTTAATAAAAAAGACATAGTATAGTATGTAAAAAAAAAAGGCATAATATAGTATGTCATACAAATTTTAAAAAAAGACATAGTATAGTATGTCATAGATTTAATAAAAAAGACATAGTATAGTATGTCATATATTTAATAAAAACACATTACAGTGTATAGTATAAGTTCACCATAATATAAAAAAGTATGTATGTCAAAAAATCACATAAAAGTATGTGATAAAAAAAGACATAGTATAGTATGTCGTAAAAATGTCATAGTATAGTATGTCATAAAAAAGACATAATTTGTCATACAAATTTCATTAAAAAGTCATAGTATGTCATAGAGATGTCAAAAACAATCATATTACAGTATGTATAAGAAAAAGTCATAGTATAGTATGTCATACAATTTTTAAAAAAAAAGACATAGTATAGTACCGTATTTTCCGCACTATAAGGCGCACTTAAAAGCCTTTAATTTTCTCAAAAAACGACAGTGCGCCTTATAATCCGGAGCGCTTTATATATGGATTAATTCTGGTTGTGCTTACTGACCTCGAAGCGGTTTTGTGTGGTACACGGCGCTCTGTCAACATGTTTTAGTAACTTAGTAAACTACAAAGCCGCACCGCAGCAGCATCACGGCCACCGTAGTCAGGAGCGTCGCAGAGTAATACACACTGTGCTTCACCATCACATTACAGTGTGTGTGGATAAGGTTCACCATCACATTACAGTGTGTGTGGATAAGGTTCACCATCATATTACAGTGTGTGTGTAAGGTTCACCATCACATTACAGTGTGTGTGTATAAGGTTCACCATACATTACAGTGTGTGTGTGTGGTTCACCATCACATCACATTACAGTGTGTGTGTGATAAGGTTCACCATCACATTACAGTGTGTGTGTGTCACATTACAGTGTGTGTGGATAAGGTTCACCATCATATTACAGTGTGTGTGTATAAGGTTCACCATCACATTACAGTGTGTGTGTATAAGGTTCACCATCACATTACAGTGTGTGTGTGTATAAGGTTCACCATCACATTACAGTGTGTGTGTGTATAAGGTTCACCATCACATTACAGTGTGTGTGTATAAGCTTCACCATAATATTACAGTGTGTGTGTATAAGGTTCACCATCAACAGTGTGTCACCATCACATTACAGTGTGTGTGTTCACCATCACATTATAAGGTTCACCATCACATTACAGTGTGTGTGTATAAGGTTCACCATCACATTACAGTGTGTGTGGATAAGGTTCACCATCACATTACAGTGTGTGTGTGTATAAGGTTCACCATCACATTACAGTGTGTGTGTATAAGCTTCACCATAATATTACAGTGTGTGTGTATAAGGTTCACCATCACATTACAGTGTGTGTGTATAAGGTTCACCATCACATTACAGTGTGTGTGTGTGTTCACCATCACATTACAGTGTGTGTGTATAAGGTTCACCATCACATTACAGTGTGTGTGTATAAGGTTCACCATCACATTACAGTGTGTGTGGATAAGGTTCACCATCACATTACAGTGTGTGTGTATAAGGTTCACCATCACATTACAGTGTGTGTGGATAAGGTTCACCATCACATTACAGTGTGTGTGTGTGTATAAGGTTCACCATCACATTACAGTGTGTGTGTGTGTATACCATATTACAGGTTCACCATCACATTACAGTGTGTGTGTATAAGGTTCACCATCACATTACAGTGTGTGTGTATAAGGTTCACCATCACATTACAGTGTGTGTGTATAAGGTTCACCATCACATTACAGTGTGTGTGTATAAGGTTCACCATCACATTACAGTGTGTGTGTATAAGGTTCACCATCACATTACAGTGTGTGTGTATAAGGTTCACCATCACATTACAGTGTGTGTGTGTGTGGATAAGGTTCACCATCATATTACAGTGTGTGTGTATAAGGTTCACCATCACATTACAGTGTGTGTGTATAAGGTTCACCATCACATTACAGTGTGTGTGGATAAGGTTCACCATCACATTACAGTGTGTGTGTATAAGGTTCACCATCACATTACAGTGTGTGTGTGTGTATAAGGTTCACCATCACATTACAGTGTGTGTGTGTGTATAAGGTTCACCATCACATTACAGTGTGTGTGTATAAGTGTATACAGTGTGTGTGTATAAGTTCACCATCATCACATTACAGTGTGTGTGTGTAAGGTTCACCATCACATTACAGTGTGTGTGTATAAGGTTCACCATCACATTACAGTGTGTGTGTGTGTATAAGGTTCACCATCACATTACAGTGTGTGTGTATAAGGTTCACCATCACATTACAGTGTGTGTGGATAAGGTTCACCATCACATTACAGTGTGTGTGTATAAGGTTCACCATCACATTACAGTGTGTGTGTATAAGGTTCACCATCACATTACAGTGTGTGTGTATAAGGTTCACCATCACATTACAGTGTGTGTGTGTATAAGGTTCACCATCACATTACAGTGTGTGTGTATAAGGTTCACCATCACATTACAGTGTGTGTGTATAAGGTTCACCATCACATTACAGTGTGTGTGTATAAGGTTCACCATCACATTACAGTGTGTGTGTAAGTTCACCATCACATTACAGTGTGTGTGGATAAGGTTCACCATCACATTACAGTGTGTGTGTGTGTATAAGGTTCACCATCACATTACAGTGTGTGTGTGGATAAGGTTCACCATCACATTACAGTGTGTGTTCACCATCACATTACAGTGTGTGTGTATAAGGTTCACCATCACATTACAGTGTGTGTGTGTATAAGGTTCACCATCACATTACAGTGTGTGTGTATAAGGTTCATAAGTGTTCACCATCACATTACAGTGTGTGTGTATAAGGTTCACCATCACATTACAGTGTGTGTGTATAAGGTTCACCATCACATTACAGTGTGTGTGTATAAGGTTCACCATCACATTACAGTGTGTGTGTATAAGGTTCACCATCACATTACAGTGTGTGTGTATAAGGTTCACCATCACATTACAGTGTGTGTGTATAAGCTTCACCATCACATTACAGTGTGTGTGTGTGTATAAGCTTCACCATAATATTACAGTGTGTGTGTATAAGGTTCACCATCACATTACAGTGTGTGTGTGTGTATAAGGTTCACCATCACATTACAGTGTGTGTGTATAAGGTTCACCATCACATTACAGTGTGTGTGTATATTACAGTGTCACCATCACATTACAGTGTGTGTGTGTATAAGGTTCACCATCACATTACAGTGTGTGTGTGTGTGTGTGTAAGGTTCACCATCACATTACAGTGTGTGTGTGTGTAAGGTTCACCATCACATTACAGTGTGTGTGTGTTCACCATCACATTACAGTGTGTGTGTATAAGGTTCACCATCACATTACAGTGTGTGTGTATAACATTACAGTGTGTGTGTATACACCATCACATTACAGTGTGTGTGTGTGTATAAGGTTCACCATCACATTACAGTGTGTGTGTATAAGGTTCACCATCACATTACAGTGTGTGTGTGTATAAGGTTCACCATCACATTACAGTGTGTGTATAAGGTTCACCATCACATTACAGTGTGTGTGTGTGTGTGTGTATAAGGTTCACCATCACATTACAGTGTGTGTGTATAAGGTTCACCATCACATTACAGTGTGTGTGTATAAGGTTCACCATCACATTACAGTGTGTGTGTATAAGGTTCACCATCACATTACAGTGTGTGTGTATAAGGTTCACCATCACATTACAGTGTGTGTGTATAAGGTTCACCATCACATTACAGTGTGTGTGTATAAGGTTCACCATCACATTACAGTGTGTGTGTATAAGGTTCACCATCACATTACAGTGTGTGTGTATAAGGTTCACCATCACATTACAGTGTGTGTGTGGATAAGGTTCACCATCACATTACAGTGTGTGTGTGGATAAGGTTCACCATCACATTACAGTGTGTGTGTCACCATCACATTACAGTGTGTGTGTATAAGGTTCACCATCACATTACAGTGTGTGTGTGTGTATAAGGTTCACCATCACATTACAGTGTGTGTGTATAAGGTTCACCATCACATTACAGTGTGTGTGTGGATAAGGTTCACCATCACATTACAGTGTGTGTGGATAAGGTTCACCATCACATTACAGTGTGTGTGTGTGTGTGTGTGTGTAAGGTTCACCATCACATTACAGTGTGTGTGTATAAGGTTCACCATCACATTACAGTGTGTGTGGATAAGGTTCACCATCACATTACAGTGTGTGTGTATAAGGTTCACCATCACATTACAGTGTGTGTGTATGTATAAGGTTCACCATCACATTACAGTGTGTGTGTATAAGGTTCACCATCACATTACAGTGTGTGTGTATAAGGTTCACCATCACATTACAGTGTGTGTGTATAAGGTTCACCATCACATTACAGTGTGTGTGTGTATAAGGTTCACCATCACATTACAGTGTGTGTGTATAAGGTTCACCATCACATTACAGTGTGTGTGTATAAGGTTCACCATCACATTACAGTGTGTGTGTATAAGGTTCACCATCACATTACAGTGTGTGTGTATAAGGTTCACCATCACATTACAGTGTGTGTGTATAAGGTTCACCATCACATTACAGTGTGTGTGTATAAGGTTCACCATCACATTACAGTGTGTGTGTATAAGGTTCACCATCACATTACAGTGTGTGTGTATAAGGTTCACCATCACATTACAGTGTGTGTGTGTGTGTAAGGTTCACCATCACATTACAGTGTGTGTGTATAAGGTTCACCATCACATTACAGTGTGTGTGTATAAGGTTCACCATCACATTACAGTGTGTGTGTATAAGGTTCACCATCACATTACAGTGTGTGTGGATAAGGTTCACCATCACATTACAGTGTGTGTGTATAAGGTTCACCATCACATTACAGTGTGTGTGTATAAGGTTCACCATCACATTACAGTGTGTGTGGATAAGGTTCACCATCACATTACAGTGTGTGTGTATAAGGTTCACCATCACATTACAGTGTGTGTGTATAAGGTTCACCATCACATTACAGTGTGTGTGTGTGTGTGTATAAGGTTCACCATCACATTACAGTGTGTGTGTATAAGGTTCACCATCACATTACAGTGTGTGTGTGTGTATAAGGTTCACCATCACATTACAGTGTGTGTGTATAAGGTTCACCATCACATTACAGTGTGTGTGGATAAGGTTCACCATCACATTACAGTGTGTGTGTATAAGGTTCACCATCACATTACAGTGTGTGTGTATAAGGTTCACCATCACATTACAGTGTGTGTGTATAAGGTTCACCATCACATTACAGTGTGTGTGGATAAGGTTCACCATCACATTACAGTGTGTGTGTATAAGGTTCACCATCACATTACAGTGTGTGTGTATAAGGTTCACCATCACATTACAGTGTGTGTGTGTATAAGGTTCACCATCACATTACAGTGTGTGTGTATAAGGTTCACCATCACATTACAGTGTGTGTGTATAAGGTTCACCATCACATTACAGTGTGTGTGTATAAGGTTCACCATCACATTACAGTGTGTGTGTATAAGGTTCACCATCACATTACAGTGTGTGTGTATAAGGTTCACCAGGTTCACCATCACATTACAGTGTGTGTGTGTGTGTGTATAAGGTTCACCATCACATTACAGTGTGTGTGTATAAGGTTCACCATCACATTACAGTGTGTGTGTATAAGGTTCACCATCACATTACAGTGTGTGTGGATAAGGTTCACCATCACATTACAGTGTGTGTGTGTGTGTAAGCTTCACCATCACATTACAGTGTGTGTGTGGATAAGATAAGTGTGTCACCATCACATTACAGTGTGTGTGTATAAGGTTCACCATCACATTACAGTGTGTGTGGATAAGGTTCACCATCACATTACAGTGTGTGTGTGTGTGTATAAGGTTCACCATCACATTACAGTGTGTGTGTATAAGGTTCATAATTACAGTGTTACAGTGTGTGTGTAAGGTTCACCATCACATTACAGTGTGTGTGGATAAGGTTCACCATCACATTACAGTGTGTGTGGATAAGGTTCACCATCACATTACAGTGTGTGTGTGATAAGGTTCACCATCACATTACAGTGTGTGTGGATAAGGTCACCATCACATTACAGTGTGTGTGTATAAGGTTCACCATCACATTACAGTGTGTGTGTATAAGGTTCACCATCACATTACAGTGTGTGTGGATAAGGTTCACCATCACATTACAGTGTGTGTGTGTATAAGGTTCACCATCACATTACAGTGTGTGTGTGTATAAGGTTCACCATCACATTACAGTGTGTGTGTGTGTAAGGTTCACCATCACATTACAGTGTGTGTGTATAAGGTTCACCATCACATTACAGTGTGTGTGTGTAAGGTTCACCATCACATAAGTGTTCATAAGGTTCACCATCACATTACAGTGTGTGTGTATAAGGTTCACCATCATATTACAGTGTGTGTGTATAAGGTTCACCATCACATTACAGTGTGTGTGTATAAGGTTCACCATCACATTACAGTGTGTGTGTATAAGGTTCACCATCACATTACAGTGTGTGTGTATAAGGTTCACCATCACATTACAGTGTGTGTGTATAAGGTTCACCATCACATTACAGTGTGTGTGTATAAGGTTCACCATCACATTACAGTGTGTGTGTGTGTGTAAGGTTCACCATCACATTACAGTGTGTGTGGATAAGGTTCACCATCACATTACAGTGTGTGTGGATAAGGTTCACCATCACATTACAGTGTGTGTGGATAAGGTTCACCATCACATTACAGTGTGTGTGTGTATAAGGTTCACCATCACATTACAGTGTGTGTGGATAAGGTTCACCATCACATTACAGTGTGTGTGTGTATAAGGTTCACCATCACATTACAGTGTGTGTGGATAAGGTTCACCATCACATTACAGTGTGTGTGTGATAAGGTTCACCATCACATTACAGTGTGTGTGTGATAAGGTTCACCATCACATTACAGTGTGTGTGTATAAGGTTCACCATCACATTACAGTGTGTGTGTGTATAAGGTTCACCATCACATTACAGTGTGTGTGGATAAGGTTCACCATCACATTATAAGGTTCACCATCACATTACAGTGTGTGTGTATAAGGTTCACCATCACATTACAGTGTGTGTGTATAAGGTTCACCATCACATTACAGTGTGTGTGGATAAGGTTCACCATCACATTACAGTGTGTGTGGATAAGGTTCACCATAATATTACAGTGTGTGTGGATAAGGTTCACCATCACATTACAGTGTGTGTGGATAAGGACCCAACATGGCTCCTGTCAAGAGACACGCTGACGACGCGGACTTCAAACTCAAGGCTGTCAGTCACGCAGGAGAACATGGGAATAGAGCAGCTGCGAGAGAATTCAACATTAATGAATCAATGGTACGGAAGTGGAGGAGGTTTGACTGACTGACTGTTTTGTTTCGCTTAATGCGCCTTATAGTCCGGTGCGCCTTATATATGAAAAAAGATAGAAAATAGACCATTCATTGACAGTGCGCCTTATAATCCAGTGCGCCCTATAGTGCGGAAAATACGGTATGTCATATATTTAATAAAAAAGTCATAGTATCGTATGTCATAAAAGTATCATAGTATGTCAGAAATGTCAAAAACAAATCATAGTACAGTATGTATAAGAAAAAGTCATAGTATAGTATGTCATATATTTAATAAAAAAGACAGTATAGTATGTAAAAAAAAAAAGGCATAATATAGTATGTCATACAAATTTTAAAAAAAGACATAGTATAGTATGTCATATATTTAATAAAAAAGACATAGTATAGTATGTCATAAAAAGTCAAAATATAGTATGTCATAAAAAGCATAATATAGTATGTGATAAAAAAATGTCATAGTATAGTATGTCATAAAATTTAATAAAAAAGACATAATATAGTTGTCATATATTTAATAAAAAAGACAAATTTAGTAAAAAAAAGTCATAGTATCGTATGTCATAAAAGTATCATAGTATGTCATAGAGATGTCAAAAACAATCATATTACAGTATGTATAAGAAAAAGTCATAGTATAGTATGTCATAGATTTAATAAAAAAGACATAGTATAGTATGTCATATATTTAATAAAAAAAGTCATAGTATAGTATGCCATATATTTAATAAAAAAGACATAGTATAGTATGTCATATATTTAATAAAAAAGACATATTTAATAAAAATGTCATAAAAACATAGTATAGTATGTCATATATTTAATAAAAAAGACATAGTATAGTATGTCATAAAAGTAGCATAGTATGTCATAGAAATGTCAAAAATAAATCATAGTACAGTATGTATAAGAAAAAGTCATAGTATAGTATGTAAAAAAAGGCATAATATAGTATGTGATAAAAAAAGTCATAGTATAGTATGTTTATTACACCGGTCATAGAAACCACATGTGATCACAATCTAAAGATGGCGGCCACTGTAACTTCAACGGTTCAACAGTGACGGTTGAATTTATTACGTAGCATTGACCTTTCCGGTACGAAGTGACGTAGCTACACAGTCCTGAGGAAACAACTTCAGTGTCAAAGCAAACAAACATTAACAGTTAGAAACACAACGTTCATTGTTGTTTATTAACTTCAGTAAAGACAAACAGAGCAGAAAAATAGTGATTCTCATACTAAAAGACGACGGTTGATCTCCACCATTTTGAGAGTAAATATCTAACGTTAGTCCTAAAGAATACGGACTCAACGGTTGGAACTGGCAGTACCGTTTACAACCACGACAGGCAGTTAACTAGTTTGGATAATAAGAGAGCCCTGTCTTCTGTCCACACTGTCTCACATATAGTGTCTGTATTTATATTCATAATAGGCTAATGTAGTGCTTATACATGCACTTTATATTTGGGTGCCTGCTGCACTTGTTCATATTGTATATATCTTTATTGTTTTATATTATTTATTACCACTACACATATGCACATTACTCTGCACTTTAACCTCCTGTTAGATGCTAAACTGAATTTTATTGTTTCAGTATTTGTACTCTGTGCAATGACAATAAAGTTGAATCTCATCTTAAATCTAATCTTATCTTAAATAGGGTTTCACATCACCTGTCAGTTAGTTACACATTTAGGTCACCTCAGACCGACATTATCCTTCTAGGAGAATTCCTCATCTTGAATTCAAAAGTCCCATTGTTTCCAATTAATTCCCCAGGAAGGGGATGATATATTTCACCGTACATTCTTAAAAAGGTACAATGAAAGTACAATGTACTTTAGTGACAGTTAAAAGGAAACAGAGAGACAGTACTCAACTAATTATTCTCTATTTAAGTAAGTTCAAAAGCAGGTGAAATGAAAATGCAAACATTTGAAATTTGTCTGCAGGACAGACAAGCATACAAGTCCACAAATATGGAGAAAAGAAATTCAAGAATAAATTAATATTAACTTGGGTTTACATACAGATGTTTCAGTTCATTTGAACATCTTTAAGCGGTACTTTTGAGAAAATGATCATAACAATTTATATATCACTTATAGAGCATCATAACAAACATAAATTAAATACCATAGCTGTCTCAGATCATTATTTCTATTTTTTTAAATTTAATATTTCCTTATAATTAGTACAAATTAAGTGTCGCTTTCCAAGAAACTTCCTAGGATTTTTTGTAGGAAAATGAAAAGTGTTACGATATTTTCCTACAATACAGCGGCACTGAGAACATTATAGTCCCGGTCTAATCCCACATTAAAGGGCCAACAGGCCAGTTGTGCAGATTAACTCGCGTTCACCGCTGAAATGGGTCCATTCCTCGGCCGAGGATGAAAGGAGTCACTGAGCAGGCATGTCAAAAGTTCAACAGCATTTTTATTTATTTTATTATTTAAAAAAATATATCGTGTGACACAGCGTTTGTTTTGAAACACCAATGAACCGGATCACTGACTGTCCAAACCAAACTACTAACATTCACCAGGGTTCAAAATAAACAGCATTCTTTATCATTTCAGCTACAGAGAACACATCAGTATGTATGTATATATATATATAAAAAAATGAGCAGAATGTAGAATATGTGGCAAATTCAGAACAGTTAATTTGTTTTAAATTAAATACACCTAATAGCTTTTCTTATCCCACATGTAACTAACATGCTTTGACACTTTTTCCGTCCCGCATCCACAACCTGACATATGGAGATCACACCCACCACACCCCCCCGTACATAGCGAGGTCACGTCCATAAGGAGAAAGAAACAGTCCATGCATAGGAGGCCGTAACATACGAGAGCAGCGACGACACTGAGCCGCATGCATTAAGAAGATTAATGCATTTATGGAAAAAGCTGCATGAACATAGACGAGCAGAGAGGACATCTGTTTAGGAGATAACTACAGGAGCTCTTATCTTCTTTAACTTTACACATTGATGTGAATGAAAATACAAAAAAAAGAAAACACTCGTAACAGACTATGCAATGCTACAAATATCACATAATATTAATTAAAATTGAGCGTTATGCAACAGAAGGTGGAGGATCACATATACATTTTTCATCACTTTGCCGCAGTAATCCACAGTTTGAAATCAACACCCTCGGCCTCTCTGAATCCCGTACAGCTTTGGGTGTAGCTGCTTTCATGGACCAGGACGACAGATATGCATCAGATATGTAATCTATAAATATCATAGATTATTGTAGCTCATGCAAAGCTAAATCCCAACATGTCAACGTCAGTCTTCCCTCTGAAGATAGCTGGTAATATTCAGTTTACCATGCATGCATTTCAACAGAAAAAGAATCTCCCAATCCCATGTTTGGCAGTGCAGATCCTACAAATCCTCTGTGCTTTCATGGATAAATGAAAACATCTTTTATCTCATTGGCAATTTGAAAAGCTACTCCTTTTTTCCACCGTTCTCATGTGCAAGAAAGACAGTAATTCATATCCGACCGGCCAAACAAATCAAAGACGAGCCATACTGCAATGAAGCAGAGAATCGATTGGCTTGCTTGGGCCCGTTGACCTCTGACCCCTGCAGAGAGCAGCCCGTCCTCTGGATCCATCAGGGTCCCGTTGCGAAGGCTCTCCGTGCCGTTCCCCATCTCCTCTCTGATCTCCTGCTGGAGCATTTTGGAAATGAGGCTGTTGAAGCGGTTCTCCGTGGTGGCGGCGATCTCCGACGGGGCCGTGGTCAGGTTCAGCTCTCCGGGGTCCACGCACGTGCCGTTCACCTTGGCGAAGACCACCTCGCCGAGATCCAGACCCGCCACGGAGGAAGGTGAGGCACAGGGGATGTCCCGCACCAGCTTGTAGTTCTCCATCCACTCCTTCAGCCACTCCAGGGAGCAGTCGCACTCCCACGGGTTCCTGAAGAGGAAGAGGCGGCCCAGGAAGAAGACGGGCTGGAAAACGGGGAAGGGGAGGATGGTGAGGTTGTTGCTGTTCAGGTGGAGCGTCATCAGGCTGGTCAGGTTCTCAAACGTGCCCTCCTCGATGTTTAGCAGCTGGTTCCTGTCCAGGTACAGGACCTCCAGCTCCACCAGGTCGCCGAACCAGGTCCTGGACACGTTGGTCAACAGGTTCCCCCCGAGGTTGAGCATCTTGAGGCGGATGAGGCCCTTGAAGGCGTGCTGGGGCAGATTGGACAGAAGGTTGTCGTTGAGGTAGAAGTTCTCCAGCCGCAGAAGGTCCTGGAAGGATCCATCATGGATCACGTTGATGCGGTTCTCCTGGAGGTTCAGGTACCTGATATAAGAGGAAGACAGAGATGTTAGAAAGACCAAACAAGGGACTTTGGGCTGATTTTTCACAGTAGGCCGTTCATAGAACGAGTAAATCAGGTACTTCCAAGTTTCAGCATATCTTCAACTAGAGAGATGTAAAACTGTCAGACTACAGTGACCCCCTAAGGCCAAAATACAGGAAAAAGTAAAATCACAAATATGGAATGCTTAACAAAACACAGAAATCCTGCATAAACAAAAACCCACGCAAAAATAGTAAATTACTTGTGACTTCTTAACCCAGCCTAAAGCCCATTTGTTCCTCCTAAAGATTTAAATGTTTAAAAACAGATTAGGAATATAAAGTTTCACTTCTAAAACAGCTGGACACTGTAGTTTTTACCAAATATTACTTGAACAGTAGCAAATAGAACATTTGCTTTTTATTAATACACATTTTTTGTGCTATTTAGTGAAGAGTTTATAGAATGGAAGGAGACCATTGCAATAGAGGACAAAACAATAACTACATTTCTTACCAAATGCACATTTAGAGTTGTAGTTTACATCTTTTTTTTATTGAAGATTTAACTGAAAGAGGATTTTTTTTGTCCTTTCAAGTGTTGAACACGCTTCAACTGCCAGTCACCTAACAATGTCTTTGCAGAAACAGAGAGAGACTCTACAATGTAGGGAGTATTTCCCCAGTTGTTGTATAAATCTACTATTACTGTTCTATTCTGTAGTATTATAGTACAAGTATATCTTCCAGCCACCAGTGACGAGACTGTACAATGTGACATAGTTAGTCATTTAGAAAGATTTCTTGATTTAACAGGATTTGCATGTGGAAATTCTTGTGTTCTTTGACTTGACATTTGCCTAATGTAGTTTTTACCTTCTTAAAAGTCACTAATAATAAGGTGTGCAATCATGGGAGTTCATATTTTTTTTAAAAATCGTCTTTCTTCTACATTTTATGAGCCGTCGACTGATAGAAATGTCCAGATATAAAGTGATGGTGGCATCATATTCCTGGATCAGGGCTTAGGGTAATCGCTTAGTTTTAAATTTGACTAATAAGTAGATTATTGTTGAGTTATCTCATCACACCAGCTTCTTCCACCCTGTGACTCACTTGAGACCACCCAGGCCCAGCAGGGAGTTGTAGGCCACCGCCTCGATCTTGCACCTCTCCAGGTAGATGTGCGTGAGGTTCTCCATGCCTCTGAAGGCTCCGGGGATCCTCCTGAAGTGGTTCTCGAAGCAGAGCACCTCCTTCAGCGCCGCTTGCTCCAGGAAGATGCGGTCGGGGATGTTGAAGAGGTTGCAGTTGGATATGTCCAGGCGCACCAGCTTCTTCAGCCCCGTGAATGTCCGAGTGTGAAGGTAACTGAAGTAGTCGTTGTTCGCCATTTTCAGCTCCACTAAGTTGGCGAGGCCCTGCAGGAGGCGAGTTGGGTGTTAAATATGCAGATTTTAATATGTAGTTACATGAGGTGCTGTTAAGTTTACAAGACCCCCAACTAAAGACATCTTCAGCCAAAGCTACAAATCAATAAAACAAAATACTTCTCTGCAAAAGAGGTTTTTACAGGATAAAACAAAACATTTTAACATGAATTTCTGTGGAAATATGGGCAAAGGTGTTTTTTAAAAAAAGGATTTCTTTTAGAGGAAGTGTAACCAACTTAATCCTATAACTGTCTAATCATAGAGATAATTTTGGTTTGATTAAGTCAGGTTTGCAGATGAAAAGACACATTTGCAGCTCAAAGCTCTGAATAAAAATTGTAATTTTGTGATGGTTTGAGTGCCATTATTTTAATCCCATTCACCTCCGTTGTTTTTGAGTTAGTGGCAAATTTCTCAAAAACTAGGCAAATAAAACAAAAACAATCCACAATTCTGGGTTTCACAGGGTGTAAGTAAACACAGATCTGTTTGTTTTGTGGTTTGGATCAACCAAACCTTAAATATTGCAAGATTTTTAAGTTTTTTTGCTGTTCTTTCTAGAGAAAAATCTAGAGAATAGGACAGCCTTGACAGATAATGTGTACTCTTTGCTCTCTGCTGGAGGTAAATGTAATTAATTCATTATAGAGCCAACCACAAAAGGAATGTCAGCTTTGTCCTTCACACAATGAAATACCTGCATGTCAGAGACTACTACACACTGACCCAGACAACACCTTCCTTGTCATTGTTCAGAACAATTTCCTGGAAACCTGTTATTAATAATCTCTGCTTCTCTTTAAAAAAAAAAAAAAAGAAAAGCATCAAGAGGAAACCTCAGCAGACCTTGAAGGCTCCAGGGGTGATGAAGGAGATGTTGTTGTGGTCCAGAGAGAGAGACTTCAGTGAGGGCAGAGTGCCGAACGCCCTCTCCGACAGGAACTTGAGTCTGTTCTTGTCCAGGTTGATGGCTGACGCCTCGCAGGGGAACTCTTTGGGCAGCTCAGCGATGCTGGAGCGGTCGCAGAGAACGCTGCAGCTCTTCTCCTGTGTGCAGGAGCAGGACGGAGGACACGCCCGCACACAAGCCCAGCGGGCCAGCACCGCCTGAGGCAGCAGGCACAGCACAGAGACTGGAAAAACACAGAGGGAGTGTTCAAACACCAAAGGCAACAGTCGGTCCTGAATACTATGCTGCAAAGAATGTATTTACTCAAAAAATTCAGGTGTGTGTGCTTGAATCAAACAAAACAGGATTCTGGTAATAACGTGAAAATCTACTGATACATACTCCAATTAGACATCTAAAGATAGTACAGTTTACATCCACAGTACTGCAATCCATATCCAGAATTATTTGATTACTCTTATTACAGTTTTAAGGATGAATACTACCAAATTTAATGGACTCTGTTGGCGTATCAGGATAAAAATGTATAGAAAAATGACTCCGCAAGGACTGCAGACTTTATGTACATCCATTAAACTGAGGCAAGGGATTTGAGATCAGTGGTTCCCAAACTTATTTCTGTCTTTTAAGCTGAGAGAATGTCACCCCTCATCTCAACTCATGAATCGACTGCATTTTTATCAGAGGAGCAAGATTGAATTGATAGAAATATTGATTTTTTTAGTTTTTAAATTTGCTATTTTTGGTCATCCTGCTCTGTAGTAAAGGGAATAGTACCACGTTTTGGGAAATACAATTATGCTCTCATGTCTGCACTCTCATGTCTCATGTCTGCACAGTAAATATGAAGCTACAGACAGCAGCTAAACTTAGCTTAGCATAAAGACTGGAAATGGGCCTAGTTTTGTCTAAAGGTCACACAAACCACCTACAAGCACCTCTGCCGCTCAACTCAAAACTAACCATTCATATCTTAATGTTTCATCTCAGCAGAAACCAAATTGTATAAACCACAAGATGTGGTTTAACAGAGGGGTTATAATGAGAGCTTGTCACAGGAACAGACGAATAACAATTGCTGGAGTTTTTACGCACACATGAAAACCAGCCTCTCTTGATACACTGATAGAGAACTGGAAGAAAGTTCATATATTTGATTTAGCTGAAGTCAACTCAATAAGCAGCACCAGTCTTTCTTTTCTCTCCAGTTACAGCTTCACATATTTTTTTGCAGGATTTTCTCTGTATTGTTTTAAAAAATATTCAAATTTATAGACCTTTTTTTTTCCATAGCAGACCTTTTTGACTCACAGCTGGTGTTAGTAGTGATACCTGTGCTAGAAAAGTCAAAATGAGGTGTGAAAAAGGGTTAAATCTGGATTGTGTGAAATGAATGAAAGCTCTAGAACAGCTTCTTAAATTATCTTGTTTTTATGTCAAATTGTTTAACTTTACTTTTACTCAACCGTTCTGCCCGCTGCCTAGTAGATCAATACAAATTATAAATAAAGATTTGACCCCCTCAGGCCAGATTTTGCCAGTTGTTTTATTGTCTTTATGTATTGGTTTTATAGGCGCCTCAGGTTCAAGTCACAGCACAAACCTTTCTTTACTCCATTCGCTCAAAAGAAGCTGCAAAAATCTACAAAACTCGTCAGAATCAGTATATTTAATTTAATATTTAAATCACGCTGAATGGTGGGTTGAGCTGCTGAACGGTCTCTTTGCGAGCTGCCGGTGAAATGATGATGTGATTAAGACCGAACAGCTTACATCAGAGATTAGCCCCACAACAATAGGCATTGTCTGTGGCTGGGATTTCACCTCCATCCAGTTCACCTCAGCTCATGTTCGGCGCTGCCTTTTTTATTCTGATCAATCATTCAACCAATCCTTGTAGATGAAATGTGTTTAATGGAGGCAAAACAGCATTTCTGGATGGCTCATTGGAAGAAATATTCTTTTTTCTTTTTTACCTGAGCCGTCATTAATAATTATTACATTAGGATTGACAGTGTGAGGCTTCTTTCACCAAACCACTATAAGCTGTGAGACCAGTTTTACAGCTGAAGAGGAGAGAGAAAAAAAACAGTAGAGGAGTAAAGGGATAGAAACTGACCAGTGAAAGTGATGACAGTCATTACTGTAGCCTCTCATCTGGGACATGCCAGGATTAACGGAGGTCTGAAATGGTACAAAAACAGCACAGCAGCACTTAATGATGAACTGTTGTGAATTATATAAATATATGTCCCAAAGCCAGTCGCTGAAAGTCCGTAGGTAATTTAAAGGACACAGTTTTAGCTCAAATCGCCTCTTTAACTTTAACTGGTGACATCAATTACAATCCTATAAAAATATCCGTGGAAGCTAATTCACAGAATATCACAACTGTAAACCAACCAAATGCCAGAAAAGTAAATACTTGCAGAAATGGAAGCGACATACCTGTAGATCTTTCCAGACAGTTGCATCCATGTGTGTTGAAGGACCCGGTCCAGATGTTCCTGCATGTATCCATCCTGCCCGTCCCATATGAGTCCACACTGTGCACCATCAACCGCATAACTGAGGCTTCAGACTGACACTGCTCTCCAGCAAGAGTGTGTGCGGTTGTGAATGTACACTTCATCCTCCCCCCTTCACCACACACACACACACACACACACACACACACACACACACACACACACACACACACACACACACACACACACACACACACACACACACACACACACACACACACACACACACACACACACACACACACACACAAAACACCAAAAAGCCATCTCTTAATGGCTGTCAAATCCCCTGGATGGAGTGATGGAGGCAGGGATGGAGATGGAGATGGGCGGTTGGCAGGATTACAGGAGTAAAGCGAAGCTCTCAGATCAAAACCGCGAGGCAGAGCGGTAACTTGGAAATACACAGATTACACCAACACACACACATACACATACACACACACACACACATACACACACACACAGACACACAGAGACATTTGCAGCATGAAGTTGGACATAAAACTTATCAGAAATGCAGATGTTGAAATGGATTAGAGGATCAGTGCAGAATCAGCGGTGTGTGATCTCAGAGAGAGGCGATCAATACAGTTTGCTGAATAAGATGATTATTCTGTCCAAGCTGTGCGGACCACCATCTTTACTTTAGAGCTTAAAGTGTTCCTCCGACTTCAGAGTCCCTAAAATTATTATTTTCAAGATGACACAGATATTATACAACGAGGTTTTAATGGGTGTCACTGGCTCAGGGGTTATGAAACATGTTTCAGCACATTAGAGATCATGTGACCTTTCAAGAGTAACATGAAAAACCTCCCAAAAAGTGGAGTAAACAGGTTTTTTTATGCAGGACGGTGGATATTTAACCAGTGTTTTCACTTTTCAGCCTAAAAAGCTTCCACCATCTGTAGAGGCATCAAATACAGGTCAGCCTTTTTTTATTTATTTTTTTGATTATTTTACCAGACTATGTCACTCATATGGAAAGTCTTTCCCCCCAAAATTTAAAATTTTACTTCTGTTAATCCACAAAAAGCACATGACTTGATATATTAGATAGAGGTGTTACTCAAAACCATGGATGGATTCCTGAACAGGCCTACTGGGCGGTCAAAGGTCCAGGGGCCCAAAGTGTCAGGGTCCCACCTTGGAGACACGTATCGACCATGAAGAGATGCAAAATGACCACAAAGAAACTATCCAAAAAAGACGCAAAAATTCCCTCAAAGAGACACAACCAACCAATTAAAGACAAACTATAACTATAGAGAGCCAAGAAATACCCCAAAGACACACAAAACTACTACAAAGAGACTCAAAATCAACCAAAAGACACCCAAGACCACCAGAAAAGACACAAAATTACCTCAAAGAAAAACAAAACTACAAAAAAAGATGCAAAATGACACAAAACAACCAGAGAGGAAAAAACAAAAGACACAATACAACCACAAAGACACACAAAGAGACACAAACCAACCAATTAAAGACACAAAATAATTACAGAGAGCAAAGAAATACCCCAAAGACACACAAAACTACTACAAAGTGAGTCAAAATCAACCAAAAAAGACACTTAAGACCACTAAAAGACACAAAATGACCAGAAAAGAAACACAAAACTACAAAAAAAGACGCAAAATAAACTCAGACACAAAAACAACCAGAGAAGAAAAACCTAAAGACACGCAATAACTACAAAGAGACGCAATTGATCACAAAGAGCCATAATGATTATAAAGAGACACAATTGACTAGTTAGCCACAAAACACCAAAAAAAAGAAGCGAAAGCCTCAGTCATGCGTGTTGCTCTTACTTGGTAGAGGTGTGGCCTTTTGCAGGCATGCCTGTATCAACAGATCCGTGAAACCACAATAGGAACCTGAAACTGTTAAATGAAAGTCAACCTACATTCACTTCACTGGCCTGGCTGTCCACAGAGAGAGAGGCTGTCTGGTTGAGTGCATCAAAGTATATCATCAGGTTTAGTGGCATGCTTTTGATTATCTTTAACATTTGAAATTGCTCATATTAGTGTTCATTTGTTTCTGGATTGTCCATCTGTGTTTTCTGCATGTTTGCTTTTGTTCATTTAAAAACATATAAACAATATATGTACCTTTAAATGTCTTTACTTGTGTTCATGCATTCAATACTGTATGTTTATAGTCTCACTTCAAGTAACTTGAGTATTTTGTCTGAAACAGATGATTGCTTTAGAAGTAAGTTGGACCTTAAGGAACTTTTGCACCATAATACTCTTAGTTTTGTTGTGTTTAGGTACAAGTTGTTGCCCTTTCTTAGAAAACAGAAAGTCCCACAAAAAAACTCCCATAACCTTAACTCTGGTTTGAGGAAATAACACAATCCACACAGATAAATTTAGAAATGAAATCTTTATATATTTTTTTCAAAAGGAAACGAAGCCCATCCAATCTATACCAAATAGAATTTTTTTTTGCCGCCCGTCCGCCAGGAATCCACGCTCGGCAACAGGCCGCTGCTACAGGTCTTCTCTGCACAACTACAGTAAACAAGTCTTAATGAAACATGCTGGATTTTTCCAGATACTTTTTTGCATTCAAACATTTTATTTTGGTAAAATCATACAATTGCACAGCTGAGTATTTCTCATGCAGTGCAGTAGCCTATAAGCTAATACAGAAAGCAAAGTCTACGTCTAAAGAGCTCTGGGGGTTCTCTGGAGAATGAGGAACACGTCTCGGGGTTCTGCCTGCAACAACCTGCACAGAACCTCCTGTCTGTTCATCTCAAAATGAATTCCAACAGCTACCCTGGAATAATCAATTCTGCGGACGTGCTCCACATTCAGAGAGAACCTCCAGAGGTTTCATATATGCAAATACAACAATGAGAATAAACCACATGTTTGTTTCTTTAAGGATTGCCATGTGCCAGACATTCACTGGAGAAAAATAATCATCAGGTCAAATTAGAGTAAAGAATCAATAATGCACACAATTGGAGAATCTGAACACTTCAGCACTGATATGCTTAAGATTTTTTTTTTTGCTCATTTGACAGCTTTATTCCAAACCTTGGCATGTTTGTTCAATTCCATTTTAAATTTTGATGACCAATTAATAGAATCTAATAAGTTGACTGGCCACGAGTAAGGCCCTGAAACAGCTGTGGATATTATTTACTGAGTCCAATGTATCTTAAACATTTAAAAAGCTCACACTACCCCGAAATATATAAATTTCACGCAAACAGGTGACATTCAACATTCAAGTGCCAGTGTTTTTTGTACTGTCTTTTGGTCAAGTTACTGAAACTTTCAAAGAATCACTTTGAGGCTTACAAAAATAAATATTTGTCAAAAATGCTTAATAAATTACACAAAACTAGCAGCAAAAGTAGAATCTAGAAATCTGTGCAAATGGCTAAATTCCCCCCGACTGCTAAATCCCCTGGTCCCAAATAAATCCTGGTTTAAACGTTTAGAACCTGTCCCCTTTTGTAAACAAGCTGCGTTTCTCACAATCTCCTCACACACAATATTTGGAAGCTTAAGGACACATATCCAAGACATCTATATAAAACTCTAGATGTGCAATAAAATAACTTTTGTAAAACTTGATGGGCACGACGAACAAGGGCCTACACACCTAAATCAAGTAGCACCATTCAATCTCAAGTTCTCAACACCGTCAGTGCATCTTTTTTAGTTCAGTTTCTTAAAAAAAAAAAAAAAAAAAAGAAAGAAAAAAAAAAAGGTTTCAAGGCACAACACACCCCGATGAGGAAATATTTGGAGCATTTTGAGGTGAAAACGCCCCATCTCTCCTCCTCTCGATGGCTGCTCCTCTTTGAGAGGAAGAGCCTGCTCTGGCTTCTCGCAAAGCCGCTGATTTTTTTTATACGTCTGAGCAGATAAACTCCCAGAGGATCTGACAGTACTTAAATGTTCCATAAGGAAGGTGGGCACTCCCCCCCCCAAATCTCTGGCCCCCCTCCACAGTTACACGGTGCACTGAAAGCCGCGTCTACCCTCGTCGCGCCCTAAACCCCCCAGTGGTCGAAGTGCTGCTCTAACCCTGCTGTTTCCTCGCTGTTCAATAGATAAACCTCAGTGATCACTCAAATGCCTGTCTCTTTAAGATGAACCAATGCCTCCAACGCAGCTTGAAAAGAGAAAACGTTTGTAATTAAGTTAAGCCTGCGACTCAGTTCACGTGTCTTTCCTCCTTGACCAAAAAACAAAACACTTGCAAGCGTAGAATACCATCTGGGCCCCGTGGCTGCCGGTCGATTCAGTAAACACTAACACCACGCTACGCCCTCCCCGATGCTGTGGTCCTTTATGCAGCCATTTTGAACTTCACTTTCAAGATGGCAGGCATTTTTTGTTTTGATACATGTTTGTAGAGAAACAATTCAAAAATCAAAAAACTGACTCAGTTTTTCAATTTTGCACACACCTGCACCAAAAATGTCTCAAGTAAAAATTAAACAAAAAACACCGCCCACTTAACGTAGCTAGCACTTGGTAGCGTACTAGCTGCCGTAACACTGTCAAGTCAATTTAAAAGTGTGGAGTAACAAGTTCCAGCAGTGATTATTCTTGTTTAAACCTCAGCGATCGTTGGCACTGAGCTTAATGACTTACGTGTTTCTTAAGATTACAATAGGAATGGCTATTTCAAAGACTATCATATCCATAAAAAGGAGCCTGTCCAGGATAGAGTGAGCAAAAAAAGAAAAAGAAAAACAAATGTAACTTTGTCCCCTTAGGATTAAAATACGGTTGCGTTCACAGAGTGGCCCAGTTTGAGTTAGACATAGTAATGGCTCCATTAGCTGTTTGACTATAGAAAAGGCTACATGATGTTCCTGCAATAAATTTGAAGTTCAAATGGAATCATGACTCTGCGCCACAATACCCCAGTGTTTGCCAAGGTTTGATTAAGTCTAAGCTTATTTTACCTTTCTAATATTTTTTTTCACCAAACAAAATAGTAAAATCAAATTTAGAGCTCTTGGCCATGTTCGTCTGGTGAAATGAAAACATAGATTTCCTGTCTAAATTCCAAAGGCACAGTACATTAACATACAAATGATCCTCAGGTTATTCGATTGTTTTGCTTTGTTTGTTTTGTTTTTTCCACAAAAAGAACAAAAATACTTTTAACAATGAAAGCCCGAAGTTGCTATCGGACAATGCATGTCAGCATCCATGCTCACTCTGAGGTGTGCGAATCTCTGCGTTCTCCGGTGCATTGCACGTGCTGGTGACTTTTCCTTTGCGTCGTGCTGCACTTCCTTTTTGAGAGAAGCAAATGGCAGAGAACCAGGGTTGGTAATGTACTGTGTGTCAGTGAAGCTACACAGGGAGGGTTGTTATGGTCTGGCTTAAGTTAACATGTGGTTTCCCTTGGGTTGGCGTGGCAACCTGATCCTATGGCGACTAGTTGCCCCACCAATCCACGCTACCAGAGTGGCTGTAGTTTCCCCCATAGCCGTCATTGTTGTAGAAGTTGTTGCCAAAGCCACCTGTGAAGGATAAAGTCAGGGGGTCAGTCCGCTGAGCAGCAACAGCATTATTTAAATCAATACACTTTTCCCGTTATTTCTTATTATAAGCTTGCTATCTGTAAGCTACGACTTTTATGCAGTTTTGTGGCCAAAAGCCCAAAAGTTTCATCAGTCAAACATAATGCCCCATGGTTCTACATAGCAATGTTACTGGTGTTAAGTTAAGGACAAAGTGAAACAGACAAAATGAGTAAAGATTGTTTCTTACCTCCACCGCCGCCAAAGCCCCGGCTTCCTCCATGACCTCCTCCTGTGCCACGTCCACCACCACGGCTGCTAGCGAAGTTTCCAGGGCCGCCACCAGGCGTCTGACGGTAGTCTCTAGCTCCGAAACCACCAGAGAACCTTCACAGGAATGCATGTGTGTTAGATGTTGTAGTACAGATTTTCTGAGGGTACTTTTCAAAGTAACCTTGAGAAGTGGTTGAATCTATGTAGCGTTGATATAACAAGGCCCAAGAGGAGGACTGATTGTCACATGACTAACGGCTGACATTTGTGCACGTTCTAAAAATGCTTTAGTTCCTGATTGAGACACTTACCTCTTAGAGCGTCCACGGGTGGTGCTCTTGTGCTGGTGCTCGTAGGCCAGGCTCTCAAGCCAGGAGGGGACCTCCTGCTTGGCCTCCACCAAAATGTCCAGCAAATCTTTGGTTATGTTGCTGTTTTTGTCGTTAAAGAACGACGTGGCCAGACCTACATTAAACAGAAAAAGATCATGAGTCATTAAATATGAATTTACTTAGCAGAATTGAAAATTTGGTTTAAAAAAAAGATAAGGTCCATACCAAGGTTGCCCACACGTCCCGTACGGCCAATACGGTGAACGTATTCCTCAATGTCACTGGGCAAATCAAAGTTAATGACATGCTTCACATTGCTGATGTCCAGACCTCTGGCAGCCACCTGGAATAATAAGAAATTATAAAATTAAAGTTAGAAAATAGTTTAAAAATTAAGATGTTGAGACCACAAAAAACAAACAACTTTCAGTCGCGACTATAATTTGAGCAAGGGTCATACAAATTATGGAACTTGCGTTAATGAGCAACCCCTCAAATCTCATTTTAAAGCAAAACATTGTTTTAATGAGAGCTTTTTTCTAACAATTCAAGATAGGCTGTGTCTCCTCATTATTGAAATCATTATGATTACTTACAGCTGTAGCCACCAAGATGGGGCAGCGTCCAGAACGGAACTGATGCAGAGCTTCCTCTCGGTCTCTCTGGGATCGATCTCCATGGATGCTGGTGCAGGAGTATCCCTCGTGGTAAAGGAAGTCCTCCAGGGCATCTGCTCCTTTCTTGGTTTCCACAAACACCAGAGTTAACGACTCTTTGCCTGTGTAGCCGGAGACAGAGAGGACGAGACAAACAGGAGGAAAGCAGGACAAAGAGCACGAAAGGAGCAGGGTGGGGGGGGAGAGAATATAAAATCATTGATAACTGGGTACAAATGTATGCATGGATTTTTATAACTAAAAGATGGGAGCAGGAACTTAAAACTGTCATTCTAAAAAACAAAAAAATAGAAAAAAAGCGATTAGAGATCATGATGTAAATGAAAATCAAAAACTAAATGACAGCTTAAAAATGGAGACATGGATTGAATAAAAAGCTTTATATTTCCTGACAACCATTTTTGAGAACCATGTTATAAGGTTTTCTGCACATAGTACTGAAGATAACTGAATTACTTCCATTTAAATTAGGTATGTCTGATAAATGTAAGTAGGATTGGCTTGGGACATCCCTACTTTAAACAATTCTTGAATTGTAAGATATTCCGTTACAATCCAGATATGGATATATAACAGAATAAAGAATGGGTGATATTAGGACATGCCATGTCAGGACTTTAAAATAAAGCCCAGGTCAGCTCAATCAGACTAGCTCAATTTTAAAAAGGTAAAAAAAGGACACTTGGATCGCAATTTCCATGCAGTTAACCACCCTTAAGCCTCTTTACCCAACACCCAAGTGTGTGATTTAAAGGCTGTCCCCCTTAGTTTGCCTTTCATAGGGGAAGCTGCACAGGTTACCATGGAAACAGAACATAAGCTACATGCGTCACTTCTTTCGTGGTTAGATCCAGTTAAAACACACTTCTACATAATACCAGTATGCAGCGGAAATTGCGAGATATTTCTCAGCATACCATCAGAATAAACATTAATATGGTCCTCATGGCATTTAACTGGTCTAAACTAAAACCTCTCGGAACAGGTTCACTGAAGTGACAGATTGGTTCCACTTTATCTGTCACAGCCACCTGACTCATGGCCACTGAGAGCTCTCTATGACAACCAGCCACCGTGGTCATGTTGATCCGGCTGACCTTAGCGGCGGTGTTGCTAACACACCAACTCTACGGCTTGGAAGGACTCCCTTTTCAGTGGGGAGAGGCTGAGTGACATTGCAGAATTTTAGTCTATAGAGTGCAAGGCAAATGCCATCGTTGGTCCTACAAGCTCTTATTGGAAACGAAAGGAACAAAAAAACAAAAACTGAGGCAGCATGTCACTTGGGGTGCAGAGGGACAGGATGAACTGTGGGATGTGATGTCTCTGGCTTTGTGGGGTCAGAGTGAAATTATAATATGTTCACACTTACCGGGTTTCTCTGGAGCCTCTGGCACATTTTCCTGAACATCACTGGGAATAACTGAGATAAAACCAAACCGGCCGGTAAACGTAAGGCTTCTCAGTACACAAGTATAACAACTTAAGATCAATATGGAGAAGCAAACCCACTAAACACCGCAAGTTATTTCAGTGACTGCTCACCCGTGTATGACATTTTATTTTTGATATTTTATCTTTCACTGCAAGGTGTGGCTATAATGAACAACATTTGTTAAACAGAGATGTAGCAAAGTCAATATTAGCTTGATGTGGTGCAGACCGAGAAATATAGGTGATGGATTAGGTCCCTATGTGACCTTCATGCGTGGCAACCCCCAAAACGTTTCATAATATATATATATGCGTGCATTATTCACCTGTGGCATTGAGAAGATCAAGAAGGAAGGACCTCTTGTCGTTGTCTTCGACCCAGACAACTTTCTGGGTAATGTTCTCTGAGGTGGAACCAACACGGCCCACTGCCAGGAAAATGTAGTCCTCCAGGAAGTCACGAGCGAGGATCTATGCAAACAAATCAAATATATAAGTATGCAGATATTTATCACATTTCGCATGATTTGTTATACTTGTTGACTATTAAACCTACCTGGATCTCCTTGGGGAAGGTGGCACTGAACATCATGGTCTGGCGGAGGCCTTTAGGTGGCATTGTATCCTGCTCCACAATGCGTCTGATCTGTGGCTCAAAACCCATGTCCAACATGCGGTCAGCCTCGTCCAGGACCAAGAAGCTGCGAAGAAACAATTCAGTTAATTACAAAACAAATTGCAATTGGAGTCAGATGTTTCAACAAAAAAAATAGCATCATGGCTCCCGGAGTTCTACTTACTTGCAGTAGTCCAGACCGATCTTGCCCCTCTCCATCATGTCAACCAGACGTCCAGGTGTTGCCACCAGCAGATGACATCCTCTTTCCAGCTCCCTGATCTGCTGGCCAATATCAGCACCGCCGTACACCACGCAGGGACGCACACGGGAGCGATAGGCAAACTAAAACGTAGGGAGAAATAAATAAATGTCAAGATGCGTCAAGGTTCAGGCAAAACTATATTTGTTCCATGTGAGGGGGCGGATAGTCACTCACCTTTCTCGACTCATCGTAGATCTGCAAGGCCAGCTCTCTGGTGGGAGCCAGAACGAGGGCGAGTGGGTACTGCTTACGGCGGCCATACCTTCCATTATCCTGAGGATGAAGGAAATGTTTGCTTAGCAACAATCAAAAACGGCAAAGCAGGATAAGTTAAATTATTGTGCATTTTCTTTCCACAATACCTGTCCATTGCCCTTGGCGGCTGCCAGGGCATCTCCTGGCCCTTCGCAGTAAATTTGACTAAGCACTGGCAGCAAGAATGCAGCAGTCTTACCGGACCCTAGAACACACATGATTACATTATTTAGACAACATAAAACTAAAATTGAAAACTATGGAGCCAAAAGGTGTAAGCTAAATAATACATCAACCTCAAAGAGAAAAAGCTGTAAAATGCACACATTGAGAATATATAGAAACACTCACCAGTCTGGGCGCAAGCCATCAGGTCTCTCTTGGACTTGATGATGGGGATGGCATGCTTTTGAACCGGGGTGGGACAAGTGTAGCGACTCAGGTTGATGTTCCCCATGATAATCTCCCCCATGTCCACATCGTGGAACTACAGAAAGAAAACGGACAGTCAGTAAAAAGGCACAAACTTCTTTATACAAACCTTTAAAAATCAATCTGTACATATATATTAAGGACGGCCATTTGAAGTACATAATTTTAATGTGCAAGGACTTCTGATATAGACTTACGCTGTCAATGTGGGGCGGGCAGTTGCTTCCGGTGGCCTCCACGGGAATATCATCATATTTCTCGAAGTTTATCCCAGTGTTGCTTGCAGAGAAAAGCTCTCTGGAAAATAAGGTTGGCAAAAGTTGAGATCAAATCAAAATACAAGATTGCTGTTACTTGTGATTTTGTGTTATTTGTGAGCAAAGTCTTTCTTACGCTTCCTGGCGATCGTTGGGAGCAGTGGGCTTGGACCAATCTTCCTCTCTGGACTCATCACCCCACCGGTTGCTTCCTCCACCAGAAAAGCCCCCACGCTCATATCTGTACACATGGCAACAGTGTGTTAATATGTGGAGCCAATAGAAACCCTTTTGTGATTTATTTTTAACAGTATCTGCCCATTACTACTGGCTGGAAGGAGGTTTTACATGGAAATTTAATATAAAATAATTAAACTGGGTGAAAATTATCATAGAAAGTTAACTATAAAATAAGGCCCATTCAGACTGTATTGAATGCTTTGCTGTAAAATTTCAGATTATAAAACATTAGGACACCGTATTAAAACAAACTTTGCAGATTATAAAAACACAGTATGTTATTAAACGCATCACTTTTACACACCTTCCCCTTGAGCTTGACCCACGGTCATTGAAGAAGGTAGACTTTGACCTATCGTTGCGTCCACCGAAGCTGTTGTAGGCAGCATCCCTAGGAGCTCCTCCTCCTTGGAAGTTGCCCTCACCGGCAAATCCTGTAGTGAACAGAGTTGCTCATAGACACATTCTTTTTGCAAATCTAGTGTTTTCATATGGCACCACTTTCTTTTCAAAAGCGGAGCAAAGATCATTCCCTTAAGTGCGCAGCTAATTATTATGAATTAGCTTTGGTAACTAACTGCGCACTGCTATTGTAACAAGGGTGGGGGAGGGCGAAGTTTCCATCTTAAACCACACTGTCACTCTGAAAACCAGGGCTATAGGTTGACATTTAGAGGCATGGGTTTTCCCACCTGCATGTTGCAATGGTTGATTAAACGAGCCTCCACCCCTGTTACCACGGTAGGCTCCACGCCCACCTCTATCATTGCGAGGGTGTCCCCGCCCTCCATAGCCCCCATTTGTGCGATTGTCGTGGTAACCATTCACAAATCCATTGCTGCGTCCGCCGTCCCAGCCAGGCGCATCTTTGTGGAAAGACAAAAAAAAGTTGAGAGGCTTGAGAGGAAGAGCGTGATGCTGCACATATGTGTCTGTAAGCAAATACTCATTTAGCTCTACTCAAAGTCCTTACTGGCCATAAGGACCTCTTGGTGGGATGCAAGCAACTACATAGTAGACTTGAACCTGGAATGAGAGTTTTCAAAACTACCAGGATAAAAAATGCTGCAACATTTGTCGTAATATGTTGTCGAATATAAAAAAGGCAAAAAATGCAAAGCCAGTTCTACACCTGTACAAGACAAAAGATTAAGCAATCAAAAAGATTGGTTAAATATTGAACTGTTGGTTGGCACTGCTACGATTGGGCTTGCTAAGTGCACGAGGCTATGTCACAATAGCATGACTGGGCGGGCAGACCGTCCGCACAGATCTAGTGTTGTAGATCAGCCTTAGCTTCAAAAAGTGGAGGATGTCGCCAGTTTTGTCTCCTATACGGATCGGAATAATTAAATTCATCATTGCGCAATATATAATGATGTAACCCTAATATGTAGTATTTTCCAAAGCTCAAAAAGTACCATGTTGAAAGTAGCAAGAATTGGATTTTGGTCAGTTTGGGGCCTCTCAGAGCTGCATTGCAATCACAATAGGCAAGACGGTTTCCTGTGTTGCATTCAGACTGTTTCCTCTGTTGAGGGCAAACTTCCAATCTAATTCAACTAAACAATTTCTATCTACTACAAAAATACTGCGACGCACTTTGTAGGGAAATATTGTCAATCGGACGGGTATCAGAAAAAAAAAAGTGCAATCTGAAACATGGCAAAGCACAACATGCAGCAGTGTATAAGCTTAACTTTCTGAGACAGCAAAGCAGGTGATGTCAGTTCATCAACCCACCAAAATGGACAAAAATGGTCCGTATTGGTGCATCGTAGCTACCAAACATATGAAAGCTGCAGTAGAGTAACCATCTCCTTCTCTAAGCAGTGTTGGAGTGACCACATCATGAGTAGCTTTCAAGTAAACGGCTTCAGTTGTTTTCACAGACGGGTTATGAAAGTTGTGACGTGTAAAGACAAGGAAATCAAACAATTATGGCAAAGGGAAAAAAAAAGATGATTGACATTCTGGAAAGGGGAAAACATGAAACTGTAACCATTACCATTAATTGCCTGGACTGCTTGTTCTGCCAGTTTTTCATAATGACCGGAAATGTTTTTATACTTCTATTGCGTAGAAAAATAAGAGCTAAAACCGGTTTGGGCCTACAACACTGTTTGGAAAAAGAGAATATGCCCCCTAGCACAGTCTCAGATCTCCAGGTGAGTGTAGATATGCTCCTTTGATCACACAGCAAAGTGCACCTCACTTCAGACAGCAATTTAACCGCATATTCTGGAGACGCTTGTGCAGCAACGCAAACCTGCTCAATTTCAAAGACTAAATGTTGCAAGAATCGTTTAACCTGTTATACTCCAGAGCTCTCAACAAGTCAGTCAATATTTAATCGATAAATAAACAATTAAATACAAACGATTTGAAAACATTTCAGAAAGAAAAAAAATGTACTTCAATAGTGAATAATAAATAGAACTATTATAATACGCATCAAGGGGTTAAATCAAACAGTTCTAGTAAATAAATATATTTATGCCTAAAAAAAATGTGGCTATTTATAATCTATATCGCCCAGCCCTACAGTCACTGCTGACATTGGCTCATTATTAGTACAACAGCCAGTAGTGATGCAGTGCAGAGTCTTGAAGGCACCATCCCCATGCATCAAAAGCAACTTCAATTGCAAGCTTCAACACTGTGTTAGGCCCAGATTTCTTCTGCTTTTTTTCAAGTGACCATGACAAAGCAAGGGCACGTTGATTATGCCCCAATGTTCAGCTATACATACACTGAACATGTAAATCTGCCAACAAGTAGATGGCATGCAGGTAGAGGTCAAAGTATACCACATCTGTTTCACCAACCCCACTGTAGGCATGGTAAAAGGCAAGCTCTTGAGAGGCCAGTCTTGGGTAACCTGAGCAAAGGTAGGGAAGCAGGCTATAAAAAGACTCGCCCATAACTTCTGAGTCATGCAGAACGAGTGTCGGGCTTGACTTTACAGTAATAGTTACCAATCTTACAGTCATCCCCTCCTGCTGTATAGTTATTTCTGAGTCTTTGCTCACACTCTGCCTGCCATGGGTCTGGGTACTGCTTAGAAGAAACTTAGGGGACAGGTGCAGGTGAAATATGGGCTTACATATACAGTGGGAAAACATTGTAAAGACTTATTTCAAAAGATGAAAAAATTCCACTCACTATAGTTAAGAAAAGCATTAACCCAGCAGGTGTGTGCTTATATAAAGAGACATATTTCTCATTTTGTATGCAAGCATCCTAGTCGAGAAGCACATTAATTAATCATGAGCCCATCATACATTTTTTACTGAAAATGTAAAGCTCGAAACTCTCCCTTTTCACATTGGCTTTGCTGGTGTGTAAAATGGCTATTTCATGCATCTGGTAATGCAGGTTGCCCTCAGCGAAAGCAGACAGAAGGGACTTACAGAGATTTACTGGTGGCTCTGAATAACCGTACTGTCTACCAGCAGAATAAGCATTTCCTGCTGTGGAATGAGAAAACAGTAAAAAAACATCAAGTGTGCAATGACACAGAACCAGTATGCAGGACTTTTTTAAATGTTAAATTATCTGGCCAATTATGGCAGGCACAGCATTCGTCTTGATTTAATGCCTTTAAGAGGCCTAAACAAGTACAGGTAAAAAATAAAAAAACATTCCCCTTCATCAGAGCAGCCAACAGCTAGCACTCCTTTTGCTCACATGTGAGACAAGAATAAACTTGGGACATATTACCAATGACAGCGGTCAAAATGTGAAATCATTTTGAAATTTGCCTCTTTCACTTCCTTATGATCCACCTAAAACCATTTTACAGTACCACTTGTCCTACTTTATTCATGACAAGATGAGCCATCATGCACAGAAAACCCAACTTGACATGACTGTCTTTCTGTGCACCTGTAAAAATAGTCTTAAGCAGCAGAAACAAAGAGAAACCAATTACTGGCACCTCACCAATATTTTCTCAACTGTGCTTGCTTTTACCATGCTCTGATGGGCTTTTTAACAATGAGAAGAACACCACAAACCAGACCTGTGTTGATGGTCTGACTGTGAAAGTGGTTGATTAAACCTACCGTTTTTAGGTGCATCTTTGTTTCTCAAGTGAGGTGGAATGTAACGCCCTGGGGTCGAGAGAAAAACAAAAAGGTGTCACATACAATACACTCATTCTGAATACTACAAGATTGGCATACTGACAAACTGTATGAATACAAAACACCCCTGTTAACTCTAAACCACTGTTTTTGCATAAAGATAAAGTCAAAAACAGGTGTTGTCTGTAAGAGATTATTTTTTTGTGACTACTATAATACAAATATACATCTCTCATTTACTAGAGAACCCCAGTGGTTTGCATAAGCTACTTTTTTGATAGTGATCAATACAAAAGTAGCAGTTACATGAGCATCAACTGCATTACATTGATGCATTTGGGCAAAATCCTGTTTAATACTTACTGCCAGTTCCTCCACCTTGTCCGTCAGGAGAGTTCAAGTCTAGGGCAGAAAGCTACAAAAGAAAAAAAGGGGGGAAATATAAGAAATACATTGTGGTTTAAATCAATATGATCAAATACTATGATTACACAATGATGGTACGCAGCACGATGAAATAACCATTTAAATCTATTCACCAGCACTATATAAAAGCTATACACTTATGAAACAACCTGTTATTACCTATTGAAACCTGCTTAATGTCAAGTCACAAAAAACACATTAAACACACTAAACAAAAAGTTACTTTATTAATAATCTTTAATACACATGCAGAAATTACTTATATATATTGATGTGTCAACGTTGCAACTTTAATTAATCATATATATGAGTGTTTTGCATTCCAGAAAACATTAATGGAGGCTTTAAAAAAAAATGCTGCCAACATTTTTTCCTGCGCCACGTTTCAGGGTCGAGAAGGCCTCAAACCAGCCGGGCTCCCTCCGCAGCACACCGGCTAAACCCCCCCCAAATACGAGCTTTAAACCAACTAAAATACATTTAAACCAACACGTATATATCACATGGTTCACCACAAACACAAATCAGTTAAAAAAAGTGGGGGAAAACATGTTTTAATAGCTCTAAACAGCGTGACTAGCTCCGCCATAACCCTCCATTTTAGCATCCGCAGCGTTAGCTTAGCCGCTAATGCTAACGGCTAAGCTAACCTCTTTCTCCGTCGAAACTACATGCGTGTAAAGACAAAACCCCGCTTTTTTGAAAATAAAGCTAAAATAAGGCTTTAAAAAGGAGTACTCACCTGCTGATCTAGACCGTGTGGATTATCAACGACCACATGACTCATAACTGAAGAGAGTAATGGGGGTTATTTCTGGAGAGAAAGGATTTTCTTTGTTAGCACGGACCGGCTAATGCCGCTAGCTGAAATTCCTTTTTTTTTTTTTTTTTTTTTTTTAATTTAAATTAAATTTTCTGTACAAATTGGACCAACCTGTGAAGTTTAGATAGACGATTACTTTAAATATATATATAAAAAAAATATATAAATTCCGTTTCCAAAAAAAAAATGAGGTTTAAAGCGGAGAAGCTGTCGAACGAGGAACTCAGCCGGCAGGTTTGACCGTGGTGGAATGAGACGCGGACGGCTCAGGTAACGCGAGATATCCGCTCTCTAACCCCGGGCAAGTATCGCGAGAACTCAGCTCGTCTTCTGATTGGTGGAGAGGCGAGAGAGAGAGAGAGAGACTATTGACGCCAATCATTAAAGGTATCGGTGGAAGAAGTGAATCAGATTATGATCCCATTATGACACTGTGGAAATACTCATATTTTGAATTTAAAAGTATTTAAATGGATAAGTGTGCAGCAGGCAATTTTGTGTATGTAATATGCACAGAGAGTAGAAGAAAATAAAAATGTTATATAACACCTTGCTACACACTTATTTTATCTTATAAAATTGTCTGTCTTGTTAGTTAATAATAATTAGGGCTTCATACTTATACATTTAAATACTTACATACAGACAATTTTATATATGTAATATGCACAGAGAGTAGAACAAATACAAATGTTATATAACACCTTGCTACACACTTATTTTATCTTATTTTATAAAATTGTCTGTTTTGTTAGTTAATATAAGGTATAATGTATAAGTATGTAGCCTTAATTATTATAAACTTTATGGGAACTGAGGAGGGATCCTTCCTCCAAGACAGACAATTTTATGTACACACTTATTTTATCTTATCTTATAAAATTGTCTGTCTTGTTAGTTAATAATAATTAGGGCTTCATACTTATACATTTAAATACTTACATACAGACAATTTTATATATGTAATATGCACAGAGAGTAGAACAAATACAAATGTTATATAACACCTTGCTACACACTTATTTTATCTTATCTTATCTTATACAATTGTCTGTTTTGTTAGTTAATATAAGGTATAATGTATAAGTATGTAGCCTTAATTATTATAAACTTTATGGGAACTGAGGAGGGATCCTTCCTCCAAGACAGACAATTTTATATATGTAATATGCACAGAGAGTAGAACAAATAAAAATGTTATATAACACCTTGCTACACACTTATACATTTAAATACTTTTTAAAATACAGTACCAGTCAAAAGTTTGGACACACCTTCTCATTCAATGGTTTTTCATTTTCTTTATTTTTTTCTACATTGTAGATTAATATTGACTGTATGTATATATAATATTTCAGTTTTGTGGATTCTCTACTGTTTTGTATTGCTCATATCCGCTCTCTAACCCCAGGCAAGTATCGCGATAACTCTCCTCGTCTTCTGATTGGTGGAGAGAGAGAGAGAGAGAGAGAGAGAGAGCGAGAGAGAGAGACTATTGAAACCAATCATTAAAGGTATCGGTGGAAGAAGTGAATCAGATTATGATCCCATTATGACACTGTGGAAATACTCATATTTTAAATTTAAAAGTATTTAAATGGTGTGTAGCAGGCAATTTTATATATGTAATATGCACAGAGAGTAGAACAAATGTTAGATAACACCTTGCTACACACTTATTTTATCTTATCTTATCTTATACAATTGTCTGTTTTGTTAGTTAATATAAGGTATAATGTATAAGTATGTAGCCTTAATTATTATAAACTTTATGGAAACTGAGGAGGGATCCTTCCTCCAAGACAGACAATGTTATATATGTAATATGCACAGAGAGTAGAAGAAAATAAAAACGTTATATAACACCTTGGATAAACTCAACAAACACGTTGGACACACGTTCTCATGTTGTCATTCAGTTTATCCAAGGTGTTATCTAACATTTATACATTTTTCTACTCTCTGTGCAGATTACATATATGACATTGTCTGTCTTGGAGGAAGGATCCCTCCTCAGTTTCCACAAAGTTTATAATAATTAGGGCTCCATACTTATACAGTACCAGTCAAAAGTTTGGACACACCTTCTCATTCAACTACTTTGAAGACAATGTCATATATGTAATCTGCACAGAGAGTAGAAAAAATGTATAAATGTTAGATAACACCTTGGATAAACTGAATGACAACATGAGAACGTGTGTCCAACGTGTTTGTTGAGTTTATCCAAGGTGTTATATAACATTTTCATCTACATACTTATACATTTAAATACTGTATATAAAATTGTCTGTCTTGGAGGAAGGATCCCTCCTCAGTTTCCACAAAGTTTATAATAATTAGGGCTCCATACTTATACAGTACCAGTCAAAAATGTTGTTAAATGACCTTTAGGGGTTTCTTTATTTCTGAGACAAACTATGACCTTAGTGCAGAAGTTAAAATATAGATATAACATAAAACATACAGCACCAGTCAAAAGTTTGGACACACCTTCTCATTCAACTACTTTGAAGAATGTAAAATATAAAACATATTCTGGTTTGTTGAGCATTTGTTTGTTTACCACATAATTCCATATGTGTTCCTTCATAGTTTGGATGTCTTCAATATTAATCTACTACAATGTAGAAAGAAAAAAAAAGAAAGAAAAAGAAAAACCATTGAATGAGAAGGTGTGTCCAAACTTTTGACTGGTACTGTATAATACTTATTTTGATATTGTTTTTTTTTACTATGTCTCTTGTTTGCACTATATCTATGCTGCTGTTATCCTGTAAATTTCCCCGCTGCGGGACTAATAAAGGATTATTTCATTTTATCTTATCTTATAAAATTGCCAGTCATGTTTTATATAAACTGTTTTCCCCTCAGCGTGTACTAACGTCCTTTAAGGTCAGGAGGGCCTCGCATAAGCTCAACCAAAGCCTTCCTCCGTCTCTTCCACGCACAACCCCCTCCTCTCACTCTTTCTCCTAGCAGCCGGCATTCTGCGCTGCATACAGTGGCTGGCTGTAAGGCCTGTTCTAGTCATTTATCCCCCTGAGTTTATGCTGTACCTGTAGAGTAGGGGGCTGAGTGGACCATATGTCGCTGGCATAAGGGACACAAGGGTAACTGGCTACTCGTGGAGAGGTCAACTGCAGGGAGTTTTCTGAAAATGACACACAATGAGTGAGGCTGGTGGCTTTTGGTCGTCCCCCTTACTGTTTGGCATCTCTCCTCAGGTTAGATTCTGTCCAACAACTGAGATGAGTCAATGTAACAATGTATTCAAGACCAAAAAAGGAACTCTTTCTCTTGTTTTGTTTTTTTACAAGCTAAAACAAGAGTCATTGTTCATGCTACTTTGGCAGGTTAGGCAGGAACATCAGTGGTTATATTTGCACTAATCTGCGTCATGTGTGAACTTGATTTGTCATTGTCATTACAATTAGTCATTCAGTGATGTCCCATCAGGCAGGACAAACACCAAGGTGTGGCGATCTACTTAAAAAATGTTGCTCAACTTGGTTAAAGTAGGTGAGAGGTTCATTATGTCTTCAAACTGAATGTATGTTTATAAACCACTCAGCGCTTTTCTCCTATTTTTGGGAACACTAGAACTCTCTGGGTTTGTGCGACCACTCTTCAAATACTCCAAACACAAAGAGTAATAGTTGACATCTTCGTCTGTACTTTACACAATAGACTTCTTGAGGTGTGTGTGGCAGGATTTGTGGCTCCATCTGCTGGACAAAATAAAAGTTCACATTTACACCAGAGTCCATTCAGCCTCTCAATACTGTTATTTTCTATCATACAATTGCTTTTTTTTGGTGCTTTTTTTCATATTTTATGTCTCGCTGTCAATTAACCCGGATTTTCGGACAACAGTATCCATCAACATAAATCAGTTTAGAATAATTTTCATTGTTTTGAACAAGGATCTTATACTTGATGCAATTGTAGCATTGCCAGCCAAGTTCCCTACCTAAAATGAGCCTTCATTATTAACAGTAACAAAGTTTTTACGGATTATTAGATCATTAAATTAATCATAAAATTCTTGTAGAGATCTATTCCTTGTACAGGCATGAGAGGGGTATACATTTATATATATATATATATATATATATACATATATATAGTACCAGTCAAAAGTTTGGACACATCTTCTCATTCAATGGTTTTTCAGTATTTTCAGTTTTTCTAAAGTTGTAGACAATATTGAAGATATCCAAACTATGAAGGAACACATATGGAATTATGTGCTCAACAAACCAGAATATGTTTTATATTTTAGATTCTTCAAAGTAGTTAAATGAGGTGTGTCCAAACTTTTGACTGGTACTATATATATATATATATATATATATCAATAGTTTGACATCCTGTTTTCTAACTGAGCGTTAGAAAACAGGATGTCAACATGTCCAACTATTCCTTTTAATTTACTATTTCAGGCCCAATGTGTCTGGACACCCGTTTATGAAATTCTAAAAATACGTTGCCAGGCCAGTAACCAGGCATCAACTCTCTGTTGCCCAAAATTAAATTATGGTTGCTTTCTATTTTGTTATAAAGATATTAAGATACTATGCAGTTAAACGTCAGCTTAATCATGAAAATGTGATAAAGAATAAAAGCTTTATTACAGTAATTGAACAAAAGGAGAATTTGATTCAACTGATTAAGGGTTATAAGTTAACTTGTGAACCTCTAATTCCTGGTTTACACAATTGTATATTTGATTTTTGGGTGCATGTTTCGCTGTCCCTATTGTTTTATATGTTAAATAGTCCAATAATCAACTGTTACTGTCGAGCCCAGGAGGGGAAATCTTGCTGCTGCATACGATCATATTTAGACAACAGTATTCTTTCTAACATGTTTGTCCCCGCCCATAGAGACAGCTCCATAAAGAAATGGTTTTCTAAGCTTGGTGTGGAATAACTTTACTGGTCTGCTCAGATCCCTGACCTCCACCCCATCTGGAAGGACTGAAACCAGAAGAGCAAAGGCTGCTCGAGCAGCACATTTATGATCATGGTTTTTAGATGTCCAACAATCACGTGTGACTAGAATGTTTGCGCGTCCACAAACGTTTTTTCATGAGGATGTGACTGCACTTTGTAGATTGAACAGAGAAAAACTTTATTGAGACAAAACATTAAAAATACTGATTATAAAAGAAGAGAAAGACAAAAAGATCCTCTACCTCAGCAGACACACACTATCACACTTTCTCTCTCTCTCACACACACACACACACACACACACACACACACACACACACACACACACACACACACACAGTGTAGTGAATCAGTTCATCCATCGCTCCATTGATTCCCCTCTCTCCGACAAGGCTGCAGGTATCCCATGATGCTTTGTGTAACGTCACCAGCCAAACATGTACTCCATCGCTTTGGAAACAAAACTGTCGTCCTTCCTTGGTGTCTGTCTGTCTGCCACCACCTAAAGACAGACACACAGATTTATTTCTAAAGTCAAACAAATGTTACATCAAAGATTATCTAGTAAGTGAATCCTGGGGTCAAAAGGTCACCTGGTAGTCGCTGCAGGAGCTCCTGTAAGCGGCGCTGAGGGGTCTGATGGCGGAGCGAGGAGTGGAGGGGAGGACAGAGGCGGAGAAGGAGGTGGAGAGGGGAGACGAGATGGCTACGCTGCTGTCCATCACACTCTGAGGAAGAGGGAAGAGAGAGAGAAGAGGCTTCAAATGGGGCTCAATGTCACCTGATGTGGAGGACCAATCAGACGGCAGAGGACAAAATACAACGGTACCAATGAACAGGTACTGACCTTGTCTATGCAGGGTTTGACTCCCACCATGATGGCGTCACCAAACACTTTTCCATCTTTAGACAGAGCTTTCCTCGCCTGAAGTCTGGACTGATACTGAAGGTGCATCCAGTTACCAGGAGACGCCATCTGTCAATAAACCATCAAAACATCTTATAATTCACACCAACACACATCTCTAAAACTTGAGCTGATTGTGTACATTTCCAAACTTTTTGCTCTACTTGGTCTGTAAACCAAAGTACACCGTTCAGGATGCCAACTCTCCTCTTACATCATCACAAACTGCAGTGATTCTCCACATGGGATCCGGCACACCATAATGAGATTATGCATCCAAATTAAATGTATTCAGGGTTACATTTCCTCACCACACTTTGGAGCTTTTACTGGCCCAGAGTTGTCTCCAACATCACTTTTTCATTTAAAAACCGTATCCATTTTTGTGTCACTACTTTTCCGAGAGAACGTTAACTAGCCAACAGTGAAAACGTGTTTGTCTCTCCCTGATGATGTGCGGTGATAGGCATGGTAATATTCAAACGTTAGTGGTCCTGAAAATTGTGCATTTTACTTTGACGTAATTTTATTTATGTCAATTCTCATAAATATGGAGAATAGCTGTGCTATGAGATTGCAAAGTAATATTGAATATTAACATCAATGGAGATCAGCGCCGATCCTTTTCTTGCTGTCAACAGGAAAGCTGAGCGGAAATGCTTTGTTCAGCTTTATTAAATGTTTCTTCAGCCTTTAATCCAATCACTTCACCGCAATGTGGAGCTTTTTTTCCTCCCAAACCAAAAAGCCACCTGCAAAACGCCACATAGCTCCACTAGTAGTGCTTTTTTAACTTCAGTTCTTAAAGGTTTGTTGTTAATAAGATCTGTTGCCTGTCCTTGTTTCTAATATGACACTCGACCGGACAGGACTTGTGTGTGTGTGTGTGTGTGTGTGTGTGTGTGTGTGTGTGTGTGTGTGTGTGTTGGTCTCACCGTGTGTTTGAGGATGTTTCCATACTGAGCGAACTGCAGCAGGATGTAGGAGGCTGAAGCTGGAGGAAAACTAACAAACACAAAACACACATAGTTCATATGTTTGTATTCACAGTGTATTAAGCGTTACAGCAGTGTTAGCGGTATATTTAGCAGTATAAATACCCAAACACAGTGATCCAAGTCTGGTCCAGCTGATCCTCAGATGACAGAGACTCTCCCTGACTGTAAAAAGGATCCACCTGAGCTGGAGACATGCACAGCTGCTGCACACCTGGAGAGAGACAGGCAGAGAGACAGACAGACAGACAGACAGGTGACTACAGGAAGGGCGACAGCAGATCATGGTATGCAGAATATTTCTGAGGTTATTTTTTGATGAGAGAATCCCAAATATGGCAGACAGGTGACAAAAAGGAAATGAAATATATACACAAGCTGTAGTATCAGTGTTATTTGTTGTGGACTATCTACTATACCATGTAGTAGAATAGGTAGTAACAGCAGTAGTAAAGTATCAGTGTGTACCTGGAGTTGATGCCCCCCTTGCAGCTAGAGGAGAATGCATAGCTGGAAAAGACTGAAGAGAGATGGAGAGAAATATATATATAAAAAAAAATGTTCAGCCTTTTCTTGACCAAATCACATTTTATCATCACGACTGTCTGGTTGTGAATAAATACTGTTTTGAGAAACATCTTTGTACTAACCTGTCTGAGTGTGTTGAGGGGCGTCGTCACAGTCCCCAGGTCGTCATGAATACTGCGAACAGGTGGGGCTCCACTCTTATCTTTGGGGGTGGGGACAACGGGCTGCGGGGCAGAGCGTCCACCTCCTCCTAAAGAGCAGGACAGGACACACTAAGAAATCTACAGAATAGACAACAATCAGCTGATGTGCAGATGGGTGTCTGTCTGCTGACCTCGGGGCGTACCTGTGCTCTCAATAATGGGCGTGGACAGACTGAAGGCACGTGGCTGGGGGCTAGCTGGAGCTGGCAGGTCGCCCATCAGGAAGCCGGGCAGAAACTGGGCTCCAGGGGCCGACTTTGGAGAGGTGGGAGAGCCCAGGGTCATCGGTTCAGTCCCCACTGAGAGACGGGGAAAGGAAGATTGATGTTTATTTTATTCATTAAAATATAGAATGCAGTAAATCAAATGCAGCTGCGTGGGCTTATTTCAATATTTCCCAAGTCACGACTGAATTTCCTTATCCAAAAAAGTATTGAGACAGAGGAAGCATACTGTTTCTCCTTACGTGTGTAATATTATACATATATTATAATCACAAATACACTTCAGAGCAAAGACATGCATTATGTCCCGCTAAAATCTTTACTGGAAAAGAAAACAATTAATAATAATTTGTTATTGTGCATATTTTTCCATCAAAATGGAAAAAGTCTTTGTGGATTCTGGAAATCCCTTCATAACAGTGGTAACTACTGTTGTTAAATTACCTTTAGGGGTTTCTTTATTTCTGAGACAAACTATGACCTTAGTGCAGAAGTTAAAATATAGATATAGAAAAAAATAAAAATAAAGAAAAACCATTGAATGAGAAGGTGTGTCCAAACTTTTGACTGGTACTGTATAAATATTAGATTTAGGACCCTCATGATCTTTCTATAGAACAAATACTGGATATTAAGATGGTATATTTAAAAAAAAAGTTTCAGTCACATAATAAGGGAATTGCAGACACATTTTTAGACAAAGACAATTTAATTATACATGATATTATAGTTCTACATACAGTACCAGTCAAAAGTTTGGACACACCTTCTCATTCAACTACTTTGAAGAATGTAAAATATAAAACATATTCTGGTTTGTTGAGCATTTGTTTGTTTACCACATAATTCCATATGTGTTCCTTCATAGTTTGGATGTCTTCAATATTAATCTACAATGTAGAAAAAAATAAAAATAAAGAAAAACCATTGAATGAGAAGGTGTGTCCAAACTTTTGACTGGTACTGTACATTAAATAAAATAAAGCTATTTATGGTAGAAATATGTGCAGAACTTTCTTTATTAATAACCTATAATGTAAACAATAATATAATAAATGTATAAGAAGTAATACATATATACTGTAAAAGTAGAAGTCATTATAACATGATAACAAGCAGATATCAGCAGAAAGGACTTGTCAACACGTGTTTATTTACCTTGTAGCTCCATCTCTGCTTTTGTTACTTTCTGACCGCGATTTTCAAAAGCAGGAAGTGACGTCACGCACAAGGACAGGCCGGCTAGCTAACGCGGCTAGCAACGCAACTGATTTTGTCCCTATAACCGCTATTGGGGAGTCTATTTGAGTGAAATTAAATATAAAAACGTTCCATTTAATTGGTTAAGGCCCGAGCGGCTTAAGATCGGATACTCAGTCTGCTGTAGTTTGTTTCTGGAGCTCAGAGCTTCTGCTGGAGGGCTGACTGAGAAGTGAAGCACCGCAGCTAACTTGGTTTCACTTCTGTCGCATTTAGACCGCGTCACTGGGAAGACGCATTCAGGGGAGTTGTTTTTTAAAAACTTTTTGAATAAAATGATAATATACAAAGAATTCATAAACAGTAGCAGAAAAAAACAGAACATAATAAATGGTTCGATACGATTACATATGAAGAATATAAGGAAAAGTAAAGTTTAAAAGCGGGAAAAAAACACGAGTATATATTTTTAATGTGTTATTGGAATGTTTGTCTAGATAACGTGCGGCCCTGAACGCACCACATGTGTGTCATCGGAATGCAGACCGTATCAGCCCAGTTTGATCAAGTTACTGTAGCCAACAACACACATCCCTCTAAATAAAACCAAAATAAAATAAAAGTGCAATGTAACTAAGTATATTTTCTTATACTTTACTTGTGTAAGCTTCTGAATCGTCACAATTTTCTCAGATCATTAAAAAAAATCTGGTTCTACAGGACAGCAATGCTACAAAAAAATATGATTTTATAGGATAAGATGCATTACTGTGGATTAAACTGCCCCACAGGCAACAGTGTTAGTTAAATAGGAACAACTTTAAACATCAAAAGCACTAAAATGCTATATACATATTAATGCAACAGTAATATGAATCTATAACTGACAGGGAATACTTTACTGATTAGTTTTTTACGCGTTTAAGTAGATTTTGCTGATAATACTTACAGTACCAGTCAGAAGTTTGGACACACCTTCTCATTCAATGTTTTTTTTTTTTTTTCTACTTTGTAGATTAATATTGAAGACATCCAAACTATGAAGGAACACATATGGAATTATGTGGTAAACAAACAAACGCTCAACAAACCAGAATATGTTTTATATTTTAGATTCTTCAAAGTGGTTGAATGAGAAGGTGTGAACAAACTTTTGACTGCTACTGTATGTTTTATGTTATATCTATATTTTAACTTCTGCACTAAGGTCATAGTTTGTCTCAGAAATAAAGAAACCCCTAAAGGTCATTTAACAACAGTAGTTACCACTGTTATGAAGGGGTTTCCAGAATCCACAAAGACTTTTTCCATTTTGATTGAAAATTATGACTGTAATGTAATGTAATATGTAATATGTAATATGTAATATGTAATATGCACAGAGAGTAGAAAAAAATGCTAAATGTAAAATAACACCTTAATAAGCTGGTGAGGAAAGCCAGCTCTGTGGTGGGTCTGGAGCTGGACAGTCTGGAGTCAGTGGGTGAGAGGAGGATGAAGGCCAAACTTGGAGCCATCCTGGACAATCCTTCTCACCCTCTCCATGAGGAACTGTGGCAGCTGGGCAGCTCTTTCAGCTTCAGACAGCTTTTTATTTGTGCCCACTGCCATCAGACTGTACAACAACAGCAGAGACCACAGTCTGTCATCATGCTGACCAGCCCCCCTAATGTGGATATAATGTACATTTTTATTTTTATTTTTATTTTATTTCTTATTTTTGTTCTATCTTTATTTTGTTGTATAGTATGTGTATTTATTGTCTGTGTCTGTGTAAGTTGATGTAATGTAATGTAATATGTAAATTTCCCCATGGGGATCAATAAAGGAATATAATAATAATAATGGATAAACTGAATGACAATATAAAGTACACTACCAGTCAAAAGTTTCATCTACAATGCAATAATTTCTAGAAAGCTTTAACACTAAATCTGTGAGTTACAAGCCTTTCCCCTTTTCTTTCTGCTCTCTCTCTCTCCCTCTCTCCTCTCTCTCTCTCTCTCTCTCTCTCTCTCTCTCTCTCTCTCTCTCTCTCCTCCCCTCTCTCTCTCTCTCTCTCTCTCTCTCCCTCTCATCTCTCTCCTCTCTCTCTCTCTCTCCCTCTCTCTCTCTCTCTCAGCATCACGACCTTTATTGTGAAACGACCTGAGCGGAAGTGTTGTTGTTGTTGTGGTGCAGCTCGATGCCGGTCTGAGCCGGACCCTGATGCGGATCTCCAGCTCTGGAGGCTTTAAAGAAAAAAGTTGCGACGCTTCAAAGGCAACGCAGCTGCAGCAGACTGATCTTTAGCTTCAGCTTCAGCTTTAGCTTCAGACACGTGGAAGCTAACCAGCTAACCAGCTAGCAGGAGACACATAGCTGCAGCTGGCTAGCCTAGCCTAGCTTAGCTCATAATAGCTCCTCTGCTGGGGTCAAGAACAGACATCAAACCTGAGCAGGACAGGATCTGAACCTGTGGACACCAATCCTCAACTCTGCCTTCTGTGTAAGGGGTTTTTATGTTATTTATTATTGTGTGTTTACATGTTTTTACATGTGTTTACATGTGTTTATGTTATTATGTGGGTTTTATTGATGCATATGCAAAATAAATGTACCAGTTTTTATGCTCTGGCATGCCTGGTTTGCTTTAATGCAATTTATCAATCTGTGTCCATATATGAGATGTGTTAAACAAGTCAAAGATGAACAGGAATGATGATGCTTCTTCAGTGTTTTACCCATTTAACCACTGAAAAAGGGAGAATTAGACTTTTATTTTGAAGGAGAAAACTCTACTAACATTACATGTAAAGTTGCTACTCAGCTGGTTTGATATGTTTTTTTTTAACTTGATGTGTTACCCTCCTATTTCTTTAGTAAAGTAAAGTGTCCCTCAAACCAGATCCCCAAATACAAAATAAATGTATCAGTTTTTATGCTCTGGCATGCCTGTTTTGCTTTAATGCAATTTCTAAATCTGTGTCCATATATGAGATGTTTTAAACAAGTCAAAGATGAACAGGAATGATGATGCTTCTTTTACCCATTTAACCACTAAAAAAGGGAGACTTTTATTTTGAAAGTATTACCAGTGAATGCAAGAGAAAACTCTACTAACATTACATGTAAAGTTGCTACTCAGCTGGTTTGATATGTTTTTTTTAAGTTGATGTGTTACCCTCCTTTTCCTTTAGTAAAATAGCTATAACATAACAAAGTGTCCCTCAAACCAGATCCCCAAATCAGGCCAGAAAGCTGCAGTTGACTCAAATATTACAAAATGTGGTGATTTTTCTTCAGCTCTCTTGTGATATGATTTTTGCATGCCACATGTACATAGAACGAGTTATTGGAAAGCTGTGATCATTCGTCCTGTTCATCCTGACCCTAAAGTGATCCCTGAAATCTGCAATCGTTGTTCGCTGCAAAGATGTATTTATAAATTCAGCCGAAGCTAATCTGAGGATTCAGCAGTCTGAGTTAAACAGGGTTCAGTCCTCTTTTAGTTCAGCATTTGCTCTTTACAGGCCAAAGTAGGGATCCAAGTCTGATGTGCAGGAGCTACTCTATCCTAAAAACACAGACAAATAACCGTAATGTCCAAACAGGAAATAAAACAGGACAAGGGAAGAACAATGGAAGATCATCTGACTTGAATAGAGAGACATAGTGTAACTAGATACCTAACACTTTACACACTTGTTCATTCTCTGAACTGACGGCCCAGTTGTGATCTGAAGGTAGAGGGGGTTGTGGGACCCAGTTGGCAGCAGACACTCCCTCAGCTGCTCCCGTTCTCTAGGCCAATCCGCCCCAGCCACATATGGAGGCGGGACTTTCAGAAACACACCGAGCAATTAATACAACTATGAAAAGGTTGTAACATGCCATGCTGGTTAGACAGTGATGACTCCATTTGTCATTGTTGGCTGTTTGCATATCATGCTAAAAGACTAGCATGACTGGACAAAGGTAAAAGGTTGCAGGGATGGGTGGACTGGATTTCAAATGTACCTTCTTCATCACACAGTAATACAAATGAAGGAATAATGTTTCTCTGTTTTCCAGCTGCTCGTCCTCATCTGGTGATTGTGGTTGTACTGGGAGAACTGGTGATGGGGCACAGGGTTGACCTCGGGGTTCTTCGGCCTCGTCCCGTCCAGGCCATGGTGCCGCTGCTGCTCCTCGTCATCCTCTCGGCGGCGGTTTGGGCGGAAAACCAGGACTACTACGAGCTGCTGAAAGTGAGCAGGGAGGCCACGACCAGAGAGATACGACAGGCCTTCAAGAAGCTGGCGCTCACCATGCACCCCGACAAAAACCCAGTGAGTTACTCTGAGAAGCCTCAAACCACAACCTCTGATCTACCCTGAAACACCTTCGCACTTTATGCCACAAATCACAACCCCGAACACCCCAACTCAACCGAGAACTACCCAGAAACCTTCATAAGACGTCAGTCAGATTACGCATAAAAAACCCTGAACCCTAATATAAATGTTGTGTTTTAGGGCGACGCTGCAGCCCATGAGAAGTTCCTGCAGGTGAATCGAGCCTACGAGGTTCTGAAGGACGCAGACCTCCGGAAGAAATATGATAAATACGGAGAAAAGGGATTGGACGAGCAGCAGCAGGGAGGACGCTACGAGAGCTGGAACTTCTACCGATATGACTTCGGTAAGTGATGTCTGTCATGTGTAACCATGGTGATGCTACATAGGCAGCTTTTTTTTTTTTTTGGGCTTTTGTTTTTTATTTTAAGGCAGATTTGATTGAGATCTCCATAGAACATTATAATATTGACTTTGAAAACCATGAACTCATTTTGCTGAGATTAAATCTGAATTCTTTAACTGTTTTTTATTCTGTTTTTCTGTCCAGGTATCTACGATGATGATTTGGAGATCATCACGTTGGACAGCGGAGACTTCGGTAAGCGCTTTTACACGGGTGTTGTGTGTGAAATAGCTGACTCGACAGGAAACAGGCGATGACTGGTGTGTGTGTGTGTGTGTGTGTTTGTTTGTTTGGCAGCAGTGAACTCTGGAGAAATCTGGTTCATTAACTTCTATTTCCCACGATGTTCTCACTGCCACGAGCTGGCTCCCACGGTAATATAACACTAAAATACATCATAAAAACACTCTCGCATATACTTTAAACACAAACTAAACAAACTAAAAACTGAACATACACCTTGTATGCTAGTGTCTGGATCCTTTTATGGATCTTGAATTCCACTTTAGCATTTTGTTACACATTGTCTTTCTTTAATTTGTCCTTTTAAGTCCAGTTTTCTAATATTCTAATATTTTTATACTTTTTCTCTTTCAATTTCCTCTTAAAATATTATCTACAGGAATATTTGTTGTATATTGTGTCCCTCCGTCTTTCTGCTTGTCTCTCTTACTGACGCTTTTGTCTCTCAGTGGAGGGAGTTTGCCAAAGAGATGGATGGAGTCATCAGGATTGGAGCGGTGAACTGTGGAGACAACAACCATCTCTGCAGGAGTAAAGGCATCAACAGCTACCCAAGTCTGTTCATATTCAGAGCAGGACAGGTTTGTTCATTGATTGTGAAGTGTGTATTGCTACATTGGATAAAATGGAAGTGTACCTTTTTTAAGTCGGGTGGATGCCTTTTTAAATTTGTAGCTGACACATCAGCTTCTTTTCTGCTTCCATCCACATTTGAAAGGATCTGTATCTTCCCGTTGTGTTTACACTGAACACCAGCTACTTGTTTACATGAACCAAATTCTCAGAAATACCCTGCAGGCTCATCCAATGACCAGTACAATTTTGAATAATAGTCAAATTCAGTTTTGTGCAAGAATACCAGTCACTACCTTCTGTATATTCTACTCATGGTAAAGGTTAACTCTGTTTACATATTATGTCATCAGTTAGCTCAGTGGACCAATAAGTTATTAAAGATCTGTCTCCCCTTTGGAGATGAAAACACAAACAGATTCCAGCTCATGTAAACTGATTACATGTTTATGTACCAGTGACAATATTGGGCAGACATAAGTTTTATTGAAATACAGAGATCTAGAATATGATCTTCATTCATCACGCATGTTACTCATGTTGTTCAAATGAAAACTAAAAGTTTAAATGTGAGTTTTTAGCTACAAAAGACACAACGCTGACCTGCTACATCAACAGTGAACTGAAGAACAAGATCAGTTTTCTCATGTTCTGAGATTTGTCGTGATTGTCCATAATGTACTTGACTTGCTGTCTGAATAACTCTTGCTTTAGCTGAATTCTATTAGCTCAGCATCAGCAATCTTGTTTAGTTATCGTTCCCATTTTTTTGTTTGTCTTTCCACAGAGACCAGAGAAGTTTAACGAGGAGCGCTCTAAAGACAGCCTGGTCCGCTTCTCCATGAAGTTCATCACAACCACCGTCACTGAGCTCTGGCAAGGTGAACTATTATTCATCATGTACGGTTTATATCTGATTATCAGGCTGCTTTATTTCGCTCTGCGTGGTCTGACATTGTGGGTGTGGTTGTGTGTTTTTTGTCAGGCAACGTGTTCAGCGAGATAGAGAACGCGTACGCGTCGGGGCTCGGCTGGCTGATCACCTTCTGCTGTGACACTGGAGGTAAAGTGCACACGTAGATATGAGGCGTTTTATTGATGCCTGAAGGTGTTCATTCACGTCTGATTGTCACTTGAAACATTCAGTCACACGTGTCTCTCTGCATGCATGTACACAGGTGTGTGTAATGTGGGTTAATAGCCGGTCTGTCATGTAGTAATAATGTACTTTCCCCTATCTATCTATCTATCTATCTATCTATCTATCTATCTATCTATCTATCTATCTATCTATCTATCTATCTATCTATCTATCTATCTATCTATCTCAGATTGTCTGGAGCCAAGAACGAGACAGAAGGTTGCTGGGATGTTGGTGAGAACTCAGCAGTAATATTATAATATAATATAATAATGAATCTTCTCTGTTGATGTGAAAATATAGGAATTCACCTTAAAGAAATAAAAAGCTTAACTTAAATAATTGAAAAGCAAAGGCGACATATTCAGTGAGTAAGGCTTCGGGGTCCTCTAGAGCAGTATTTGGCTCGTGACCCCCTTAAAGAAAAACAATATCTTTTGACCCGCATCAGCAGAGAGAGTTTTATTTCGATTTTTTCTTTTTTTTAAGAAGAATGAAGAACATGCTAGTTGATAAACATATTTAGACTCATTACGATCTAGTGATATAATAGTCCTGTGGACTGTGCAGGACCCACACAGTGTTATCAGTAGATTAAAGAATATTTGGAAATCAATATTTACAGTTTTTTTTTCCATAAACGTCAATCGTATATTTCTCATTAGTAAGGTACATTATAGAACAGGCTCACCTTCACTTTCAAGTTCTGTGGGTTAAACGTGCTAGTAGAAGTACTGCTTATACGGTGTATTAACTGTAATTAATTCTACTGATCCTATGGGTTAAGTAAAGATGATTAATGATGATATCAATTTCTAATTTGTGTTTTTGTTTGTCTGTGTGTGTAGGATGGTCTGGTTAAGGTGGGATGGATGGACTGCACCACACAGGAACAGCTCTGTGACAGTTTCCAGGTATGTATGGGCCAGCACTACTGCAATCCTACTGACACTACTACTGTAAGATACTTACATGGAAAATACTCCTCAGTTTGTGGTCATTGGTCCTGTGTTGGTTAATAGACTCCCATGATTCTTTAGTTGGTTTTATGTGGAAGATAAATCATCTGTAAAGCAGGAGAATTTATGTTTCCGAGACTAGAAGTAGTTTTTCGATTTTATTTCCATGCGCAAGAAAAAACCCTGCAGGAACAGTAGCTTTAGTTGTTTTGTGTGTGTTTTATACTGCAGTACAAGTATTAGAGTCTAATCCTTCTGCTGTATTTCAGGTGACCAGTGGAGTTACTGGTTTGTTCCCACCTGGAAGTTCTCTGGATGAAAAAGACAGCGTACTGGTAAGACACAGAACACATTGCTGTACTGTCTGTAATAGTTCTGTCTGTAGTTTTTGCAGCACTGACTCAGTGTGTGTGTGTGTGTGTGTGTGTGTGTATGTTCCAGTGGCTGAATACTCTGGACAGTCGAGAGATTTACAATCAGGTCATCGGCCACCTGCCTGATCTGGAGCGACTTACCAGTGACAGCTTCGAGGTGCTCACACTCCTAATACCCTACAGCTTTCAGTTACACATCAACACTCTAAAATACTTATTCAAATGTTCATCCTGTTGTAACTTCTTATCCCCAGAGGAAGCTGGCCCATCATCGCTGGTTGGTGAGTTTTACGTTTGGAGACGGAAACGCCGCCTCCAACGAGTACAAGAAGCTGCAGGCCTACCTCAAAAATGACCACATACAGGTACCTGTCTGTCTGTCAGCATGTCCCTCTCTGCCTCTGCCTGTATGTCCAACTGACTGTCTGTCTGTCTGTCTGTAGGTTGGCAGAGTCGACTGTATAGCAGACTCAAAGTTGTGTCAGTCACTCTACATCCATAAACCCTGTGTGGCTGTGTTCAAAGGACTGGGAATCCACGACTTTGAGATCCACCACGGTCAGTACCACGGACCGTTTACCTGTGTTCCTCTGTGTAGGCTACTGATTTTTAGCCAAGATAAACACATTGTTATTTTTCTTATCACTTGATTTGGCAATTGTTTGGTGTATAAAAGTAACTTATTTCAATTTCCCAAAGCCCAAAGCGACGTCTTAAAAATGTCTTGTTTTTTCTGACCAGTCAACAAAAGATATTCAGTTAGCTATCATAGAAAACTAAGAAAAAACTGCTAATAATCATATTTGAGAAGTAAGAACTAGATATATTTTTGGTTTAAGGTCCAATATTGTAGAAAGTGAGAATTCTATCTCTTTTTTTCGTTATAAAGAACATCTAGGTGCTGTATAATAACTGAAAAAGTATTAAAACACTGAGCATTTCAGACAGAGGATCAATACGTTTTGTAGTCAGACAGAAAGTATATTTCAAAATCAAAGCATGTAAACATGTTCTAGTAGAAACACAAAATACAAGGATGAGCTGGAAAATGAGCAAGTTATCTTTCCTCTTGACAAATAATAGATTAGCAAAATAATTGTCTGTTAATTGAATAACTGTTTCAGCTCTAGTTTGCTTGTCTGTCTCTTCCCTCTGTCTGTCTGTCTGTCTGTCTGTCTGTCTGTCTGTCTGTCTGTCTGTCTGTCTGTCTGTCTGTCTGTCTGTCTGTCTGTCTGTCTGTGTAACCTGTGTGTCTCTTCCTGTCTGTAGGTAAAGATGTGCTGTACAACATCGTGGGTTTTGCGAGGGACAGCGTTCGTGCTCACGTGACGACTCTGAGGCCCGACAACTTTCCTTCGGACAGGAAGGAGCCCTGGCTGGTCGACTTCTTCGCTCCGGTTTGTAACGACTTTTCTACTGTTTTTAAAGGAAAAATGAAGACTTTGTTTGTTACTACCTGTTAGTAAACGTAAAGTTTTTCTGATTTCTGCAATGCTCGATCATAAGTCTCTGACCTGTTCGTAATTCCTGAACTGGGCTGTAGCTTAATGCTTAATGTGGTTCCTGTAAAGGGGCAGGCACAACGGAGGGAAGGTGGTCTTCATCTGCAGAGAAGCACAGGAGCAGAAAATAGAGTCTCGTAACGCACATTCTACCAATCCTAAAAATACAGGTGGATATGCCACGTCGTTACTGATAGTTTTATGCTCCGCTGCTCGATTGACGCAGCCTGTCTGACTCCCTGTTTACCTTCAGGGCAGGTGACGGTGCTACACCTACAACACAAACAGTGAGCGATAGAGAGGCAGGCAGGTACGGGAAGAATTAAGTACCACTTCATCAGAGCTGCTGGTGTAAATTTAGTGCTCTATGCTAAACATGCCTGAAAGCTTCAGAGAGAAGAGAGAGACTGTGTGGAGGGAGTAGAAACCTGGGCATTCATAAATAAACAACTCTTGTGATGTCCCTTTAGATATTAAATAAATGAATGTGTGATTCATGTGTGCAGTGGTGCCCTCCATGTCGAGCTTTACTTCCTGAGCTGAGAAAAGCTTCAATCCAGTTGGCCGGACAGATGAAGTTTGGCACTCTGGACTGTACCATCCACCACACCCTCTGCTCTACGGTGAGCATGTGCACATCTGGACTGCACCGATAAGTTCAAAGCAGTTGCAAACCACAGGCAGGTTGATTCTTTTTAATTTTTTTTGTCTTTCTCTCTGTTTATCAGTATAATATTCAGGCTTATCCCACCACAGTGATCTTTAACGGCTCCTCTACTCATGAATATGAAGGACAACATTCAGCTGACGGCATCCTGGAGTTCATACAGGTATTACTACGCACCGATGACGTTCTGCATAATAACACTACTCCCTAGTGCTTTTGCCATCAGGGAATCAATCTTAAAGCTGCCACCTTACTTCAAATGGTTTAAAAGAAAAGCTGGCATCAACAGCTAGTGAAGAACATCTTTGGCTGAAAGGGAATCTTTCTGTCTTTGCAGGATCTGGTCAGTCCGTCAGTGATGATCCTGGATCCTTCCAGCTTCAGCGAGAAAGTTAAAGGTAAAACTAGTTCCTAGAGTAACAGATAGTCCTGACACAAACTGCTAAGCCAGGGGCTGGTTGCACTAAACTGTTTTAGTTCCTGAACGTCTCTTTTAATAAAGGTAATTCACCAGGCATAAAACCATTTATTTACTGAGCAAACACTTCAGGCTGTTAGCGCTTCAACAGCAAACATGCAGTTTGTAATCTGCAGCAGATAACAGTTACATGACACTTGCTTGAAACTCCAGTTATGGCATAGTTCAAATATGTTTTAACGGTTTCTCTGAAAACGTGTTCCCGTCTCATAGCTCACACTGAAAACACGTAGCTCTTACTTCAGAGGTAGCCGGGAGGAAGGGAGGATGTTTAGAATTTAAAATATTCAGTCATGACTGGTCTAACTGAAGGTCTAACTGAATAGACACAGTTCTTAGTGCCTGTTCTAACTACTACTGTTGTTACTGCTTATTACGTATTTTATTCTCCTGTTGTGTTGGTTGCAGGTCGAGCTGAGGGGCAGATCTGGGCGGTGGATTTCTACGCTCCATGGTGTGGCCCCTGTCAGGCTCTGATTCCAGAGTGGAGACGCATGGCCAGGGTACACACACACACACACACGCACACACACACACACACACACACACACACACACACCGCACACATCTTATGTGTCTCCACATCATATGAGTGTTGCTGAATGTTCGACTCTACCTCTTCGGGAGCATAAACTGGGTTAAACTGGTGCTTGGACTAGGCTAAACAATTATAAATAATTAAAGAACTGTGCCACATGCAAGTCATTGTTATGCATATTTAAAAATACAGGTTTAGCCAATACAGCTGTGATTTGTCACTGCCAAATGCTTGAACTAAATAAAGCACAGACATGAAGTTTAAGAATCAGTTTCAGGGCAGATGGAGCAAAAAAAGTCTGCTCCTGCTGTTTGTTTTTTGACAAGACATCAGCCTGATATCTGCGAGCAGCTGGCTAGTTAGCATTAGCTACCTGGCTACATGGCAGGAACAGACAGCTCCCAAGAAAAAAGATCATGTCTGCCGAGTTTTGCAAACTTGCTATTACCCTGATTAGTCAAAACCCAAACCTGATTAAAGATGACATCAGATCAAAAGACTAGAGACTAGAAATGCACTGTCTGGATATGCAGCCAGGGTCTCTTTAAAAACTCACTATTCCAGTATTTGTTTTGCAGTTCTTTTAATTTTTACAAGGCAGCACATTAGGCATGTTGTCCTCACCAGAAGGACAACATGCCTAAACATCACAGCCCAACTGATACTGGATTTTTTTAAGGTCACTAATGATAAATATTTGAAATATAAAAAAAAATCCAAAATCAATCCACGCCTTTTATCATATTTGTTATACCATTTATTTTATGGGGGTGCATTTTATGCTTTTTATTAGAGAGTTCCACAGTAGAGAGATGACAGGGAATTAGGGGAGAGGCATTCAGGATGATGACGAGCCACAAAAGTGCCTTTGGACTGGAACAAACCTTGATCATGAATGTTGCCTTTCATAGGCAGAGCCTTGAACCAAACATTTTTTGTAAGGATCAAAAAGATTAAATAATTGTGACAAATATATAAACAAGCGAGCAAGATATTTTATAGCTGAAAATTCAACTAGATACAGTCTCTTAATGACTGTATCTAAGTGACATGTATTGTCACTTATCTGCTGACGTACTGACTCTGATATATATGCAAAAGGCTTGTGAAAGGCCGGCTGATTTAAACGAAACACTGTCTCTTCAGTGAATTCCACATTCTAGATTTGTTCATTAGAGAAACATAACAACCTCTCCTCAAAAAATGCATTGCACAAGAGAGAAGAGCTGACACGTGCGGTTTAGACTTAGCAGTGTTCACCCACTCACAGAAGAAATGCAGATTTAGGAAAAGACACACGTGTAACTGTCTAACGTGTGTGTGTGTGTGTGTGTGTGTGTGTGTGTGTGTGTGTGTGTGTGTGTGTGTGTGTGTGCGTGTGTGTGTGTGCGTGTGCGTGTGTGTGTGTCTTTTTCTTTTCTGTGTCTCACCGTCCAGATGCTGTCGGGTCAGATCCAGGTCGGTTCAGTCGACTGTCAGCGGTTTCAGTCGTTCTGTCAGGGTCAGAACGTGAGGGCGTACCCTGAGATCCGCCTGTATCTCGGCAACAGCCGTCAGCCGGATCGCTACATGTACGCACTGCACTTTAAACTACTCATTAAGCCTTGAGGCCTTAGCACTAACTATAATTATGTGGAGAAAAACAAACCTTTCTTGTACATACATCGTGTTACATGTCGAACAAAATATATAAGGCATGCTGGGAAACCTGGTTACCAAAGAGTCCGATGAGAAGATGTATATCGCAGAACTAGTGAACCTGTTTATTGTAGCCTAATACAATTCATACAGTCAAAGTCATTGTTCCAGATTGATCTGGTTAAGAGTGTACTGCTTATTAATCTTGTTGCTCTATCTGTGCGTCTCCTCAGGAGTTATAATGGTTGGCACAGAGATTCTCATTCACTGAGATCATGGGCACTGAGGTGAGACATTCTGTATATTCTGTCTTTCTTGTGTCAAAAGAATCAATAATGTGTTGATGTTGAGTCCTATAATTGTATTAATGTCTTGTGTGTGCAGCTCCTTACCCAGAGCGTCGGTGGACCTGACCCCGGAGTCCTTTAGGTCTCTGGTTCTGTCAGGTCAGGATCACTGGATCCTGGATTTCTACGCCCCTTGGTGTGGACCCTGTCAACACTTCGCTCCAGAGTTTGAGGTCCTGGCTCGGGTAAGACACAATTTTTCAGTTTTTAAGATAATAATTTTTTTACTTCTGCTCTGTGGTTTCCTGTCAGTCACAGATAGAAATCACACATAGACATGATCTTTAAAAGAGAGGATTTCTATGTAGTTGAAGGCTGTTACGAGGATGTTCTCTGTGTGATTGACAGGTTCTTAAAGGGAAGGTCCGAGCAGGGAAGGTGGACTGTCAGGCTCATCATCAGACCTGTCAATCAGCTGGAATCACCGCCTACCCAACTGTCAGATTCTACCCGTACCTGGGAACAAGGAGGGTGAGGACACGCACACACGAGGCAGCCTTATTTTAATAGAAATAAATAGAGTTGTTCTGATAGCATAACAGTATCAGAAAGGCCTCTGATATAGTCTTAAATGAAAGGGAGTACAGAGATGAGTAAGCGAGATTGCTCACTCGTTATCTACTTCAATCATCACCAGCACAGGAAAGACGATGGCTGCATTAAAAATCAAAGATGGCAGTAGCTAAAGAGTCACCTCTCTTCCTTTCTCATCTCTGTTGAGAGTTGCACATGTGCAGCAACGATTGGTCAGGTGCTAGCAGAGAGTGTGACGTTAGCCAGAGTCAGCAAAATGTCAGCAATTCGGCAACGTTGAACGCTTGAAATTCCCACCAGTAAAACAGCTATGTGTACAGTATGCAAGGCTTTAGTCAAGGATTTTTCAGTTATGACTGACAGGTAAACTAGATAATGAAAGAAAGTGATGCTGCATTCATTCTCTGTACATATTTGTTCAAGTTTTAAAAAAAAGGGATTAAAATCATATAAGCGATCATATCACCTAAGAGCACCAAAGTACCTCATTAAAATGTTTTTATTACATTTTAAAGCCTAAACTTGTGTTTGTATGTGTTGACAGCATGAACACAGCGGAGAATACATCAATAGCCGGGACTCTAACGTGATAGTTGACACCGTCACACAGCGACTACAACAGCTGTTGCCACGGTTACACAACAAACGGAAGGTAACTGTCTGATAAACAAAAAATGTGAACACAAGTCGGACAGAGAATCAAGAATCTGACGCCTGTCTTTTTCTCTGGCAGGATGAGCTCTGATGAGCTGAGCAGGGGCTGTGGGAGAGACCAGCAATCTGATTGGTCAGAGAGGGACAGCGGTGGATTTGATTGGTCCAGCACATTGATCAATCATTCAACACTCCTTAAGAAGTCCAACACAGACAGACAGACAGACAGACGGAATGGACACCGACTGTTATCTGCTGTGTTGAATGTACTGAACACTTCTGCCTTGTTTTTATTTGTTTTTATTTTTGTCTCCGTTGTTTGTATTTACTCTATGAAGTAAAACTGTGAGACACTGGATACTGGACATGTTACTGACACACACACACACACACACACACACACACACACACACACACACACACACACACACACACACACACACACACACACACACACACACACACACGGAGCCCGATGTTGACGTAGTGTTGTATTTTATTGTTCATGTAAAAAAACTGTTGGAACCTTCAGAATAAAACGGTGTGTTTCTGTTTAAATATTTAAACAGTCACATCAGTTTTACAACCTTTACTGAAGTTTTAATTCTGCTTCTATACTTTTCTATCATTAATTCAAGTATATCTCAAAGTCAGAATGTCCTATAGAAAATATATTTTTTAGGCCTTTAACATATTAGACAATTGTTAGGGCAAAACAAAATTATTTGTCGAGTTGTTTCTGTTATTTGCCCTACCTGCAACGATATAAACAATAGAAACACCTGTCAGCATAAACCAACACAGTTCAACAACATTACAGACCACGGCCTCCAAAAATACCAAAACTGTTATAACTAAGACTGAACAGTATTGCAGCCCTGTTGTATTAGACTGCATACATTTTTTTTTTTTTTTTTTTGCTAGCTGTTCCTTTATAAACTGTCTACATGTATTATTGTGTCTTTAAACATGCCTGGAGGGAATAATTCACTCCAAATTAAATAAGATATTCCTACTTTGACCAGCAGGTGTCACTGTTCACATTCACTATTCTGCTGAAAACATAGGCTCAAACCAGAATTGGTTTATTAGGTAAAAATGTGTTTAGAATGGGATTATATTTTAGTTTCTAGTGAGCTGAGGAAGCCTTGTAATCAGATGGATGGACAACTTGACTGTGGTGCATGCTGGGAACCTTTGTGACCCTAAACATGCTAAGTGTGCATACTGAAGAAGATTGATTGCTAGGTTTAGAGTAGGGCTGTCTGATTAATTTGTAGATTATTAAGGTGAAAAATAACAAGTTATTACTCGAGACAAAATCACAAAACATACAAAAACGTATCATACTTTCGATAGACAGATCTTAGACAATATCAGGAAAATGCAGATTACTAATGGTTTTTCATGGTTGTGTGTTTCCAGTTTAACCAGCAGATGACACTGTTGCTCCTCTGCTCTGTTGTTCCTCTGGGAAAGAGCTCAAAAGGAAACAGGAAGTACCTGAACCCTGATTTACAGTGAGAAAGCAGACTGGTACAGGAGCAAGGTTTAAGCACAGGATTCAGAACATCTCTTGTTCTGGTAAAAGAAAACCGATAGTTGATTGAACTGGTAATGATCCTGTAAACAGAGCTCACATGGACTGCTGCCTCTAAAGGGTTTAATGGGTTTGAAAGAGTTCAAACCAGCAGAAGGGTGATCATAAAACCTTTGCACACTGGTTTCAAACTGAATTTCTAACACGGCAAACGTGTGTGTGAAAATTTAGCGAAGTAACAAAGTCAAAGACCAAACTGTCCACTTATTTGTGTTACATGACTGATTTTATAATGTTCTTATTAGTTTACAGGGACACGGCAACTTTGTTGTATAACAGCGAAAAGCCCCTCAGCTGTTGATGTCTTCTCTCTGTTTTTTATCTGATGTTTTTGTCGTTATGGTGACCTCAGTCTGTCTTGATGACTCAGGTAATTCACTCTATAAGATGTGGACCAGATGGGTAGAGAAAGGATGAAAAAAATCATTGCACTGCATCTGTCTTGTGAACGCTCTACTGATCTCATAACCTCAGGAAAAGGATGCAGATTTAACTGGTCAAAAGCTTATTTCAGCATAGCATTAAAAGTTTGTCATTGAATATGTAGGAAATGACACAAACAAAGATTTAACTGCCTGCTTGGTTTTGTATAATTATATTGCATTTAAATTTGTGTTGAGCCATAAGATGCAGTGACAGAACATTGCATATATATAGCAGGTATTTGGTCATAAACCAAAGTGTTGAAGAAGTTAAAATGATGACGGTACTAGGTGAAAAGTCAGAGAATCACTTAAGTTATTACAATCCATCCAACATGAATGTCTGAAGTACATTTCATGACAATCCAGACAAAGATATTTCAGTCTTGATCAAATCGGTGCACCGACAGACAGACCGACCACATTTATATTTGAATGAACTACATATTTATGGATTATGAGATTATGGATCTTGTAAGAAGTAAACACAATTTTTCAAACACCAAAGTGATTCATATTTATTCCAACATTATTCAGTTGGGATAGTCGGGTAGGGATAGTTTTTAATAATGTTTTAGTATACAATCCAGCCAACAGACCACCGTAGTGGAGTAAAAAAGTAGAAATTCTCACCAAGTGGAGGTAAAAAAACAATACTTAAAAATGTTCTCTGCTACTGTAATTATCCAATTGACCTTAGGTTCTTTCCACTTCTGAGTATTATAAGACCAGGACATTTCTGTATATCTCTCCCTCTCACCCTCCTCCTCACCCTCTCTGTGTGTGTTTTGCGGGCAGTTGGAGGTCAGCATTGACGTAGCACTGCTCCATAAACCACTGGAACCACTTACTGTGTGTGCGTTCTATTGTTTCATGATGTGAAATGGAGCAGCAAGTTGGACAAGCACTCGCTGAGGTATTGTGGGAACCAACCTGGTATTTCTGTGTGTTCGTGTGTGTGCGTTTGGATGATGATGTCAGATTTGTCAGTTGTGTGTTGGATTGCTCAAGCGTTGGTTTTGTGCGTGTTTGAGTTGGACAGCAGTGCTTCCTATGACTCTATTCTCTGATTAACAGATGTAAAGTTGGCATTTGATGCTCCTATTTCTCTGGATACTGTCAGCAAACTGTATTGGATACTGTCAGCAAACTGTATTGTGTTTCTTTGACAGTATAACACTTAACTTAACTCTTAACAGCTAAAAACAAACATAATATATTAGACTAAACAGGGCTAAAACACTCGAGAATACTGGACTGAACCAAGGCTAAAACACCAAAAGGATAGAAGACCAAGGCCAAAACGCCACAGAATATTGGATCAAACAGGGGCTGAAACATCAGAGAATATTGGCCCAAAGCAGGACTAAACAGCAGCATTTACTAGACTAAACAAGGTCTAAAACCCCACAAGAATATTGGACCAAGTTGGCTAAAACACCAGAGAATATTAGATCACACCGAGGCAAATTTTGAACAAACAAGGGCAAAAACCCAACCAAATATTGGACCAAATAAGGGATAAAACATAACCAAATATTGGAAGAGCAAACCAGGGCTAAAACACCAGTTAATATTGGCCCAAACCAGGGCTAAAACACCAGTAAATATTGGCCCAAACCAGGGCTTAAACACCAGCATGTACCGGACCAAACCAGGGCTTAAACCCAACAAGAATATTGGACCGAACAGACTATGACACCAGATCATATTAGACCAAACTGAGACAAAAGCATAAGAAAATATTGGACACACCATGGCTTTAACATCACAGATTATTGGACCATACCTGGGCCAGGACACCACCACATATTGGACCGAACCTGAGTTAAAATACCGGAGATTAGACCAAACCTGGGCCAGACTAACAGAGAATATAAGACCAAACTTTGGCTCCAACGCCTGTAAATATCAGACCAAAAGGGCAAAAACTCCACAGAATACTGGGTCAAACCAAACACTCAACCAGTATACAGAAAGTGGACTGCAATGGGAAGAACATGCTTTTTTTCTGCTTCTTTATTTATGTTGGGTTAATGTGTTAGCCTTGAGAACTTTTTCAGTTGATGCAGTATGTGGAGGCTTCCAGCTGTTTGTTTTTGTGGACTTTCTGCCCTCTAGTGTTGAAAAATCACTTCATGCAGCTTTAACTTCTTTCAACGAGGTCAGTCGGTATGAAAATATTCCGTGTGTGACTGTTTGCTGTGTCAGCACTCAAGAAAATGAATAGAGCCACTCAGCCTGGAGGAACAGACTGCACCTTATACCAACACCAGGTGTGTTTTCAGCCAGGCAGTCAGCTGAAGTCAACATGGAGGAGAGAGGAGGAGAGAGGAGAGAGGAGTGGAGGAGGATAAGGAGGTGTAATAGCAGTAAATCCATGAAAACATTTTTTCTTCCCTCTCATGGAAACTGCAGCTGAGAAAACACTGCTGGAAATTAGTAGGCAGGAACTACTGGAAGTACGCCTACACACACACACACACACACACACACACACACACACACACACACACACACACACACACACACACACACACACACACACACACACACACACACACACACACACACTGGACATACCAACACACACATGTTGGCTGTGTTTAATGCTGCTGCTCTGTTTTGTTAAACAAACTTTACTCCCATCAGTAAGAAACACTGAAGGTCTAAAGGTTCAACTCCTCTCCTCTTCTAGTTTGATACCCACTAGGTATATTTTAGACCTATGTTAGACTCATTAGATATATGTTTTTAAACAATTTATCTGGATATATGCTGTGTCTGAATTTTTTTTTTAAAGAAACTTTCACACAGAATGCAACAATGGCACCACTGCGCTCCTAGACCCATTATTACCAATGGCTTGTGCAGCGCAACAACGACTCTTCACTTTGCTGCGTCAAGAAACGTTCAACCTGATTGAAAAAATGTATGGTAGTCATTGGTGAGGGACAAATAGTTATTCAATCTTGTTTGAATTGTGCCATTTGTGATGTTTGTCAATTTAAAAGATCATTTTGCACATCAAGAAAGTTGGATTTACAAAAAAAATGGATGCAACCTAGACCGGAAAACAAAAACAGTTGCATATATGAAAAAATAATACAGAAAACGTTAAAATTTATCCAGATGGCGGTACCATTCCAATGCAAACACACAGCCAACCAACATTGCAAAACCCTGCCGGTGTGAAAGATGCTTTAAGGTGCTAAATACAGAGATGATGTCCCACCCCTTTTGGTTGACCCAAATGTGACCTAATTTGGGAAAAAATATGTATGGTAGTCAATGGGGAGAGACAAATAATTATTTGATCTTGTTTGAATTGTGCAATGAATAAAAAATGTGATGTCTGGCAATATAAAAGTTAATTTTGAATGTCGAGAAAGTTGGATTTGGAGGCAACCCTGTCCGCAAAAAAACAAACAAACTAAAAATGTTGGATGGATGAACAAAGGTAAACAAAAAACGTATAATTTAGCCAGCCAGCGATGATCTGTAAGACAACATAAGGCCAGCAGACGACACAGTGAAGCCTAGCTGGTTTTTATGTTACTGCTAGCTTGGAAAACATTTCCCCCCCGTGTCATAGAGAAGGTAGAAATCACTGAGCTGATTCAGATGGTTTTGTTCAGTTCAAAGATGGGTATTTTGTTCAATATTTAGTCAGAGAATTTGCAGAATCACATCTCATACCCCTGCAAAATTCAGCATCTTCTCTTTCGTAGAAGGTTCTGTGTGTCACAGCTGACCCAGGATCTCCTCTATTAAAATCAACAGTGATTCAGTATCAACTCAGTTTGAAGATTTGGTGTATAAGACAAGTTTGGACATCTAGTGAACACCTCTACATTGAAGTGGATCCTTCAGGAAAACCAGTTTTCCAGGCACACTTTCATACAAAATGTACTTTTGCTTTGTTATTTGACATATGCTGCACTTTTCATGGCTACAGTCTTGAGGTAAAGGAAGTTGAAACACCCTCCAGACACAAACACCAACAGACTTCAACGTTGACCATGTTGTTTAAATTCATTTTTTAATGGTTCAAACAGCTGTGAGGAGTCCAGAATATAGTTTAGTGATATAAGTAGTGTAGTATTGGATGTTAGTATGTTTACATGAAGACAGTTACTGTGACATTGAGAGCACTGTTTGTTTATCCGAGACAGCAGGAACTCCAGACTGTAAGGCATTTCTCACTACTATGAAAAGTCAAAAATGTCTGCTGTGCAAAAAGACTTTTAAATAACTTTCTTGTTTTTTATATGAATCCTGTGTCTTCCCAACAGCAGAGTTTGCTGAACAGTTCTCAGAGCCTGATCCTCTGATTATCCATATTCCATATCTTTCTGCAGATATGTGGAGATTTTTGCACTTAGTTTACTATTTAGTGCAAAGGAGATCATTATTAGTATTTACTGGAATTCCTCTGTTGTATGACTCTTGCACAAAGACACGGCAAGCTTTGTAAATTGTTGGAGAAGGTGATATGTTTGCATCTTGACTCAATGCTTGCCAATAATACTTCCTAGGCTTTCAGACGTTGATACACCCGGAGCAAGAAGCAACAGTAAAATGTAGATATCATAATGTTGAGATACGGTCACATTAGTCTTCTGATTCAGGTTATAAATGTGGACTTTGTGGTGTGGTGGTGAGATGTGTAGAATAATAACATCTCCAAACCAAAAGTGTCTCAGTGTTTTTATTGGCTGGCCAAACAATCAAAGTTTTACAAAGGTGGACTCTAAACTGCCCGAACCGGCTGGAGATCGCACTGAAACAGGAAGCGCACGCTTGAATTTGTCATGAAGGTTTCAATAGAAATTGTTTAGATTCTGGGCAAGAATCCAGGTCGGAAGTATAATGTGACTGTACCTTTTCCAACTCCCCTCCCCCAATATCCAGCAGGAATTACATCACATCAGTCAAACAAGCAGTGTGTCTCAGTTATGGTTTAATATGCCCTTATTCACCTACCTTCAAAATATAACACTGTATGTAAAAAGAAATTGTTATTATAACTGAAAAGATCAGTTCTGTGATTGATCAAGAGGCATCCTGATGCATTCACATTGATGCTAAAGGTGGTGGAGAGTTTAACGAGAGCTGAATAAACGATTAGTGGAGCTCAACAAAACAATCTCAATATATTCATTTGGAGTCTGAAGTGTGCCATTTTGAATTAACATTTGAAAATGCTTAAAAAAAACCTCATTCAATTTCTTAATTAGGAGGTTGTTTTTCTTATTCTGTCCTAAAATTATAAAAAAGAAATACATTTTCAATTAAAACATATTTTTTTCTTTCTTTGTAAATTTACATCATGACCAATTTAATGTAATCAAAGCATTGTGCTACACAGCCCTTTCCAAGGGGGACAAAGTCCTTATATTGCTCTATACAAAGTCACAAGACTCCACTGACAAAAACAGGTATTTAACTGCGCAGAACATGTTGGTATACACACAACCCCACTTAAAAAAATCCAAACAAACCCTTACAGTATTCCAAATTTAGCTCAGCTAACGTTGACTTGGCTAGTACTAGCATTTACAGTATTCATAACCATATTGGGCTGTTTCCATTTGAAAAACAACTTTTAAAGGACGTCCAATCCTCTGAACAGCTTCAGGAAAATGTGCTTTTTAAGAATTATCCAACTTTATAATTGACCGAAACCAAACACAAAAAAACTCCAGTAACACACTCCACACTGTCCCACAGTATATGCACTCAGTGGCCACATTATTATCATTATTTTTTACACTTTTGTTTATACTGTCATAGAAGTGTTAATTCAATTACATGTTGGTATTGAGGTCTTAGTTAGTGGTGGTGTTACGGTTAGGCAATTCCGAAGTGTTTGTAAAATTCTGCGCCCCTCATGTATGTACACAAAGAGGACATAAAAATGAGAAAAGCTTGTCAACATAATGTAAAATGTATGGCTAAGCTGTTGTATTGAATTGCATTAGATTGTATAGTTGTACCTAATAAAGTAAGTGTAGATTTCCTGTCCAACAATTTGTAACAGAAATTTCTCGTTTATGTTTTCGTGACAAATTCAGACCAGAGGAGGCACTGGACCCAACAATACTCAGGTAAACTTTCCATCTGCCCACATTCTGCTGCTTGTTGCTTGTTCCTGGTTGCTGTAGTTGCCGTTGGTCTTGTTGCCGTGGTTGCTGTTGGTCTTGTTGCTCCTATTGCCGTCTGACCAAAGTGTGAATATCATGCTTTCCTTTTTTTTAGCAGAGATCACTAACGTTAAGGTCATGGCTACAGATCTATCATAGTCCAAAAGATCCAAGTCCAAATGGCTTTTAATGTCCTCCGTCACATCCTCATGGTAACACGCCCAACATCTAAAGACTTTGACCATGCAGAGGGGCTGTGGAGCCAACATGGCCGCCACTGAGAAGAAATTTGTTCCGAAAAAAAGTGTCATGTACATACTGTATTGCTCTGCGTAGGGTTTAGTACTACAGCTTGGAAGCTCCACCCCCTCTCTTGTCTTTTTGAGTGCTTTAGGTGTATATACACATACACACACACACACACACACACACACACACACACACACACACACACAACACACACACCACATATACATACAAATACACACACTAAAAGCACACTATTTAATGTTTGTGCAAAGAAAAATTTATGACAAAAATCTGACTCCAAACAATCTGATAGATGAAGAGATGAACTACATTCAGCTACAACAGCCTGTGATAGTGCAAAATCTACACACACACATACACACACACACACACACACAGTCACACACAAACACACACACACACACACACACACACACACGGTCAGATCTCAGTGGGGACTCGGGCGGGGACGGCTATTCCCCTTCACGATCTGATCCCATCTCTAGAGAAAACAGACAGGAAGTGAAATGAATGATCTGTTACTCCATAAACAATACATCATGTGGCTGATCAGGTCTTGTTGCTATGGTTATCTAAAGGATTTCAGCCACCGTACATACTCAGAAATTAATCAACTTATTTAACAAGTTCGAGTAATTCTGAAGGTGTTCACTTTAGCTGGTAAAAACTGACAGTTCGCTAAACCGCTTCTAAATTAGTTACTGTTGCTATGTACTTCAAAACCTCCGTTTTCACAGGTTACCTCTCCATTCTTGCTAAATCAGCTGTAGTTAGCTAGGTAATTTAGCTAACATTATCTCCGTGAGTTGGTTACACATTTTTGTTTCAAGCTGTTACCAGATGTTAAATGGATTGTGTCTCACTGTGCAACTAAAGAATGTGGCAAGTTTAGTGCAAAACTAACTACTTACAATGAAGCAGTTGCTGTTTTATACCCAAACTTCCAATTAAACTCTTTTTAAGATGGTACAACAGGCTGCACACAAAAGAGTTCAGCTCAGTACAATTCTGTATCAATATATATCAACTTATAAAGCCTCCACCTGTACCGCGTCAGGTGTGTTAAGATATTTAATAATAGGAGACCCTTCTTATAAACTGCAGCTGACTGTGTGTATTTGAATTTCACCTTGATCTTCCTGCGCATTTTTTCCCTCCACTTCTGAGCAATGGAGCCGTCAATCAGGAGCAACCTGCAACCGCAAACACAGTGAGGTTTATGTATAGCAACCCAACAGGATTTTACAGTGGAGGTAACCCCAGCTAACGTCAGAAGAAAAAAAAAATATTATGTTATTAAGCTTCAGGGAAACAAGTAGTGGCACTACAATTAGTCAGTGCCGCATTTCAAAATTATAAACAAACATTTGAGTTTTTACAAGTTGGAAAAAGACCAGACAATTAGCTAGATCAGTGGCTGCTGCACCGAGTTGAAGTTTGAAAATATTATCGACTAGCTGGACATTTATCCAACCAATTTCCTGGAGGAAACCATGACGTCCATAACAATACTTTTATTATCTGTTCCAACCCTATACTCATACCTGGACGTCTCATCGTTCTCGTAGCCCATAATGAGGTACTCCTCCCCAGGAGTCAGAGGAGGACACAGGCAGGAGGAAGAGTAGTACAGCGTGTGCGTTTCCTTGGGAATGTTGACCAGAGAAGACTTGAGCACCTCCTTCACCTCCACCACCGCTGTGGGCTCCAGACCTCGGTTCCTCACCTCCCTCACCCGAGCTCTGATCACTGAAGGAGAGAGTCGTCAGCATACGAGTTCATGTTGGACACTGGAGTTTAAATCTCACATAGAGCTCGCAGGGCAGGCCTTCATTTTTATCAGATTATTGGTTTAAAGAATAAAACCTTGAGATATTTCACAAATTTGCCGTGACCTTGTTCCAGACCTCTGAATCGATGCCCACATCTCTCTGGTGCAAATTAATAAATGATAATCAAAATAAGTTAATAAACCAAATTATTCAGATCATTTTCTTCCAGTATAGTTTTCATACAACCTATTCTTGAAACCTTATGTCCATCAAACGCATCGATAGTTTTGGTTGAATTTCTTATAATCAGTCACCCTGATGAATGGCCGCTGTCCTTGGTGCTGAAAAGATGGTGGAAGCTGGTTGGAAGGACAATGATGGCCTTATGGATGTCAACGTCTGCGTGGATTGGATGCTTCGGTAGTTTTGGGCCAACAGGACTTGAGTTGTAGCCAACTTTGGGCCCATTAATGTCCCACAAGAGCTGAGGGTCATGTGACCAATGAAGAGCCAACGCATTAATGTGGGCTAAACTCCTAAAATGACCTGTTTCTTTGGACTCACTTGACTTAGTATTTAACTTAACTTCTCCATTATAAACGTCTTGTGTTTGTCTAGTTGTCCTATTTGAAATGGCTTACATTTTTTTCAGTCATGCTGCCTCGAGCCCAACAACACAACATGAGAAACCAATAACCTGGAGGCCCTCCTCTCTGTCTTCACCACTGTCTCTCTATCACTGTGTGGTACCTGCTGTTTCCTGGGTAATGGATACAACCACCCAGGATGTCCAACAGCAGCATCCCACTGCTGGAGCACCAGGTAAACCTTTATTGTTTTTCTTAGAAAGGGCTCCCTTAATGAATTCAAGCAGTGTGGGACTGTGAGGAAAGCACAACCAAAGCTTCAGGAGTAACAGAGCGACAAATTAACATAATGCTTTTAAGATGCACCAACTTTTATTCTCTGGATTTTAATTGTGTTTAACCGGTTTTATCCAATTCTTTGGGTTTAAATTGATGTGGAGACACCATCGCAAGTATGGCACTCAGCAACTTTAAGAGGTGGAAGGCGCAGTGATGGGAGAGAAAACAGCACAACCAGTAACTGTATGTGTGGTGTAGCAGGTTGGAGTCAACAGTAAAATCAACAGCAGTGTTAATTAGTAAAGTGAGCGTGCCAGCAGGGAAATTATAAAGACCACCTTGTTGTGCACTCTGACGTGCCACCGTGCTTAACTTAACTCCTCCGTTTTAATTAAATCTGAATATTTTGTAAGTGAGCTCTTTTTTTGATGACAGATGGAAAAAAACAAATCTGAAATCTTCCCCAAATGGATTCTGTAGCCAAATAGCCATTAGCGAGCTCAAGAAGTCCACATGGAAATCTCTGTAGGATTTGCCAAATCGTGCCTGTGCGATGTAATCATCTGGAAAAGGCTTTCTGGGCTTTTAGCTTTAGTGTGTCTAATTTAATCTAAGTAACAAAACAGCCTCAGCGCCAGAATATTTCCCTCTACATGAAGGAGAAAAACAAGTCAGAGAGAAAAAAATCTGCTGAAAGGTTTATGATACTGAAATGAACCTCATCGAGCAGCAGTTAGTGTAATGAAGTAATGAGCATTCAGATTTGTTGAGTAGATCTGTGGTGAACAGATCTCACATGTAGCATTGCAAAGAGATGATTGACAGCCAGATGTGATGCAGAGAAAACAACCGCACTCTACAACTTTACAGGTTTCATTTGGACTTGTGACAAAAACCAGACTCAAGTTGCATGCAGGCAGCTACCTCCAGTTCTGAAGAGTAAAGTCAATGCGGAGGTGTCTTAAAACTTGCATTCTCTCTACTGACCAGCAGGGGCAGAATCCTCTGGTTGCCAAAAGAAGTCTGATTGTATAGAAGTCTATGAGAAAAGTAACCTTCTTTCCCTTGATTTATTGCCTCTGTAAATATTGTAAACATGAGTTTATGGTCTCAATTTCTAGTTTCCAGTCAACGGCATGATGTTCATTGAGTGAATTATGGTCCATCTACAGTCAAGTAGACCATAAAGCGGAGTGTGCTTTAGGGCGGGTTTACTGTGAATGACAGCGCCGTATATAGCATTTCTACGTCACTCCTTTGCCGTCCAAATATGGGACACTTCTGTTCACTGGTTGCAAAAAGCCAAGATGGCGTCGGCCATAATCCAAGACGGCAATGGCCAAATCGCCAAAATCAAGGCTTTTAAAACAGCAGTCAAAGTGTATAAAAAAGTAACACATGAAAACAAGATGACTCACCATAGTTGTAGTTGTTCCTCTGGTAGTTTTTGAGACCCATCTTGACTATCTTGCACTTACAGCGATCTACGGACAAACACAAAAAACAAAGTGAGGGATTATGGGCATCATTATATTTAAAAGGAAAACAGAGAAAACAGCTCCACCTCTTTAAAAGTTCTTATTTACAGACTGAATTAGTCACTTTGTATTCACGTCATATGGTAAGAATGCTAGAGACGGTAAAGAGACACATGTTTACATATGATTGTTGGTTGTGTAAAAAAGAAAGTGTGCTTAAAGGGCTCAAAATGTCTACGAGTTGCCCTCAAGCACTCGAGCATTTGAAAGTGGTACAGCCCCAAACCCTCTTGCACTTTGAAAGAACGCGACTCAAAGTCCGTGAATCTGTGTGTCTGTGTGTACATTGGGATTCGGCCGTAGAGACAGTTCAACAGACATGTTACCTCCATTTGGTCCTCTGCAGTGGAGGTTGTTGGAGTCCATTGGAAAGTCTGGACTGGATTCTGTGAGAGGATCAAACCAAGAAAAAAGATCAACCTTTTAGAAAATTGGTTTCAAGCCTATTTGTATTCAGATGCACATTAGCATGCTAGTGAGAGATACATGATTTCCACAAGTGGAACTGACTGGCTGCGTTGTTGTTCTGTCTTTTGTGGAGATTCTGAGGTGGTATGTAACACAAACAAGGAAAGCAATCACAGCTTGGGAAGAGAAAAGGTCAAAGGTCAGGCTCACCTGGGTTACACCTGGCTGGGTCCTGGTAGTGTGGATCTACGGAGACACAGACGGACAGGGTCAGAAATCTAATACAGAGAATGACAAATATTGAACCACTTTGCGGTTTAAACCAGACACACTTAAGTCCTTCTTAGTGCCCCCTACAGGCTGCAGTGTTCATTACAGCCACAAAATGAAAGTGTTGGAAAAAACTAACTAGTAAATTTGTGAATTCGATATACGTTTCAATCTTCCCTTTTATGGTCATGACCTTTACGTAGTGACCGAAAAATTTAGATTGTGGATACAATCGACCAAAATAAGTTCCCTTCACAGTGTTTGGAGCTCAGACATCCTGAAGTAGCTTGTAGTAAAACACAAGTATAACCACTTAGACTCATAGTCTTGTTTACATATCACCTGTTCTCACCAGGTGAAAGATTACTTTATATCTGTTTAGATTTTGTGACTTCAGAGCTGTAATTTTCCTAGTGAACTCTGTTCACTCAGTTAGCAATGAATGGAAACAAAAATGGGCAAACTGTGGCTGCCACTGAAAACCTCTGGAATGACTTGAGCCATCCACCCTGGCTGAACCTCAGAAAATCAACAAATCACATCGAGGGAAAATCCCAAAACCCTGCCGAGCCAGGGCCGCTCAGAGAAGCGTGGGCGTATCGTTATGGAGGTCAAGGGGATTGAGATGAGTTTTCTTTTTGCAGAACCTGCTGGTCCAGGGACTGTTTAAAGAAGCAGAGGACAGTGAAGGTTTTTATTGAGTGTAAAACGAGTGGGCCGCCTGGATCAAGGAGCTCTTTGAGAAAATCAGTGGGAGTGAAGCCGGTGGGGAAATGACTCACGCTATCTGTTCGAGAGGGAGCAGAAACAAACTGCTGAGGGTAGAAACATGATAGAAAACATTGATACGACTCAGCAAAGCAGGAAAAAGTGCTTCATGATGGTCAATGTTTTTAAAAGAAGAGGGTGAAATATTATTTAGGAGCAGCCTCCATATTGAGATGTTCACAGAGTTACTGACATTAAACTGATATTAGATTAATATGTATATCTGAGAGGTTCTGTGTGTTCCATGAACTTGAACTTTCATGAAAGACTGACTTTTATTTAAGTTTTTTTCCATATTTCACTTTTCAATAAGAATTCTACCATTTTTACTGGGAGTTTCACGAAGATTGTTCGTATCACTATTAGGTAAAAACAGTAACAATATAATATGTACACACACATCCTTCAACATATCTTACTTATCATTTATTTTAGTCAGTTGAAACTGCATTATTGTTTAAAGGTGGTATACAAATAAAGTTGCTTTCAACCTCAAAAATATGGGGAAAAAACTGAAAAAATAACAACTTAAATAATACAACACAAGATAATTTAAATTAAGTGATGGCTACTTCTGTTTCATTTATAATATTCTGTGTATCTTTAATGTATAAGTTCCATATTTTTCCATCACATGAGCTCAAAACCTGTTGTAAGCAATTTATAGATCAAGTTCCATATCCTTTTGCTTTTTTTTATGTTTTTGACTTTGGGCTTTTTGTTATTTTATTAACCCTAACCCTTGTAAAAAGCAGTCAACATGGTTTTGACACAAATAAGATCAATCTCATTCATAAAAATAATAATGATATAAATGACAAACCTGGTCCCTCTGCCTTGACGATGGCCTCAGGTGAGATGCAGACTCCACGGTCGTACAGCGGCAGCTCGCTGCAGGCCAAGCTGTCGGGCCAGCTGTGGTTGTAACGCTTCATCACTGGCTCACAGCCCTGCTTCGCCCGCTCACACACCGCCTTACAGGGTTTGATGGGCTCGTGCTGGAAGTCGATGGTGCAGATGGGAGCGTACATGGCACACAGGAAGAAGAGCAAGTCCGGACTGCAGCCAGTTCCTGAACAGGCAGGAAAACAGACACAGACAGGTTACCACAAGTGTTAAATCAATCAGTGACAATATGTTTGGTACAGTTGAGTCAGTTAAAAAACTTCTTGTGTAAAGAAAATAAACGATAATGATACTTCCGCTTCATAATTTTCCTTTTAAGTTGTTGGATATATGTGAGGAAACCCTGTCCATATTTTAACTGTAACTGAGTGACTGTATGGTGCGTTCAGGGTCATCTGGCCAACTACACACAGGACTTATACTGACTGCCATCCTGCTGCATACAGTTCACACATGATGGGTGCAAGAAAAAGTTCAACACACACTTAGAAATTGGGGTTCCAAAAGGGTTCTTCCTGAAGGGCTGAGGTTCCTTTCAGAACCATTTGCTTCTAAAGAACCCTTTTTTATTTGAAGAAATAGTTCTTTGTAAGACTATTGTCTCCAATAAGAGAGAAGAGAAACTTTTTCATCCAAAGTAAGACTTTTTGAAAGAATGAGTCCCTCAACTATTGTTGAAAGCATGGATCCTCCCAGCCCAAACACTCCCAAAATTCATGATCGGAACCACAAGTGTTACCCTGGAGCACATCAGCAATTAAGGAACCTCTCAGAACCTAAGGACCAGGTAAGGGTGAGTAAGGTTGTAAGAGTAGTTCCCTATACCTCTACCACCAATAACTTTGGACCACTGGGTGGGTTCTAGAAGAAACCTTTAGGATATAAAAGATTTCTTGGTAGATCCCCTTGGGCGTTTTTTTTGGCACCCTTAGAAGCTGGAAAGGTTCTAGATAGAACCCCCAGAGAGATTTCTTGGTGAAACCATTACACCATAAAAAAGTTATCTGTAGAACCTCTCATAGAGGCTTGTGGGTGGAATCATTAAACCATAGAAGGGTTCTTTATAGAACCTCTCATAAAGGGGTTATGGATTGAACCTTTCACATATGGCACTAGTTATAACCTTTATGCTGTGTTAAATGTAGAACCTTCTGAAAGGATTCCAGGTGGAACATTTATAAATGGTTCTTCCTAAATCCTTCCTAAAGGTGCTCTCTCCAATGAGGACAAGCCAAAGAACCATATATGGTTCTAGTAAGCACCAATATTTCTAAGAGCGTAGAGGTGGAATATGTGTTTTTTATTACAGGACTGAGGTTTGGCTGCTCCGCTCCACAATGGAGTCACAGAAATACTTTGAACTTGTGACCTGAAACTGCTTCCTGGTTTTGGGCCTGCAGGTCTTTCATTAGGAATTTTTTTCTGGTTAAAGCTGATTGGCTTTCAACTTTCTCTCTCCGCTCCTCCGACCTCAGCTGAGCTCAAAAATCAACCATTACATAAATGTACGTATTGAAGACAGACGTGTATGCATCATGGAATATTATGGCAGCCAATGAAGTTGTCCACATGCCTTGATATTTGATTCTTCTTTACAGTTAGGGATATTTAAATATGGGTCTATGCCACAACGTCTGAAGCTCAGCTCAGAAAACAGATGACTGTGGCCACAAACTCATGCATCATACAATAAATTCTGTTCAAAGATAAAGTTAGCTTACCAGCTTACTCATATATTTGAATATTTTACATGCAATTTAAATATCTTCATGAAATGCACAGTGATATTTGAATCCAAAAGTGGACATAGGAAATGTGATGTGGTCTTAACTAGAGAAACATAATAAGCAGCACATATTAAGATCAATAAAACAATGAAATACGTGAAAAGAACATAGTTCAAAATATGGTTGTGCAACTATTAAGAATAAAACCTTTAAGATAAAAAAATGTAATAATAAACCTCAACAATAACAACTCAGGAACTGGAATCTACAGCCAAACTAGCAGCTCTGTGGGGCTGTATTTAGGAACTGTGGGACTTTGTGGTCACCAAAGTCAGTAGAATTCATTCTGTGGGGAAAATCGATGTCTGAACAAAATGTCATGGCAATCCATCCAATAATTGGTGAGATATTTCAGTCTGGACCATTGTGGTGGACAAACAAACTTTGCATTACTATTCCGCTGCTAGCATGGCTAAAAACAAGTGATAAGAGATGCAGAAATTGTCCCAAAACAAATTAAATGCCACAGAAAACACAATCACACATTTGAAAGATGGGGAAAGTAGGTTTCAGGCGCTGTTTGACCATCCGACACACACTTCTGTTGGAGCATTCTGCAGCCTGTTAACTGTCACCCCCTTGACATACAGTCTAGGTCACACCACAAACCCACATTTGCTTTATATCCTCGTTAAAAATGACCATCAACGTGGTAAACAGCTTCAGGTTTTAAAAATGATTAATGGTCGCAGTGACATTAACGGTTAGTACGTGCTTAATTTATACTTTCCACAGAGACAGACGTCCAGATAAAGAAGTGAAACTGCAGATATACTGAACACTGTAAAAATGTATTCTGTGTAAAAAATACATTGTTTATAGATGAAGATGGTTTATGTAGAGAACGTGCAGGTTTGCAGAGCAGCTTTATCAGCTCAACTTATCAAGAACACACAGAGGTTGTGACATCAGTTATCAGCTGGTGTTTGGAAAAGAAAAGTTTCTGTTGAAAGAGTACTAAAAAAAGCCTACAGGGTCACAGGTTGAAGTTCGTTGGACTATTGAAATGTGACTGGACTAAATGCTTCACATACATTTCTAATTTATCTGAATATTTTGCATATAAGCTCATTAACTCACTCAACATCATTGTGAGCATGTTAGCATGCTGATGTTAGCATTTAGCTAAAGCCACAGCCTCATGCATAGCTGCAGCCTCCCATAATTCTGTTCAGGATTTACAGCCTTTTTTTCAAACCTCTATCCTATTTTGAGATCATTCATCGCTTTTTTTTTTTGCAGTTCTGAAAACTAATGATTTTCCTTTCCAATGGTTGTACTGCCCAAAAAAGATCAGTAGTTTGAGCTCTGAAGTGAGCTTTCAAATCCCTGACACACATTCCTTACATTCCTTACAGATGGCTGAACATTTAAAGATTAAAAATGTAGGGCCGAGATCAAAGTTATGAATGAAAAAAAAATATATAAAACATATTTACTCTGTATTCAATTGGCAGGTTGTGAAGGGAAACTATATTTATAATGATTTGCTCTCTTTTATATCATTTAATTGGAAGGAATTATGAACTGACTTGAGAGAGGAGGAGGAGGAGGAGTGATAAAAGAAGATGAAGGCATGAGGAAGTGTGAAGGTATGATATTGACACATTGATATGTTGTCAGTTCTGATATATATTAAGCAAAGGATTTTCAAATTGTTACTTCCGAAAAAAAGAAATGGTAATAATTAGTCCTAAAAACAAATTTTGGATGTTTATCTTTCCATTCAATAGATTATGTGGTAATATATTTAAGTAAAAGTCATCTTAAAAGCTCTCCACCTTTAACTGTAGGTGGGAGAAAAAAGCACAATATCAACAATACACAATCATTTGATCCCTTTTCAGCATATCCACTTATCAGTTTGACGTCCAGGTGGTTTCATGGGGGAGTATGAGGTTATTTGTGCTTCAGTGACAGGGAGGGAAATGCAGCTATTTCTGTAAGTTATTTTGATGGTTGCAGGAGCAGAAGCCTTGCTCTCTGACTGTTTATGTTTAAAGTTTTTGCACTCGCCGGACAGCTGAAATGTAAACTGCAACTTTGAAAAGTAAACAGCTGCAAGTGGGAAGTTTATTTTATTTTCCAGTCCACACGAAAAACCCGATACCGACGTGTTGTTTTGACCCACTCATAGAGTTTATTTTTAAATGACTGAACTATGTTATTTACCCAAACTGAAATATGGTTATTTTGATGCAGTGTTGGACACAACAAGCTCAGGTTTGATCATAAAACTGTCACAGTTTTATTTTACAAAACAACGTGCATATGACTTTGTGACAAGTGAAAAGGATGCACATCAGAGCTGCAATGATCAGTCGATTAATTAGTCAATCAACAGGAAATTGCCATGTTAATCATTTCAGTATTTTTCAAACAGAACTACCAAATATGGGATGGTTCCAGCTTCTCAAATGTTATATTTAATGCTTTTACTTCTCTTATCATAATGTTAAGTGTAATCTTCAAGTTTAAGCCAAAAATGGACATTTAATGACATCACCTCTTGCTCTCGGAAACTCTGTTTATAGACCTGATATTGTACGAGGAAATCTTCAGCAGATTTATGAAAATAATGTAATGTGTTTAATACATAATACACATACTACTAGAAATCAGTGACATGTAAGTTAAAAAACACCTACAGTAGGTTAAAACAGTTTGCAGTTATAAGTTAGTTTTGGTAAATAACCCAACAGGAATATGGAATAATAACATCAGCACAATCATGCAATAAATCCCCGGATACCACAGATAATTTGCACAGATTATGGTATGAATTCCTGGGAAATATTGGGTTATTAATTCCCAGAATTGAACCCTTCTCATGTGAGGAGCCTTTACAGTTTGAGTTTATTCATATCTGTGTAGATATTCAGACATCCCAGATAGACAATGTTTTATTTTGTCTTGAGGACGTTCATCATTCCGATGATCAAAGAGTTTTAACCAGAAGTTTGTATTTTCAACATTATTCCTGTAAGCAATTTCACGAATGCCTGAGTGACTGAAATGTTCCTCCAGTAACTACCCAGAACAGTGATTCGTGGTCTGACCGTCTTTGATCTAAAGTCAAACCAGAAACCAAACCGTAGGCTGTAACTCTGACTCTTCAAAACCAAGCTGCTTTATCACTGACTGCTGCAACAGGAGCCAATTCTTTTTTCCCCCTTCTTGAATAAACATAATCAAAATGATGGTTTCCACAAAAATGTTTCCATGAACTGATGGTTTAGGGGTTTCCAGTCGCTCAGTCCGAAGAGTTCGGACCAGATCCAGTTCTGCAAACTGTTTTATTACTTCTGAGGTATTAAACAGGAGAAGAAGAAGAAGAAGAAGAAGAAGAAGCCACAGCAGCTGCCAGTGATCTGTCGGAAACGAAGTCAAGGTCCAGTTCACCTAAGTGATAAATAAAAGTTGTAGTTTTGTTTTTACTTGTCCAGGGTTTTGTCTCTGCAACTTCTGCCTGAACAATAAAAAATGGAGATGAATTCCGTTTGTGGCGCTTGCAGCATTTAACTGTCAGATTTTAAAATGCTTTATTAAAGGGTGACTTCGACCAGTCTCTTAATCCTGCTTGGGCTATCGCAGCAGTGAGGTATCGTTGAACTGTAGTACAAGATGACATCACAGCTTGGTGTAGTAGAAAATATAACCCACAATGCAAAGCTGTGATGTTGAGAGGTCCAGCAGACTTAAAGAGTAACTAATCTTGTTTTTTCTGACCTCCAGTGTTTTAAATTCTCACCTTGTTACAGTGATGAAGAGATGTACGGGCCCCAACAGATGGATCGTGAGCTACGAGCACGCACAAAGCCGTTTCTGCACAACGTTCTGTTCTTTGCATTATTCTACGAAACGCCAGAGGGCGAACAAACAAAAATGTACCGTGAAGAAGCAAGAAGTCACTGAGTGTTGGAAAAGAACGCCATAAACCAACCTCCTCAATGCAGAAGAGGAGTGGTAATTAACTTTAAACTCATATTCATGGACCTACTTTTTCACTTTTATACAAGCTCTATAAAGAAAGTATATAAAGTAGCAAAATGTTAAAAAATTAAGACCTCTTTTCAAGCTTTCAACCTAAAACTTTTTAAGTTTCTTAAGCATTTTAAAACTATCTGTCCTTCTTTGTAAATCTGCAGAAAGTAATGAAAACTTTTGACAGTGTGTTCCGCTGAAAAAGAAAAAGGGACGTCGTCCCTGAAAGGACATGCTGCTGCTCAAAATAGCACCACCAGCTAGATTCCTTTAACCTCCAGGGAAGACTGAAATAAGGAAATTAGGTTTTTTTTTGTCAATTGGAGAAAGTGAACCTTTAAATACATTTTATCATATTTTCTCTCATATTCCCACTGATTATTTTTAAAAACTACATCTGCTTCTACTGCTCTCTGTCTTCCCTCTCCTTCTGTCTTCTACCTTTCCTGTCCTTCTTCTTCTTTGTTCTTACTTTACAGATAATATTTGTTTTTTTAGCCAGAAAAAATGACAATAAACAACAATCGATGATCAAAATAGTTGCAGATGTATTTTTTCATGATAAACTGCTTCCGTTCTCATTAAAGCTAATAATGCTGTTTAGGATGATGATGATGATGATGATGATGATGATGATGATGTTTCAGAGGATGTGTGGTGGTGACAGTATTAACCAGGAGCCAAGTTAAACAATTTAATTAGTCCATTTAATAATTTGACCTTTAATGTCTTAACACCTTTGAGCCACTTTGGAGTCTTCTTACCATCAAATATATTTTTTTCAATTATATTTTGATGATTTTATATATATATATATATATATATATATATATATATATGTTAGTCTTACTGTACTTATGTTTGTCTCAGTCAGTCTACTGTTTAGGTTAGTTAATTAGCTAAGAAAATAACTTAGGGCTGCAATTAACAGTTTTATACTGAATAATCTGCAGAATATATTTTTGATTAATCAATTTATTATTTTCTCAAAATATGCTTCATTTCAAATAGCTTGACATAATCAAATTGTTAGCAAAAAGAGACTAATAAGACTTGCAATTATTCACATTTGAGAGACTGAAACAATTGAGGTTAAGGCATTTTAGCTTTTAAAAAAAAAGATTTAATAGATCAAATTTGTGGATGATAATCTGGATGGTAAAATGTCTCTTTCAGACACATTTTAAAACAGCATTATTTCAAAAGATATATAAGATCATATAACATTACTAAGCCTATATGGTTCTCATGATAATGATTTAAAAATAATATTGTTGTAGTGTTTAAAGGATTATGTATTATTCAACATAAAGAGTTGTAAAAGAGCCTTTAAAAAGTAGTTTGTAGCACTTATTGTATTCGTATTAGTCTGTTGCAATTATTGTTTTCGTAGTAATTTGCCTCTGCACTATACTTTTGCTCTGGTTTATGCTTTAAGATGCTTGTTTAAGAAAGGAGATGCACTTATGACTTCTGGTGACTAGTAGTTCTCTTGAATACCTATGTTGAATACACTTATTGTAAGTCTCTTTGGATAAAAGCGTCTGCTAAATGACTGTAATGTAATGTAATGTAAAAAAAGTCTGAAATATCAACTTCAATCTGCACCTTGTGCACAGAGAATAAATTGTGCACAGAGAATAAATGGTAAAACATTAAAAAATAAAGTCACAACATGACCTGGATGCTTCTCTGTCATAAAGTGCAAACCTGAGGTTGACTTGAAACTTTAGTGTTCTGCAGAAGTACCAGTCAGTTAATTAAAAGCTCATTAAAGTGCATAACATAATTGATTTGTGGGATAATTAGTGTGACAGACAGTAACTCACCCAGCAGCCCTTCAAACTGCTCGATGGCCAGCACCGCGTTGTCCTGCGTGCTGTGGTGGAGGTGGTTGGGCATCTTGGTCATGTTCCAGGGCATGGACCTGCACAGAGGGATGCGCACAGACTCGCAGGACGCAGCCCGGACCGCAGCCGGCCACAGGGCGCAGGACACGGCCAGCAGAGACACGGAGAGTCCCGGGGAGAGCATGTCTCAGGACAGGGGGTGGGATGGGGAGGGGAGGGGGGGAGAGAGACTCTGGATGGAGCCCCGGTGAAGCCTCGGTGGTCACCCACGGTCAGTTAAATCCCAGAAGAAGGACGTGGTTCTCTCCTGCTGATTGGTGAGTCTCTGCTGCTGCTGTCCGGTCTGCAGGCAGCTCTAGGAAGCAGGAGGAGCTGCTTATTCAGACTCCCTCCTCCTCCCTCCTCCCTCCTCCTCCTCCTCCTCCCTCCTCCTCCTCTACCTCCCCCTTCTCCATAACTCCCCTCCTCCTCCTCCTCCTCCTCCTCCTCCTCTACCTCCCCCTTCTCCATAACTCCCCTCCTCTTCTTTCTCCTCCTCCTCCTCCTCCTCTACCTCCCCCTTCTCCATAACTCCCCTCCTCTTCTTTCTCCTCCTCCTCCTCCCTCCCCCTCCTCCTCCTCTTCTCCTCCTCCTCCTCCTCCTCCTCCTCCTCCTCCTCTACCTCCCTCTTCTCCATAACTCCCCTCCTCTTCTTTCTCCTCATCTTCTCTTATCCTCCGCGCTAAAAAGTAGATTCCTTTTAGATGAAAAGTCAACACCAGTGAAATCCCTTAAAAGCTCAGAGATTTGTGTCATTACATTGCATGGAATCAGTGGTCAGTACTCACATCATTTATCCAAGTAAAAATGATCATTACATTACATTATATTACATTACATTATATTACATTACATTACAGTCATTTAGCAGACGCTTTTATCCAAAGCGACTTACAGGAAGTGTATTCAACATAGGAATTCAAGAGAACTACTAGTCACCAGAAGTCATAAGTGCATCTCCTTTCTTAAACAAGCATCTTAAAGCATAAACCAGAGCAAAAGTATAGTGCAGAGGCAAATTACTACGAAAACAATAATTGCAACAGACTAATACGAATACAATAAGTGCTACAAACTACTACGAATAGGATAAGTGCATTGTACAATAAGTGCATTGTACAATGTACAACATTGTAAAAATACTCCATTACAAGTTAAAGTCCTGCATGCAAAACTATTAAGTTACAGTAGACCCAACTACAGAAGTAAAAGTACTCGTTCTGCAGTAACATATCTCCTCTGACATATATAGCCTATTGTCATTATTAGGTTATAAAAACAGAGATTTCCAAGTGTTAAAACTTTTTTCTTTTTATGTTACTTCTTAACAACATTTCAGAGGGAAGTATTGTTCTTTTTATCCCACTACATTAACCCGACTGGACACTTTTCAGATAAAGAATTCACTTAAAAAAACACATGACATGCTTATAAAATACAACACATTGTTTAAGGTTAAACAAGTGGTTCTAAACCTTTTTGGCTTGTGACCCACCACAAAAAGCAGTGTGTAGGTGTGTTGGGGCCTCTTGTCACGTTTCACATGTCTCTTGAGTTGTTATCAGTTCCAAAGATAAATTTCTCCTTTTGACTTTTCAAAGTATCAACATTTCACAAACAAATCAAGATAAGAGACACGAAACCTTAAACAGATTTCCGTAATAAACTTTCTTCTTTTATCCTCTCCGATTAATCACGTCCCCTCAGATTTATTTGATGACCCTTTGGAGGGGCACCACCCGTAGGTTGGGAACCTCTGACTAAACTAGCTAACTGTATATAAAGTAGTTAAAAGTAGCTCCAACTCCAGCAGCTACTACAGTAACTCCCACCACTGGAGCAGACTGAAGGCCAGTTATCTGCTGTGAACCACCTCATCACCTGGAGATCGAGACAGAAGATAATGAAATTAAGTCACAACACTGTTGCTGTAAAGTCGGGTAGGTCTTTATTCACTGTTACAATCATTCAAATGTAAAAGTAGCATGTGTGCACATTCAGTATATCTTCAGAAGCTAGTGTTTTTTTATTTAGAAACGTCTCTGCCAACTTCTGACTCGCTCCAAATCCACGAAACCAGCCTTAAAATTAAGAAAATCTGAAGTGGGCGTACTGTATTTCAATCTGGCTTCTCTTTGGTGCTTTTGAAACGAGAAGAGACGACAATTTTTGGACAGTTGTGTGCGGACAATTTCTTGGATTTAAACTCAAAGGAAACAAAAGACACGGTAATTGCCTTTTGGAAGGAACACAACGGCACTGCTTGCCACAAAAACCGACAGTGAAATAGTGGAAATGGTCACTGTGCTACTTCGAAAAAGGAAAATTGCAGCAGAGAATCTACTTTATTTACACAAACCAAACCATTTTAACGCAAACTGTTGGACTTTTTATGTTTTATACACGTAGGTTAGAGTGTTTTGTCTGTTGGTCTTATCTATGTGTTTGGAAAACCTGCCCAAACAGGAAAAAGTCGGGCGGCAACGTCAAATCAGGACGGTGGGAGAAATCGTAGGCATTGCCAATAAAAACAACCACTTGTCCAAACGTCAAACTCATCCTACAAAAATGGAAATATTTTTACATGATGGTACCCATCCCCATCACTCCAATCTCAGGCCCGCAGCAACCTGACACAAGGAAAGAGACTTCGACAAAATAAAATCAAAACAAGTAGATTAAGTTTATTCTGCTTCAGTCTCAATGTGAACAAAATGTGGTTGATCTGAATCCAGCGGTGACCTTTGACCCCAGCAGGCTTGTTGCATTAACAGCCCTTATATTGGTCCATTAAAGCTGAATATGACGCAGCAAACTGCAGTGTGTGTGTGTGTGTGTGTGTGTGTGTGTGTGTGTGTGTGTGTGTGTTGGCTGTAACTTGACCCTAACATGGGAAGCTCCTCCAACATCTGACAACCATTACTGCTATCACACACACACACACACACACACACACACACACACACACACACACACACACACACACACACACACACACACACACACACACACACACACGGTCTCTCCGGGTTTTCTGACTCATGGATCAACATGCAGAGAACTGAGTCAGCACTTTCCCTTCCATCCTTCCTTCTTTCCTTCCTTCTCTCCTCATCTCTTTCTCTCTCTCCTTCTCTTTCTTTCCTTCTTTCACTTTTTGTTCTCTCGATTCTCACGATTTCATCCCTGCCAGTGTTTCTTTGAAGTAAAATCTGCTCACATTTTAAAGGAAAAATCGTATGATTGTAACACACATACACGCACACACACATGCAGACACATGTACGCATGCACTCACACACACACACACACACACACACACACACACACACACACACACACACACACACACACACACACACACACACACACTCATTCCAGTGAAACTAAAAACCTTCCCCTCTTATCTCCTTTTCTCTTCTCTCTTCTCCTTGTTTCCTTTCCTTTCCTCTCCTCTTTTCGAGATCCAAAACAAACTTCTGTAGAAACTTGATCTCTCTCTCTCTCTCTCTCTCCTCCCTCCCTCTGTGTATGTGTGTGTGTCTGTGTGTGTGTGTGTGTGTGTGTGTGTGTGTGTGTGTGTGTGTGTGTGTGTGTGTGTGTGTGTGTGTGTGTGTGTGTGTATGTGTGTGTGTTGTGGCCGTTGTTTAGCCAGAAAACTGTTTCTCTCTTTCCTCTGTATGTGGAAATATTCTTGGAAACTTCCAGAAGCTTTCCAACACAAATAACACTGCAGCTGTCCACACACACACACACACATATGTACACACACACACACACACACACACACACACACACACACACACACACACACACACACACACACACACACACACACACACACACACACACACACATTGAAAAGGACTTAAAGTAACCTGCCACATTAACTGATTTTGCTACAGAGCTTTAAAGTGGAACTAGAGTTAAGTTTGTCCTGAGGGTGCGATGGTGGCCTTTGCTGTAATTGTTACACTTAAACACCACAAAATGCCCATAAACGCACCACAAAACATCTTTACAGTTAGTTATTGTAATTTGCAGATGTTATAAGTCATTTACTGTCACTTCATTTATATATTTTTTTATATATTGTTTTATTATAACTGTATTTTTTTATTTAGCATTGCATTCTTTTAACACTTCTGGACTCAAGATGATTCAGATTATTCCACATATTCTTCTTGTCACAACTTGATGCATCCGTTACCCACAATGCAACGCCACTGCTGACAGATTCAGTTGTGTTATGTTAGTAGCGGCTGATGGAGCCTAGAGCCTCTCTAGCCCTGCAGCAGAGATGAGGCTGCAGATGCATTCTGTTTGTTTTCACTGTTAAAGATGCTAGACCTTGGTTTGTATAAAACTTTTAGTGCTGTTGCTTTTGTAAACCTCGGCCAAGGACGTTTTGTTTTTGGTCTGGTTTGTTTGTCATCAGGATCACGGAAAAAGTGCTGCTCCAATTTTCCTAAAAGCTGTGGTGGAGAGATGAAACATGGGCAAAGGAAGAACCCGTTACATCTTGGAGCAGATTGGCCTTGGCGAAGGTCTTTGCACTTGAGTGCCCTTTTAGTTCATACATGTAGAAGCACTCCCAAAACATTTGCTGATGTGAAAAAATGAGTGGAGATCCCCTGTAAGGCTGAGGGTGTGTTAATCAACAATGTCAAAATTCCAGTAGCTCAGTACACCTCTGTTTTAAACTTCTAATCCCTAACTAATAGTCTGTATTAGGGAGAATCTTCATACTCATGTGGTAGCACACACACACACACACACGATACCATGTTACATACTTCACTTCCTGAACACTTAAAAAGTCGTACAGTGTCAGAAACAAAACTGTGTGCAATAATCCGGTACCTATATATCATACATTATATTTATATATATATATTCCACCTACCTCATGTACATAAAGAATCCTGGGACAATCTTTCCATATTTATAAAGCATCCTTGCACTCTGCATAATTACACTATTATCACCATTTCGTTGTCATTGTTTTTGTGTTTTAGGTTTATATATGTACTTTTGCATTTATATTTATGTGTGCATAGTAATTCAATGTTTATACTTACTTTTTGTTCGTCTTTGTTGTCCTTGTTTTTTGTTTATTTGTCTTTTTCTGTTTAGGTCAAATTCTTAGTATGCATATGCTTACATGGCCAATAAAGCTGATTCTGATTCTGAAAAGTTCATGATCAGCAGATGGATTCAATAGTACTCTAACTTTCTCGAATTCATGCTAACATCTTATATATATTACTTTAAAATCCTGTGATTGGTCTGCAAACATCACCAGAGACCATTTGGAAGCGGACTGAGACCTTTCTTTGCAGGCGGCCTTGGACCGATTTTAAAGTGTTCATGAGAGCTTTCACACCAGCACAAACCGAGCTGAAGTGTTTGACTGAAACAAAGCAGGTTCTGGTGCTAAAATAATACAAAGATAGTCACTTTGAAATTATATTTGTTGTGCAGTGTTTTGCTCACAAAATAGACATTACTGGATTACAGGAGAACTGTTGGTTTTGATAAGTGCAACACAAATACACATATTATTATAATGAATGTGAAATAGTTTTATTAAAGAAATGTTTTTTTATTAAATCATTAACTACATTTCTTAACCAAAACCAAATTTCAAACCACATTTTCTGCAGACTTCAAGTCTTTAGCAGCTCATAAAAGACAGGATGTAGCTCCCTCTCGTGGACAACCCTGGAAACAACATCCTTCATTCATATTTTAATTTTTTTAGCCTGATATGATGATTATTAATATTGTATAATGCCATTATATAAAAAATAGGTTTCATGAATTCTCTGTAGTTTTGTTTGTGTGTTTACGAGATGTTTTTCCCCCAAAATACAAGCAACAATAACTGCCATGTAGAATATTTTTCATATATATGAAATACATTTTAAGTTAATTGATTTGATGTAGGTCTGTTTTATTAGTTATGTACTTGGTAGATGTGTCATTGTCATTGGTGACAGACAGAAAGGCAGCAGGACTCATGTTACACAGCAGCAGTTCAGTCTCACCTCCAGCTGAGTCTATCCAGTTCACAGCTTGACTCAGTAGAGACAGACAGACTACAGGACTGCAACTAGTAAGACTGGCTTTGTTTTGGACCTGGTCTAATGTGGACCAGGTTTAGTCAGCATTAGGAACCTGGACCAGACTGGATGTCTCACTCAACCAAAGTGTTTATTTCTCTGGAGCAGAAAATGATGAGGGAAGAAAGGTGTTTATTTTGTGGAAACTGAACTGGATCATCACTCTGGTTTCTGGTGTTTAAACTGGACATTCAGCTGAACCAGTGCCATTCTGAACCAAACCGGACCAACGCTGAGCATCTGAAGAAACAGGTTTTTTTTGTCACATATAATATATTATACATACAACACAAAATATCACATTTATAGACTTATTCCTCTGCTTATAGTATTATTCTAGCGGTGTTTACAACGTTCACAATCTTAGTTTAGCATGTTAGCATGCTGCACCAAAGATCTTCTTGTGTGTTGTGCAGGTTTTTAGTCACAAACTAAAAAAGTACAAAAGTATTTTACAAAATTAAACTTTCGACCTGATGATAGGGCTAGATGAAAAGTCAGAAGATTTTCAAAATTATTACAATTCATCCACAGGGGAACGTGAATGTTTTAACAAAAGTTCATGTCAATTCACGAAAAAGTTGTTCCTTTAAAACCACAAATGTGAACTTCCTCGTGTCAGACAGAAGTAGATGTTGAGATGTTAAACTGGATAAGTGAAAACTTACAAATCTACATTCCCATCATCCTCAGCTGTACTTAGTGTTCAGTGCTAAGTAGCAACTGTTAGCATGTTAACACACCAAACTAAGATGTTGAACATGGTAAAAGTTAACATGTGAGCATGTTACAGCTACAGCGTACATGTGTTCTGTTATTTTCTATACAACTTATCCTGATCTAACATAGGTTATCTACTATAATTATCATCCAACTACCTTTCATTTATCTTTCAGGTTCACTCCAGGTCGGTCCAGCTCAGTTTCGTTCATTCCAGTCCGGTCTAGTCATGCAGTCCCTGACTGCAGAGATCCAGAGTTTCTCCAGGACACGGCTGAGAAAGCAGTGCACCCGAGTGACATCACTGAGCGGCCGTCGCATCATCGAGACCTGGAAGGGCTCTACGATCACTGTGGTGGAAGACCCCGCCCCCCCAGAGAAGATGCTGGGATACGTGCCCGACACATCCTGGGACCTGCAGGTCGGCATCGTCAGGCCTTACCTGCTGCTGGGTGAGTGGATGTGACAAATCACGAACAGAGTCAACCTCTGTCACCCCATGTTGAATACTAGTGGAGTTCTGTCACTAGGCAACCCCCAAAAGTCCTGTGAGAAGTCCACCTTCAGTCATTTTTGGTTAAATTTATTTGGAAGAGGTGAGGAAACTGATGAAAAGGGCAAGTTTGGAAAAAGAGGTGGACGGTGAGACATTTGAACACATTTATTTCTGTGATGCCCGAGCTCCAGTTCCAGTTAAAGGTGTCCAGTCTGGATTTCACTCCGTCCAGTTTGTCTTGTTGTCTAAATCATAATTACAATAGTCCCAACAACCATCCAGACCATCAACAGGAAACAGATGTGAGTCTTTTAACTAACTAGATAACCATCTGAGGGAAAAACACAACAAATCTTTAAAACGAAACTCATAAATCTTTATAGTTGATGACACCTTAACTAGTAACTCGTCTCCATCTTGCTTTTGACAGCTTGACAATTAATGTAAAGCTGCTCCTCAGGGTCAAAAAGATGCTCTTCTATGAAATAGAGACCTGGCAGCAGATTTGGGAGAAAATAACATTAATTTACCATTTCTGTTTGACCTCCATAGCATGGACGTGTGTGGCTAGTTAAAGGTATGACCTGCAAGCTTATGTGTAAAATAACGATTTCTTGCATTGTAATCAGAAGCAAAGCATTATACTACAATTCAATAAAAATTCGGAAACATAACAATATTGTAAAAATGGAATTTGGGTCTGGAAATGTGATCAAAACATGAAGAGTTAATGGAGATTTACAGTACCAGTCAAAAGTTTGGACACACCTTCTCATTCAATGTTTTTTCTTTATTTTTTTTATTTTTTTCTACATTGTAGATTAATATTGAAGACATCCAAACTATGAAGGAACACATATGGAATTATGTGGTAAACAAACAAATGCTCAACAAACCAGAATATGTTTTATATTTTACATTCTTCAAAGTAGTTGAATGAGAAGGTGTGTCCACACTTTTGACTGGTACTGTATGAGCGTAAAATAGATTTTTTTTCCTTTCTATCAAATAAACTCAATTTTGCTGAAATTTCTTTAGATTATAATCCTAATTTTAATGGCATTTTTAGACTATAAATTGAAAAAAAATTCACCGCGAAGCAACTCCACTCAATGGATGGGTCCACTCCCTCCAACCTCGACCTGTCCTGGGAGTGACCTTCAGTCCACCAACACTGAAAACCGCCCCGGCTCAGAGCAGAGGGTAACATGAGCCCGTACGTGGGGGAGGACAGGGGGAGAGGTGACCCAACAGGGCTCAGTGGTTCACAGGTGGAACATAAATGACCCTTTGACCTGCAGTAGTCTCTGTGCATGGTCACAGCGGGGAAGACCTTTTCAGGTTAACTTGGTTCAGCACCCTGGACAGCGTCTTGTAACAAACAAAGACACACCCTGATCGATGACTAACTTTGTGTTTGTGTGTGTGTGTGTGTGTGTGTGTGTGTGTGTGTGTGTGTGTGTGTGTGTGTGTATGTGTGTGTGTGTGTGTGTGTAGGTTCTCAAGATGCTGCACATGACTTTGGCACTCTGAAAAAACACAAGGTGAGTTCACCCAAAGCATTATGGGAATTCCTGGTGGAAAAAACTAAAATGATGTTCATCCCACATGAGAAAAGGAATAAAGAAAACTGACAAAATCAATTTCAAATTAACTTTTTCATAAAAAAACAGCCCTAGAACATGTATTTTAATGTATTTAACCAGGGAAATACCAATATAAAGCTTATCTGAAAAACCTTACTAATTCTAGAAATAACTATATAAGACAAGTTAAATTGGTAAACACATCTTTTTCTCTCAGTTTTTGCCCCCAAAATCAAGCCTCTCCAAACAGATCTTGAGAGCGTATATACCTCAAAACGTTGCCTTGCTGATTCAGTGTTTACCATATAAACTGAGCTTTTACCAAACGATGACCTCAGTGAGAGTTTAAAGGATGACCTTAAGTTGCCTCCAACTTTCTTTTTGATCGTTAAGTTTAAATGTCAGAGCAGAACTGTTGTTATAATCCAGACAATAGTGATAATGTTAAAAGCCTTTTACGGCTGTACATCATCTTTACTCTGGATCAAAAAGAGATCTTTATCAAAATAAAGTATCTACTTCCTCCTCCTCTCCTCCTCCATCAGGTATCTCACATCCTGAATGTGGCGTTCGGGGTGGAGAATGTGTTTCCCGACCTGTTCATCTATAAAACCATCAGCATTCTGGATCATCCCGACGCTGATGTGCTGCTCCACATCCAGGACTGTTGTGACTTCATCCAGCAGGCTCGCAGCGAGGTAACACATCACTCTCATTACTGCAGATTATATCAACCAATTTATTATTAATTAATTAATTAATTAATTAATTAAATGACCCACAGTCCTCAAACACTAAGAGTGATAAAAAGCAAGGATTGTTTTTTTTTGTTTTTTCCTGCATAGATTAAAATCATTAATCACTTATGAAAACTGACTTCTAGCAATCAACAAATAGTCAACAAATCAGCCAAACCTGAGTCCTCTTCAAAGATCCTTTTTGCGAACACAAAAAACGGATGTTTCACTCTGCAGAAAAATCAAACACCCTCTGTTTCTGAAATATTCCCTTCTCCAAGCTGATCTCATATGTGTCAGTCACATGTTTCACTTCAACGTTGACAATCATCATTAAAAAAGACAAACTGATCGGTTTAATATTGTTCTTTACATAAATAGAAGAAACAGGAATTTTGAAGATGGTGGTGAAAGAGCTGCTGCTGTAGCTCAGGTGAAACCAAATGACCGGATCAAGTCCAACAAGAGGAAACAATCCCATAAAGCCAAGTAAAGGGATTATGGGAGTATGGAGACATATGCAAGGGTCTTAAAAGGAGGGTTGACATGTGACACATGTTTCAACATCTCCTCTCCTCTCCTCTCCTCTTTCCTGTTGTGAATAATAGATGTTTAGTTTTGTTCATGATTTATTAAACTGCACACAGATCAGATCTCAGTGTCATACAAGCTTTTAGCAGCGAAGCCTGCTGCTCACCTTAACACGACACCACACACACACACACACACACACACACACACACAGACACACACAGACACCCACAAACACACCACAGCGAGTCATTAGGCAGTCATTAGGGGTGTATAATTACGCAGAGTGTGTGTGAGTGTTCATTATGATATTGTTGAGTGTGTATGTAGTAATTCCAGCCATGATAATCAAACTGATGCTTTTACATTGAAATGCAGGGTCATATTGCTCAGCAGGCCATTTGGCTGGTAATGACCTTCACATAATGCCGCTGCCATGACAACAACCGCATTGTGTGACTGACTTGATGATCGCAGTACAGATACATAAAGTGGTGGAGTATAATAAAGGTGTTTTGGCAGCATTACGACCCTGGATTTGTGAAAAAACTGTTTATAAAACATTATAATATATGTTGAAATATATGCTAAAATATTCAGATCTTCCTTAGGAAATTCTACGTTTTGTTAATCCATGGTTTTGTGTCACACTTGCTCACATTTTGGGGTATTTTTCTAAATGTTTGCACTCTTTTAAACCCGAAAAATTGGGTGAAAACCTGGATGTTCAGGAAAGTAAAACAACCAAAGTATTTGATTTTATGACAAAAGAAATTGGCTTCCATACCAATTTTACCAACCTTTAAACTGGTATTTTCAACTATGTACCTGGACCTACATGCTCCTAACCAAATCAGATTTTGAAATGTCTACCTGTTTGTACACACATTTTCAAATTCTTCATTGATTTTGATTTGTACGATTAGTCCAAATTTTAACACGATATTCTTGTCTAGTTTTACCTGAATGTTCAGGCTTGCACACATGCTCTCATCAATTACACAAAATGTTGTGGTTCAGGTTGCTTTTGGTGACTTGAATCTATTAACAGTCAGTCTTGTAAAAGAATATGACATTTTGAGTAAAGCTCCTGTTTTCCGTTCTCTCACTGGTCAGATAAGAAGACAGACCTGATACAAGGCTCAGCCTGAAAACTGGGGCACAGCTGTGGCATTAACCTTCCATGAGAAGTAAAATAGAGGCTGTAATGGAGAGGATAATGGACACAAACAAACAAGCTATCCATTAACTAAACAGCACATCGGTGACGGAGCCTGTTGTGGTGTGAAGCCGTTCTGTTGGTCTGTAGAGCCCTCTTATGTTCAGAGAGCGTCCCTGCAATTAGTGTCCATGCAGACAGACACAGCTGGTGAATGTAGTGGAGCATAAAGCAGCCATGAAGACAGATATTTCCCTCAGGAGTTGGTGGAGACCAAAAACGGAGCTAAAAGAGAGTGAATATGAGGCTATTCATCAGGTGGACACAAACACTACTCCACTGGATGATCAAGAAGTCAATTAATTCAGCTCAAATATCAACATTTTCTTCTGTTTCTCCCTCAGAAAGGCGCCGTGTTGGTCCACTGCAACGCCGGCGTGTCACGGGCACCGGCGGTTGTCATTGGCTACCTGATGTCCTGTGAAGGCCAGTCCTTTGACGACGGCCTCTCATTGGTCAAATCGGCTCGGCCTGCCTCGGCCCCAAACCCTGGCTTCTCGGAACAACTGAGGAGCTACAAAACGCCGACGATGAACGGATCCAAACACTAAAGGAGGAAGTGAAAATGCTCAAGGCAGTTAGATAGTTTAAAAAACAGATAAGTTTGACCTAATGAGAAATATTTAATGTAATTCCAAGACATGAAACAAGTCATATTTTAGATTTTTTTTAGTGTAGGATCTGTCTTTGAACAGAGAAGGGTCTGGTTCTACTCTGGATTAATGATCCAGAATAACCAGACTAGATGACAACACAATGTGAGATTTATACCGTTTAAAACACTGCAAACCACCTAAACTCTTTAAAATGGGTTTGGGATAAAATTCCACATAAATCTACAATAACATATGACTGTCTTCCCTCCAGCGGTATCTATTAGTTGTGGTTTTCTTTTCTAGGTTTTGACACGAAAATGCATTATTTTCTTGTTTGCGTGTTATTGTTGTTGATGTCTTCTTTGTGTGTTGGTGTTGTCATTCTCATACTTAAGTCTGTGTTTTGATAAATTAGATTCTTTCACTGCATTTGAACCATCTTCACAGTTTCGTAGCGGTGGGCAGCCACAAACTCAAGAATGTTTTATTTCTAAGCATGAAAATGAATAAAAACTTGATATGATAGAAGTAAAAATGTTTTCTGTAACTGCTCACTGTTACTGTTATTACTGGTGGCATCTAGCGGTGTGGCCCTCCGCTCACTACTCCCGATCCAAGACTGCAGTAATGTGAGTCGCTGAATGCAAAAGCATGGTAACGCCTTCTCTCCTCGCTCAGAGGCCGTCCTTATCATCATAACACTACTTTAGGAGCAACAGAAGTCAGACTACATTTGGGAGTACCACAGTTTTTGCACCCAACAGCTCACGTTACTGCAGTTTTTACAATGTTAAAGAACTACGGTGGCCTACTGTAGAAGCATGGTGGAGTTGGAGTGGAGAGATCAAAGATTTGCCAGCAGCACAGTCTGTAGCAGCGTTGGTGTATCAAGGTTCAGTTAGGAGGGAGTCAATATTTAAATGGACCGCCATGAGGTGAGAGTGTGCTGTGATTGGCGTGTGACTGATTAGAAACAATGATTTAATCAGCTGGTTACACCTGGAGGAGTACGAAGAATCACGTTAGTTCATTTCCTGCATGAACTAAGGCTATGCTTCATTTAGATTCCGGTAATTATAAACTAATGAAAACATAGTTATTAATACATTCCATCATTAGATCCCCAAAATGGAACACACTGGCCTTTAAACTGGAATTAAACAGCTATTTTACTTCTACAGCAGCAGAGAAAACATGATAAAGTGCCCTCTAGGGTGGCTTTAAAATTAAGAAGACTCAATGTCAGTGTGTGAAATACCCGGCAGCAATCGGAGGTCCCCCTTAGTGCTCCAGTGTCAAGGCAATCAACTAGGCCCTACAGAGTTTGCACACACACCACCAAGGCTTATATTGTACACAATAATACCACTCACACAACTATACAACACTCAACACTCTCTCTCTGACTCAACACACACACACAAACACACTTGAATCAGAGACATGTACACAGTGCGTCGCTATAAAAAATGTACTGCTTTTTAGGTTGAAAGTGTAACGTTGGGTTTTTCTTAACTACGTAAGATTAACATTGCGGACCATCAGCAACAGTACCACCCATGGAACATGGCCCTACCAGCAACAATGGCAATAAGGACGAGTGTCCATACAGCGTTTTCTCTGGCAGAAAAGCTCTAGCACGGCCTTTTTGAAAAGTTCAGAGATGAGAAGAGCTTTGGAGCAACCGCACTTAAAAGTTGGAGATTTCTGGAAAAAAAGCACGCTTTTTCCTCTAGGCATAAGTTCTCTCCTTATTAAAAAACAATTGAGAAAAAAGATGTTGATGCTCCGAAAACAAAATCAAAAACACCGTAGCAATGTATTTCTGTATTCATATTTGTGAATAAATGTTTTGCAATTGTAATAATGTCATCAACTGCATAGTAATGATCCTTTCTGGTTTTAAAAAACTAATCAGCCAGAAACATTAAAAAGTCAGCAACAGATGGTGTTTTCAACCAATTCATCAAACGTTACAGCTTATGAAATTGTTAAAAAATAGTTTTCACATCATTCAGAACAATCATTTGTTGTTGATTAGAAATGAGAGTCTGGTTTGGTTTAACCATGAATGAAATCAAGGACCAAAATTGCCATGTAAATATGCTCTGCTATCTATGAATGTCAGTTTGTTAATTGCACATGTGCCCTTGTGCAAGTGGTGTAAAATCCTTCTGCTACATCACACATACACACACACACACACACACACACACACACACACACACACACACACACACACACACACACACACACACACACACACACACACACACACACACACACTGACCCTCCTTCCCTGTCCGCAACCTCTTGCTTAAAAAGGAGAGAGACCTCTGTGCATGAGGAGAGAGAGTCACTCAGATGGAGGGAGAGCTGTGCTGAGCAGCATGTGGATGGAAGCAGGAGGAAGTCTCCTTTCTCCTCCTGTGGGTTCTGCTGATGATGGGCTCCTTCTGCTCGGCTCTGGACAGTAGGATGGCGGTGGTGACGGTGATGCCGCGTGACGAGACACCGGTTCAGACAGTAACAGGTCAGTCAGGCACTTTCTACTTCTCTATAACTGTTACATTCTCTAAATTACTTAAATCACCTCCATGCTTGTCATCATTCATTGCCTCTTTGTTCTGATATTTATGGGATATTTAGACATGAGATAGTTTTGGTGTAGTTGTGGATATCAAGAGAGTAGTGTGTAATGCACAAATACTGTAATGAGAAACATAAAATATATAATAAAACTCAAAAGACGTTAAGTTTGTTGTGCTATAAAATGAAACCATTTAAATGTTTTTACTATGAAAGTTATTGAATGTTTTCTTCTTCAATTTTTCAATAAAGGAAAAGATGTAGATGCAATTTTTTACTAGTTAACTAAACTTTTGTTTTGGGAAAAACATGTGCGATACAAATTATTATTCAAAACAAATTCCTTTTTCTGGAGGGGACCTTTAAGCCGCAGTTGACACGATTAATACGAACAAAAAATAGTGTGTGTTATATAGCTTCTGTCAGATGAAGGTCTAAAAATAAATCTCTCAGCTCTGCCCATGTTGTTTTAATTGTTGCCTGAGCAGCCTTTTAACAAACAAAGACCTGCATATATTACTGAAACACACAGACACACACACACACTCACACTTCTCCAGCCGCTCTCATGGCCTACTTTAATTGTCTCTTCAGTGTCGTTGCTGATTAGGAAGACACAACAGTCAATTAGCCAGCTGACCAATCAGACAGTCCACTGTTGTCATGAGGGTTTGTTTACAACCACAAAAGAAACTCATGCTACATGGACTGTAACACACATGGACTGTAACACATACTAATATACTGTTAATTCTACTGTTCAACCCAAGATCACCAACACCAGCCAGATGTGTATCCTTGTAAAGGTTGTTGTCAGCTTAATCTATGGAAATGAATGGGCTGTAATTCATAGATATCCCACAAAATCAATTTGTATGTAATCGACGTAATCATGAACCAGAAAGAAAAAAGACTGCAAAGACCCACAGTGTGAGGGGGGAAGTCAATGTTAAGATATTTGTCATGTAACTTACTTTAAGTAATGCCACTTCTGTGGTTATTTTAACCCAAACCACAATCTTTTCCTGAACTTCACTAAGTTGTTTTGTTGCCTTAACTTAATTAAGTTGTTTCATATGAAGAAGGACGTTTATTTTGAAAGGACTGTTTTCATGTAACGAGTGGCAATTTACGCGTGTTGCTGGACTTTTTCGTAACACATAAAAAATGAGGAGTAACTTATCATACAAACGTTGTATGAAGACATGTTGCATTACATTTACATTACATTACAGTCATTTAGCAGACGCTTTTATCCAAAGCGACTTACAGGAAGTGTATTCAACATAGGTATTCAAGAGAACTACTAGTCACCAGAAGTCATAAGTGCATCTCCTTTCTTAAACAAGCATCTTAAAGCATAAACCAGAGCAAAAGTATAGTGCAGAGGCAAATTACTACGAAAACAATAATTGCAACAGACTAATACGAATACAATAAGTGCAACAAACTACTACCTTGTTGCCTTGTTTATCTGTATAAACCCAGTTCAAACTAAATTCATCTGTACTAATTTGGGACAAACCAGGGTGGACCTCTATCTTTGGGAGGACACTCATTGACAATGCATTTTACAAGCCCCTTACCCTAACCTTAACCATCATATATACCCAGTTCTGAACACAGGTTTTTACTCTGATGTCGGATAAGCCTCTAGAGACAACGGGCTATATTTCTGGAGTTCAGTTTAAGCCAGCCAAGACTCCCTTTTCCCCTGCACTGCTCATTGCTAACAGCCAAAATGTCCTCACCTTCCAAAGATGTCCTCTCTGTGACGGTCTTTAACTCAATTGGTCCTTTAACACACACACACACACACACACACACACACACACACACACACACACACACACACACACACACACACACACACACACACACAGTTATTCTGTCTGTTTATTAAGCCTGTGTACTTCTTCCCACACAGTCTTTATATTCTGAATTTTCTTTGTTTTTCATTTTTCTTGTTTAATTGTCTTTGTTTTCTGCAGCCTTTTTTAGCCTGTATACTAACAACCACATCTGGACAGGAAGGGATGACATGCTGTAAAACTGAGAAAATGTAAACACGTTGCAACTGAGTTTTGTCTTACAGATATACAAAAAAAAATCAGTGCAGTGAAAGTAGAATCAAGATAATAAATAATAACATTAAAGATCGAAGTAGCCTGTTTTCATTCTGGTCAAGTTGCTGCTTTATATCCTTAAATTTCAGTCCTTCTAGCTTTCTTATTTTTCGGGTGTAGCAAAACTTACGGTACAGCATAGGATCATCAAAGAGGCAAAGAGCTCACACAAGGGGCCTCAGGTTTGACTCTGTGGAATAGCTAACTAGTTGAAATAGTTGCAGTAAAAGACATCAACTTTCCAGTTTTCAAACCAAAGTTTTCCTTCCTCTTCCTGCTTCAGTGGACCCTCTACAGCCAATCAAGGCAATGAGTCGGCTGCAGCATCCAATCAGGACCCGATGCAGCTTCAGGAGGTGTGTCCTTGCAAACACCAACCGCAGCGCAGTGAAAAACCCCAAAACCTGGTAAGAAAAACGTTAGAAAATATATATATATAAATAGTCCTAATCAGCTTGTGAAAACAGCCCCTTATTGCCTCCTGTGACTGTGGAGGAGCTTCGTCAAGCCTGATAAAACAACCCCATTGATGTCATAGTGATGTCATCAGGGTTATTTTGGTTTAGGCTTGGAAACAATAAATCTATAGCACTAAGCCTGCATCATTAACTGGAGGCGTGGAGGTTGAAAAAGGGCAGCAAGGACATAAGACAAGACACCACTGAGTTGCATTATGGGAAATGTAGCATCCAGTGTCTTTGGAGCTTGACACACAACAAAAATGTAGGCTTTCTCCGTTGTTTCATTTAGATTTTTTGTTAATCTATCCCTCACACCTGCCCCAAATTTGTGTTTTGACATGAAGGGCTGTTTCTACGCACTCCCCAGGGGATGAACCCTGAAGATTTTATCGATCACATGACCTTTCCAAATAGCGCCAGCCTCAGGATAACAAGGAGTAATGACCAAAGCAGCCTCTAGGGGACGCCAGCACGACTGCAGACTGATTGTCTGGTTGTGCCACTTGACTGGAGAGGTTTTGTGACTCTCTTTTTCAGGACCATTACATCATCATTGTCTAAATACCAAACACACACACAGCACACATACACGCACACATCACACACACACACACACACACACACACACACACACACACACATGAAGGCTCACTCTCTCTCATGCACAGCACACACACACACACAGCTCCACGGTGTACACGCACATACATTCTCAGACGCAGCGGGTGAGGGGAGGACAGATTGAGATGCGTGTGCGCTGTTTGCGTCTGAACGTAGCGTAAAGTTATGTGCTTTTTTTAATTTGGGAGGGGGTGAGGAAGAGGAGGAGTAGGAGGGAGGTCTGTCAGATGCAGGATTCCATCACTCTTAGCAACCGTTGTGGAGTTACCACGGAAACGCTGTGCGATGTTCTCTGCTTCTCCTTTGTCCTCCTCCGTCTCTATTTCGCTCTCTCTCTCTCTCTCACTCTCACTCCATCCTGCCTTTATTGCTGGTTGACTTCCTCCTTGCGTTGCTACGGCGATGCTCTGGGACAGCTGAGCTGGATCATTTTGCAGCCGCAGTGCCGGAGCGCAGAGCTCAACTGTTTCGCTGTGAAGGAAGTCGTCAGACGATCACTTTGTTTTCTCGTCGGTGTTTGATCGTCTGACAGATGCCGTCGGTCTGTTCCTGCTCTTCAACTTTTTAAGAAACACCACACTTTGTCTTGTGACCTCAGACCTGTAACCTCTCTGCAGCAGATCAGTTCAGAGATCATCATTTTGGATTCTCCAGGCTGTCAGGTGTCATCGAGAGGAAGTTGGATGAAGTTCCATCAAACCCAAACTCGTCTCTCGGCTGCGTAGATGTTTTCACAACTCCGTCAGTCTGAAAGACGTCCGGACGCTTCACAGATACCAAAGTCATTGTGAACACACATACTAACTCTAAAACAACCCCACCTCCTTCTCCTCCTTCACCACGCGGAGATGAACGAGGAGACGGAGGAGTTGCAGCTGCCCGAGGAGGTGCTGGAGGCTGAGGAGCAGGACGAGGAAGTGCAGCAACAGGGTGAAGAGCAAGAGGTGGAAGTGCAGCAACAGGAGCATAAGCCGGAAGAGCAGATGCCCCAACAGGTCCAAGAACAGGGGGAGGTAGAGTCTGAGGAGGTGGGGCAGAAAGAGGAGGAGCAAAATGAGGAAGAGGTGCAGCAGGAGGAGTTGCAGACGGAGCAGCAACAGCAGACTGTGGAGGGGCAGCAGGAGGAGGAGATGCAACAGGAGCAGGACGAGGTGCAGCAGAGTGAGGCAATACAGCAGGAGGTGGTGCAGCAGAGTGAGTTGATACAGCAGGAGGAGGTGCAGCAGATTGAACAGGAGCAGATGGAGGAGGAGCAGCAGCAGCAGGAGGAGGTGCAGACTGAGGAGATGTCACAGACTGAAGATCAGCAGACTGAGCAGGAGCAGCAGTTTGAAGAGGTGCAGATAGAGGAGGTGCAGCAAACGCAGGTGCAGGACTTTAACTACGCTCTGGAGCAGAACCACAACAACCAGGTCCTGATCCGACTGAGAGGGATGTGAGTAAACGCAGATGACTCAGTCCGCCGGCTGGTGATGTAATGTTATTGATGATGTGACGGCCCGATCGATAATTGATAATCATGTTGTGAGAATCGTTTACTGTTTTGGAATCGGACTGGCAGCCCTCGGGACGGCATCAGAGTGGTGGCCTGGTTGCCGTGGTGATGTTGGTAATGACAGAGGATGGAGGGAAGACGAATGACAGAAAATGAGTGAAAAACTGTAGGCGTGCGACATCACTGAACATAAAAGAGAGAGAGAGAGAGAGAGAGAGAGAGAGAGAGAGAGAGAGAGTGTGTGTGTGTGTTTGATGAGGTCACAGCTTCTCGGCCGTCTGTCTGTCTGTGAGGTATTTTCTCAGTAGTGGACGCTAATAAGCCAACATCGCAGCAGGCACAGCGTCCACACGTCGCTCTGAATCTGAAGCCTTGGCGGCAGATGTAAAACAGCTTGCCTTTTTTTTTTTTTTTTTTTTTTTTTTGGTTCTCAGGGGGTTGCCATGGTAACGGCAGAGCGTTGCGATGCAGCAAAACTCTCCGCAAAGATGGACAGATTAGGAAAGAGAGGGAGAGAGAGAGAGAGAAAGAGAGGGAAAAAAAGAGAGAGAGAGAACAAATAAAGAAAAGAAGGAAGAGAAGACAAACTGAGTGTCACAGTGTTTGCTTGAATGTCCTGTTGGTGTTTCAAGTGTCTGTTTACATACCAACTCCGATCTCATACCCTCATACATCATCACCACAGACACTTAGGAATACATGTCCTTAATGGAGGATAAATAGAGCAGGAAACACATCTTCATGCAGCAGCAGCATTACAGCTGATCATGAAATTAAAGGAGAAGTTGAAACATCAAAATGTTTTTCAGGTGTTCGTGAAGTTTGAAAAAAGAAGGTATAAAAAAGCCTTTAGTGGCTCCAGAGGGAACTGTGTGAAGTCTGAGAAATGTCCTTGCGTGATGTCACTTGAGTTGACTTGGTTAGGTCTACAAGTTTGAAATGGAAAAACAAACAATTTAGCAGCTGTAGTCCGCTGCTCATCTCTGCTGCAGGCTGGAGGCTCCAGGCTACGTTAGCGGCTACTTGAATAACGTTTTTATCTCACTGACCCCAACAGTAACCCAGCACCTTTGGGATGAACTGCAACACTCACTGTGAGCCAGACCCACATCACCCAACATCAGCGTTGGACCTCGCTAATGCTCTTGTGTCCTAATAGGGGCAAATCCCTGCAGCAGGTTCAACATGTGGACTGAAACCAGAAGAGTGGAGGCTGTTAGAGCAGCGCCTCATAGTCCATGTTTTGTTATGTGTCCATCTGACCTCCATATGGTGTATTTTCATATTTGAAATCAAGTATTCAACATTGGAAAACATGAATTTCACATGTGCTTTACTTGTGCCACTAGTCCTTTTTTGGGCTCTGGTCCAGTTTTTGGACAATGTGAAGCCCTCGACCACATGAGAGCCCTCACCCTCATCCTCATCAGCTGAACCATGACTCATCGGTCCATAGACGGCTACTCTTCAAACCAGAAGCATCTGATGAATGAAAACATATTTTTTAAAGAGTGCATGCTGTATCCTCTCATACATAATTATTTTTAACTCAATAAAATGTTTTTTTTTGCATTTACATCTTAATAATTTGTCATCGTTCAGATCACTGGGGTCTCATTCATCAAGTTATGGCAGAAACGGGACCAGCAGTTTGATTTAATGAAAGTTTCTCACATCGTCACACACACACACACACACACACACACACACACACACACACACACACACACACACACACACACACACACACACACACACACACACACACACACACACACACACACACACACACACAATTCATGCCCCTTGGCTATTCTCTTTCTGTTTTACAGACCGTACTGCCTGAACAGCATCTTGTATTAGTAATTAGTTGGCAACAGAGTGAAAGATTTGCCAGCAGAAGTTGGTGTGTTGGTTGAACAAGTTGAGGCCAAGAGAAGTGTTTCATTTTGCCAAATTCTGTAATAAACATTGGCAAGTGAATGTGTTATCTGTCAGTAGTGATTCAATGAGATAGAGACACTAAACTAGTCTACTAAACTGACATAACTTTACTCGTAGCTCAGAACTTTGGGTAGTGCTTCCAAGCATGGGCGCCTGGTTGTGTTTTTAAATGGGGGAACAAACATGGCCAGTCCAAAAATATGTTATAAATAAAAATAATTATACATTACATAATCCATTTTTACATTTCTTGGATTAATAACAGTCACCTGCACTAGATTAGTTAGATTGAGGATGCTATCAAAACCAAGAAACCATCCAACATCCCAAATAATAATTAATACAAATTTGATTATTTCACACCTAAAAGTGCAGACTTTTCGATTTGGATCCTTTGCAAATGTCCCATCTCCACAGCTGAATCCAGTCCAATCAGCAAAGTAATGTTCGGCTGGCTGGCAAAGTCACTGACTAACAAATCTGTTCTGCATTTTGGCGACAATACAATAGCATTTAGGTTTAGTTAGCCTATCAGCACATGATGGCAGTGAAGCTAAACGGAATGTTTCTTACCTTTTTAAACAGACAGACTGCTTTGTGGATTGACAGACTGTGATTCTCAGCCAAAGCATGCTGTGGCAAAAAAACAGCAACTGGTTTAACAGAAACAACTCAAAGGGTCTCCCAAAAATGTGTGATTTTTGTTGACTTGATTTTGTAAAAACTAAAATGGTCATTGACACTGGTTGCGTAAATATAATTGCCTGATTGCAGGGACTGTATGATGATAAATTTGACCGATGTTGACATATTGCCTCCCACAGCACTGCTGGATTTCACATATGTGTGATATCCAGCACCCAACTATCAGTACAGAAACCACAACAATACTCATTTTTTCAGTTTGGACAGTTTGATAGTTTGTCATTTAACAGAAAGTGCCAAACTCAGTGAATCTGAGTTCAATAGATTAAAGAAGCTTTTCAAAATCAAACTCGGTCCAAAGTTAGATACGTTTCCAGATTTAGATGAGGAACATCTGACACACAGACACAAAGAATCAGACTGAGACGACAACTCTCAGTAGTTGACACTTGACAGCATCCTAGAGGCAAATAAAGAGCAACTTTTCTCTGTTAATATATTCTCCATCTTTAGGCGAGGAGTGATTAAATATACAGCTACAACTTCTCTGAGTAATCAGTTGTAAAAACATCCTCAGAGATGGAAAACAATTAAGAGTACAGATTTGGGTCTTTTTGTCGTCCTTCCTAGTTTCCGTGGTAACAGCAGAGCATCTCGTTTAAGCAAATTGAGGAGGAAAAAGACAGATATTTATCTTATTTGTCTTTATTTAAGGTTTTACACAGTTTTCCTTCGGTCTTTTTCAGAACATACTATTACGTAGTTGATCTTTTCAAGAGTTGTGTTGTTTTAAATCGATCTTTTCAATTTGCTTTGGTGAGAGAGGGATGAAACAACGGGATTGAAAAGAGGGAAAAATAAAAGTGAAAGTAGAAAAATGTGCGTTGGATATTGCTCATCAGAGTGTTTTGTGAAGCGTAAAATAGAACATAAACCAGCTGATACAGTCCAGCGACAACGATAAAAAAACAGATTAAAAAACAGAATAAATGAAATTGCCTTTATTAAAATTAATGAGACTAGATAACATAGAGAGAGAAAAACACTGGGGTCCTGTATCAAAACCAGTCTGTCCAGTTTAGAAACAGTGGAAACCAGTCTAATGCCTTCAGTAATTTAGTACTTGTTTTCTCTTGCATTTACAGTCACATTTTACTGCCAAGTTTTGACTCTAAAACAATAGAATACGAGTTGTTTTCATGTATTTATATCTATTCATTTATGTGTGTCTGTGTGTTTTTCAGTTGGTTTATTAACAGACTGCTGCAGTTTAATGGATGCTCTGCTTTTTCTGCAGGCCAGGGCGCTTGGTCTTGATGTAGGCGGTGTAGACTTAGCCACTAAAGAAGCGCGAAACGCACCCCGCGGTGGTGCATCACAAACAGTCATGCAGAGAAACAAAGCATCTAAGAATAAAATATTCTTTACATGCTCAGGACTAATAACGCTCAAGGTCGCAAGGAACAAAATGTGTGAGGTGAAAGTACAAAACATATCAGCACAAGGAGGAAAGTAGAGACAAGAAAAAAACATGAGGAAGGGAGAAAAAAAAATGCTAATTCTCTTTCTGAAGGCGTCAGCCTGGAAAAGTCATGACAGAGCGGTGAGTCATTCCTCCAGAAACTATCTCTGTCCTCACCTGTCACTGTTGGTGCTGCAGCGTGCTTTTGTTTTTTTTTCTCCACCAAAAAACACACAATGCAGCCTGAAGCCTGGCGCTGCTCACCTCGCCGTATACCCTGCTTTGTAATTCAGTGCAGATCCGCCCACGCAGGCCAGTGTGCAATTACCAATCGACCATGAAATAACAGACAATAATCCTGCTGTCACATCTCAGAGCTGAGACGGGTCAGAGCTGTGATACAGCCTTCGGGGATCAGATCCCAAAAGCTGGGATTGGCTCATTTCAGACCAAATGGAGCTCGTCAACTTCTGGTGTACATATTTACTCACCAGAGGGGCTCTTTTCATTGGTCTAATTCATGTAATGGATTTACTAGTGAGCCATGACCATGATGGATGTGCTGCCTCTGGTGTTTCATTTACCTTGGTTTTACTTTCTCGTTGTTTAGGCCCCCTGCTGTACGTGTCAATAGTTTCAACTAACTTTTGACTTTAACACTCTATCCTTTTTCTCTTATCTTAACTCAATGTGTAGAAAAGTATTGAAGTGGAAACCCTTCTCTTTGCCACAAACTGGGCTTGGGCATTAATAGTAACCTGACTAGTCAGATGGTTTGCTATACAGCACCATCTGAGAAACCGTCCTCAAAAGAGCAGGCAATTAAAAAGAAAAATACTCCAAAAATATATTTTTTCATGAAGAAAAGCCTTCAGTTCCGTCCTTTGCTTTTCCTTCATTGAATAAATACTTTCCAGTTCTGATATAACTGATGCTATTAAAGCCACCTGTGGCCTCACAAACGTGCCATTCTCGCGTGATCTCTTGACATAGCGAGAATCCAGGTGCCATGCAAGGTAACATCAAGCAGCAAACAACTAATATATGAAATGACATCTTGAGCAGAGTTGAAGTTGCTCCCCCTCTATGTGTGTCTTGTAATCCGGATTTCTCTGTGCTTTGATTAAGTATCCGTTCCGGCAAAGTTCCGGCGTGTGAGCCCCTCTGGCTGGCTGATCTCTTCCGCTCTGCACTGCTCTCGTACGGCGGTTACCCCAGACGACGCTGTCCTGAACCACAGCATGGTTGTGTTTGTGAAAAGTTCATTTGGGCCTGTGTGCGTCACGTGACCTGCAATACCGACTGTGGCCACCAGTCAAATATGTTCCTGAGAGTTTGGCCCCGACCACCTGATCACTCTCAGTTTATGTTTTAATCATGGTATGTGTGACGAGGAAACACATTTGTTCATTTGAGTAACTATTCTGTTTTTCTTTTTTTTCGTTTACAGGCAGAAATACAAATGTGCATCGCAGAGGTAAGATACACACACACACACACACACACACACACACACACACACACACACACACACACACACACACACACACACACACACACACACACACACACACTCTCAAGTACACAACTGAAGAGTCTATGAGTTGTTATCAGTTCTGCCAAAGAGACATTGGTTTAACTGAAATAACAGTCTGAGGCTAAAATTATTCAAATTAGTCCAGAAACCAAAAAACAGATGTGTATCAGAACTTTGTTTCTTCTTCTATCCTCTCAAATGAATCATATTACCCAAATGGCAACCTCAGGTGCTGAGAAAAGCGAGTCAATCCCCTTTGACCCAAATGTTAAAAATACCAGCAGAAATAGACAATTTCTGTTGTTTCCGATGTTTACAACCTGGTAGTTTTGGTCTCTAATTCATGACAACAGTACAGGGATTTCATTTGTATATATCTTACCCTTTTAAATTGTATTAATATACTAGCTGCTAGATGTCTCCTCTACCGCGTCACCCGGGCACGCCTCAGCTCCACCTCTTTGCTCAGTTTCAGAGTGAGGCTGTGGTGCCACTGCCAAGATGGATGGTATAGTACCTTCCTCCACTGTTAGAACATCACTCTGTAAATTAACTACTTTGTCATGTGCCAGTATAGTGTAAACAAATGGCCAGAGTCTGCTCCTTTGGGTCCATTTGTGTGTTTGAATGCAACCTGCAGGGCTCAGAAATGTTACATGTGGATGTTGAAGCTGATTCATTGAGTTTCATCAGTAATCAAACATCTTGACTCCAGACTTTATAATGAATTTGACCCCTCAGCTCAACTTGAGCACTTAAGAGTAGCATTTTTCTCCTATATTATACTACTACTGCCAATGATAACGATAATAATTCACTGTTACCAAAAAGAACTGAAGCTATTGTTTTTTTTTTCTTTTTTCAGGGAAATTAAATGCTTGAATGTCTGCAGTCTTTAACTTTTATTTCTCCCTCGCTCCGTCTCCCTGTCTGACTCCAGCCGTAACCATGGCAACTAAAACAGATTTCATCCAGTTTACAGGAAGGTGTTTTCGTAACCATGACGACGGCACGATGCCTGGCCGCAGCAGAGTCTTTATGTCTCCCTGTCGTCGGTTTCCTCCTTTGTAAACATTTGAACCATCCATTATATCCTGAATAACAAAAACACGTTCACAGCCAAACGTATAATATCCATCCTTCTATTCATCCATCAACAGTTTATATACCAGGTAATAAATGAATATAGGAGCTCTGTTTGGGTTACAGAAATCTGCCTCATACCCCATCAGCATCTACAAGCAATAACATATTTAAATAATATTTCTTAAAGAGTAAGGAACTTATTACAATGCTGTGGAAAAAACAGAAAATCCTTTATAAACACAAAAGTTTGGGTCTCAAACTGTAACAAACTTCTGTTCCTGCAGACGAAGATGCTCCGATTATAAAGTCGTGTTCATCTGTACGGCAACGTGTTTATTTCCGGGAGGAGACTCCCATCGCTCGCAGTGGGAGTCGGCTGATTGACAGGAGGCTGGGTGTCATGTGTCCATCTGGAGGAAACAGATTTTCATGTTCTTGTACCGTGGTGTGAACAGGACAGCAGCTGTGTGGGTGCAAAGTATGAGAATCGGTACTTCCTTCTGTCAGTTAGCAGGTGTATGAAGTCTGCAGAGAGGATTTCTAGAGACTACTAATACTGTTGTTGAGGTGTGTTTAATCAGAGCATCGCAACGGAGGAAAGTACAGATTATGACAGTGTAGTGCAGGTGAAAAACACTTGAAGTTTACATGATTTGAACCTCTGCTCTTTTGTCGTTGACCTTTAATAGTGCGTCCACTTTGGTTTCTGCCATAGAAGGTCAAACATGAGTGCAGCCTTTTTCGTTTCCCAAAAATATAATTCTAGTATACTTTATTTTTTCTAAAGATATTTCCAGTGCACCTGGGCTCTCAGCACTCTGAGGCCAAATCAGCAGCCCAGACAGTGTGTCCAAATTGGGCTACTTTTTATTGAAGTGGGCAGGTAAAAATAGGTTTGGGTGGGCGAGTTCAGGCCTGTGATTTCCTGACTGAAGTCTGGCAACAGTGAGCTCCGACAGCTCAGCATGAAATGGATAAGATGAGATGAAGATAACAGCTGGAACTAAATGATTTCCTGCTGGTTCATTCTGGGAATTGGTATCTCCATCTTGATGAGACTGAAAACAGCATGAGTGGAATGGCTCTCATTTAAATAATGACTGGCTCTGTAGTTTTGCCGCACATGATGCAACCAAACTTGTTTCTAAGGACAGGGTCAAACAGTGAACAGTAAAATGAGATATTGAGCCATTGACGAATCAAGAGCGTCTTGTCTGTCCTTAAACCTTTGAGCTCCATAACCTAATATTCAACCCATCCAAAGTATCTTTATCATCATGAGCTGCTGGAGTGTAAACTGCTCCATAAAAGAGGAATAGCCTGCAGTTAGGTGTGAGACAGGAGTTGATGGAACAATAAACAAATATGTTATTGTCTGAAAAGCAACCGAGCTAGATGGTTTTTAAATGGCCCGAGGCAAGTCTTCTGTTGTGGATGACTAACACTAGCACGTTACAGGATACCGGACAGATGTTGTCGATAACAGCATTTCATGTTCCATCATTAAAGAAAAATTGACATAAATCTGCTGTTAAAAAACTGGAACCTTTGTGATTTTAAGTTAAACAAATGTACTTTGTGAGCACAGAAAAAAACTACAGTTCCTAGGATGAAACTACAACGGTGGCAGTGCACAGCTAGTTTTGTCCTTTTCCGCAAAAACACTCTCTTCTTTTGTCATTTTTTTTCAACTTTCTAGTTTTAATTACTGCTGTCTAAGAACTTCTACAGTGTTTGCACTTCTCTGTCCTGCTTATATAACAGACATGACCCCTGGTCTCGCCTCATTTCTCAAACCGTGACGTTTATCACATTTATGTCAAGGGATTATGCGGAATTAGTTATTGCTAAAGGCTGCTAAAACTTTGAAAAATATTTGTTTTTATTAAAATACATGAAACAAGCCACAACATACTGATGAAAAAGTCTCTATTCCAAGGCTGTGTTTAGTGTTATTATTATTTTGAATGAGCTTCTCTTACATCTGGAAAATACTGTATATATGAAAAGTTTGAATGAAGCTTATTGGAAGGATGAGAAGGAGAAAGAAAGTTAGACGAAAGAACATACCAGTCAACAAATACATCTCAACCCGGACCAAATTACATAATCTATAAATCTCCGGTAAATCAAATAACATAATTTACAACAGGGACCTTTCAGTGCCTCTGTTATTGATCAGTGATTATACTCTGTGGATGATTTGTGTTGTTTACTTGTGTTTGGTGATCTTCCTCTGATGTTTATTCCAATAACTGAGCACATGATTGCACTGTGTGTGACCTGTGTGTGTGTTGTGTGTTGTCAGGTGTGTGTGTGTGTGTGTGTGTGTGTGTGTGTGTGTGTGTGTGTGTTGTGTGTTGTCAGGCTGAAGGGGGTCCTGGAGCAGATGGACCGGGGTGTCGTGGACCTGCAGGAACTCCGCAGGAACCTGGAGCTCGCTGCTGCCATGTTGGACACGGTTTACACGGATGAGACCAAGTAGGCCTGATAGAGAGATGAATGGACGCGTAGCGAAATGAATCCTTGTCACTGGCTGCTCCCTGCTGTGACTGCCGGGTGTGTCTTTCTGTCCTGCAGGCGTCTGTTGGACACCGAGGACGAGCTCAGCGACTTGCAGGCGGAGTCGGTGCCCAGCGAAGTACGTGATTGGCTGGCGTGTACCTTCACCAGGAAGATGGGTGTGGCCAAGCGTCGCCCTGAGGAGAAGCCGAGATTCAGGAGCATCGTCCACGCAGTGCAAGCTGGGATATTTGTAGAAAGGTAAAAAAAAAAAAACATGAATCCTCTTTGAAATTCAACATTCCATATCCAAATTATGTAGCTTAAATAAATTGCAGTTATTGTGACTTTATGAATCATGCAAACTTTGCACCCGCCATCTCCTTATGTAGAGATTGTGGGAAACAATGCAAACAGCTTTCAACCTCCACAAAACTTTACTAACACCTCTGCAAAAATGCACCCGATATGCGCTTTTAGTCTCGTCAGTATTTTCTATTTTGTGGCCCCTTAGTTCCAGTAAAGTGAAATCTTAACGATGCAGCATACAAGGGCATTTTTTGAAAATGGTGTGCTTCCACATTTGAGTCGGTGGTTGTCCCTTTGCCCCTGTGCACAAAGCGAGTTACATAAAGAAATGGGAGAACGAGTTTGATGTGGAAGAACTTGACTGGCCTTCTCAGAGCCCTGACCTCAGCCTCATCCGACACCATTAGGCTGAACTGGAACAGCGACTGAGAGCCAGACCTCATCACCCAACATTCAAATCTCTACTGCAGTAGATTCAACACCTTGTTGAAAGACTGAAACCAGTAAAACGGAAGCTGTAAAGGCAGCAGATTAATGCCCATGGTTTTGGAATCACATGTTCAGCAGTCATACAAGCTTGTGTAATGCATTGTATTAATAACAGACGAAAAACTGTGACTCCTCAAAGTCCAGTCAGACGATTGTCTCGAACAAAAGAGCAGCACTTTGAAATGTTCCCAGAGTTATTTTGGTCTTGAGCAGAAATCTGGAGCACCTGTAGACGAAACAGAAAAACAGTCCTCAACTTCCTCAAAATAAACATCAGAACGCATCCGGCCCCACTTCACCCTGCAGATGTGATTACAAGGTTGAACATGAAGTGTAATGATGTTAGCGTGCGGGCGAGCTGGAGATGGAGATCATATAGGGAAACCATGAGGTCCAATGTCATTAGAGTGTAAATGATTCGCGGTGATAGAACGCTATCAGTTCATCTGCTGCGGCTTAATGATGCATGAAATCAAAAAATATCTGCTGCACCGAGGCAGTGCTCACTGTGTGTGTTTAGAACCCGGTTACCATGACGACCAACAATCCATCCTGGTCACAAAACTGTGGAGGAGGGCGACTGGAGGTCTGCGTGAGGAGTGTTTGTATATGCATGCAAGTGTCTGTATATAAGTGTGAGATTCATGCACGATATTTTTATCCGTGTGTGTGTTTGTGTGTGTTTGTGTGTGTGTTTGTGTGTGTGTTTGTGTGTGTGTTTGTGACTTTAGGATGTACAGACGGACGTCCAACATGCACGGTCTGACCTACCCTCCCACGGCATTGACAGCGCTGAAGGTATAAACTGTTTTATTACTGCAAAACCCATCTGCAGGAAGTGGCATCATTTCATTATACATTTTAAAAATAAACATCAGTCAGTTCCGACTCTGAAAGACGAAGTTTTGTTTTCTCCAGAAACTTGAAAGCAAAGGAGGAGGCAGACAAGAACAAATAGAATAAAGAACTGAAGAAGACCGTGAAAGTTAAGGAAAGAGTTGAGGAAGTAGGAAAGGGAAAGGAGGAAGTAGGGAATGAACAGTTGGAATGAAAGGGAAGAGGCAGCAAGGGAAAAATAAAAAGGATTAAGGAGGTATGGGAGGAAGGTGAAGAGGTAGATAAAGAAGGAAGGAGAAGAGGAAAGAAAGAGCTGGAAAGGAAGAAAAAGAAAAGGATGAAGTAGAAAATGGAAGGAAGCGTTCAAGTTTTATCAGTCACCTACACTCAACATATTTCTGCATTGTGCAGTGCAATTGTTTGCTGCGCACTCTACAGTGAAATATATGCACAACAAGAAAATATGTACATTTAAACAAAACAACAAATATAAACTAATATGTGAAAATATATACAAATAAGGTGCAGATGTAGAGGGAATGTTGAGGGTAAGTGACATTACATGAGAGTTGTAGTCCGTCAGGAGACTTGGCCTCGTTCAGGATTCAAATGGCCTGAGGGAAGAAGCTCCTCTTTAATCTCTCCGTTCTGATTTTTGGACTGCGGTAACGCTTCCCTGACCACAACAGTTCAAAAAGGCCATTGATCGGATGGCCTTGAATACTTAATGCTCCTTCCATCATCTCAGGAAGAGGTAGAGCGTTAATGAAAAGGTGTTATAGGACGAGGGAGGGAATGAAAGGTTGTGGAAAGGAAGGACAGTAGGAGGTAGAGCAGGAATAAATGAGATGGAGATGAGGTAGGAAAGGAACAGAGGAGGTAAAGAAGGAAAGTGGGAGTCATGTAAGGAAAAGAGAAGACAGAGATTAGAAGGGAAGAAGGATCGAAAGGAAAGGAAGAAGGAAAGTGAAGCGAATAATGAAGTACTCAGAGAGATGGAAGAGTAAGTGACCAAACGGAGGAGGTAGGGAAGAGAAGGAGGTATAGAAGGGCAGGGAAAGGTATAGATGAAAATGAGGGGATAGAACAGGAAAGGAGAAGGAAAAGAAGAAGTAGGGAAGTAAAGTAGAAAGTAAGAAGGAGGGAAAAAGCAGATAAAGATGTTAGGAGGTGGTGGGGAGAGAACGTAGTAGGAAAGGAAGATGAGGTAGAAGGAGGGTAAAGCAGGAGAAGAGGAAAGGTGGAGGAATGGAAGGAAAAGAGAAGCCAGAGAAGGAAAGGTCGGAGGAGCAGAAATAGAATGAAAAGAGAGGGGTTGAGAGGAGAATGAAGAGATGGAGTAGAGAAGGAGATGCAATTAAAGGAAGAGAGGAAGGAAGAGGTGGAGAGAGAAAAATGTGTTTTCAGCGGTCTGTTTGTGATGACATATGTCTCCCCCTCAGGACTTCCTGTACAAACTCAGAAAAAACAATTAGATTAAACAATTAATACTCTGCAGCCAATTCTTATTTAAGCTTCTCTCATGATGTAAAACACAAACGGAAAGAGTAGAAATAGAGCTTTTGCAGAACAACACTGTATAAATCATCAACAACGTCAAATGTAATTATGACCTATAATGAATAATTAAAATTATTAATTTAATTGGATTTGCTGTTCCACCTCCTCTCAATGTGAATGTATATTATAATCACACTGCCCTCTACTGGCAGAGATCCTACATTACATTGAATTACACAGAATATTGATCAGACAGCCTGCTGCATCTTCATTGTACTGTCCTATATTACATGATGTTAAATTGATTTTACTTGTTGTTTTCCAGGAAGTGGATCACTGGTCGTTTGATGTTTTTTCCTTCCACGAGGCCACAGGAGACCACGCCCTCAAGTTCCTGGTCTACGACCTGCTGACCCGCTATGACCTCATCAACAGGTTCAGGGTACACACAGCTTTATATGGTTAACACCTGTGGGGTCGGCCTCATGTCAGGGTGGCTGGAGGTGTGCTGAGTGGGTGATACTACAGCCAGCAGCCAGGTAGCTTAGCTTAGCACAAATGGCTGTAAACAAGGGGAAACAGCTAGCCTGGCCTCGTCTCAAGGCGACTAAATCTGCCTTCCATCAACTCTAAAGCTCACTAATTAACTTGTCTTTCTTGTTTATTCAATACACACAAAAAAACCTAATTGTAAACACTTTGATAGGTGGTATGGGGTGTTTATGTGCAAGACTTCTTCCAGGAAGTCACTTCACCAAGCTTATATAGTCCAACAAAGATCCCCCCTAGAAGCATAACTTGAAGCTGTCCCTTGTAGCTTATTTCACACAAGGTACAAGCAAATTGCATTTATCAAAAAGGAAATTATTAAATGATTTATTACTAAATGCCTTTCATGTAAACTTTGCTTAGCACCTCAGGATTACGAGAAGAAGATCCCAAAGATAAAATACTGTAATTGAGACATTTTAGTTTAATGATAAGATGCTGGGAACACCTGTAACCCACTTCCATAAAACCAAACTATTACCACCAAAATAAATCATAATCCACCTGCCTCAAAGTCAGCTGATCTACTAGATATCTTTGATCCTGGATGACTGAGTATCCAGATAGAGAGTGTGCAGTACTCGTAGTACCTGTACTCCCTGTACTACCTCTGGTACTGTGTTCAGATCCCGGTGCAGGCTCTGGTGCAGTTCGTTGAAGCTCTGGAGAACGGCTACAGCAAACACAGGAACCCCTACCACAACCTGATCCACGCCGCCGACGTCACGCAGACCGCCCACTTCCTGATGCTGCACACTGGACTGATGGTAAGACACACACAAGCACACAAGCACACACACACACACACACACACACACACACACACACACACACACACACACACACACACACACACACACACACACACACACACACACACACACACACACACATTGACATCACTTCATCCCTCAACAGTGTCTCACTGTCTGTTTATTGTCTCTCTGCACAATTAATTTTCACACAGTTGACAGTGGGTGTTTGTTTGTGTGTGTGTGTGTGTGTGTGTGTGTGTGTGTGTGTGTGTGTGTGTGTGTGTGTGTGTGTGTGTTGCAGCACTGGCTCAGCGAGCTGGAGATTCTTGCAATGGTTTTTGCTGCAGCAATTCACGACTTCGAACACACAGGAACCACCAACAACTTCCACATCCACGCCAGGTAATGTGTGACATTAATATTATCAAATTATTCTATAATAATAATCATTTTCGACTCTTTTTTCAACACTGTTAACAGACATTTAGCAACATGGACAAATATGAAAATAAAATTTGTTAGATGTAAAAAAAGGTAGATAAATAAAATAAAATAAAACATTTAGAAATGAGGTATTTAAACATAATAAATAAACAATAACAAAAACAAATAATTGGGGCTACAGAAAATAATTCTTCAAAATATGACAATGTTCATCTGTCTGTCTGTCAGGTCGGAGGTCGCCATTCTGTACAACGACAGGTCGGTGCTGGAGAACCATCACGTCAGCGCCGCCTACCGTCTGATGGCGGAGGAAGACATGAACATCCTGATCAACCTGAACAAGGACGACTGGAGGTACAAACACACAGATCACACGTCACTGAAGAGTTAATACTTGGTCACTGTGATTGGTCACTGATTATGTGTATGGATGGTTTGCAGGGAGCTGAGGGCTCTGGTCATAGAGATGGTGATGTCAACGGACATGTCCTGTCACTTCCAGCAGATCAAGACCATGAGGAACACCCTGACACAGACACACAGGTCAGTGCTGCAGCCATGACCTCTGACCTCTAGTCTTCAGCCAACAGACATGTGTGTTTTGTTTTAGCTGCGACATAATACTGCTGGTTTTAATCTACTGGTTATCGAGAGATTTATAAAGGACCTTTTTAACGATTTAATAAAGATTGTAAAAAGAAACGTATTTTATAAAGTAAATATATTATTTTAATGATGTCTCATGTTATGCAAAGATATGTTTATAGTTAATATAACGTTATTCTTTTATTTTCATATTCAATTTTCATCACATAAAAAAGTATCATCTCCAAACAAACTTAAAAACAATCCACATTCAAAAAAAGAACAATAAAAAAAATTAAAATAGACAACAAACTTTTTTCTTCCAATCATAATATCATGTGAAATAAAGGAAAAATAATGTGTTTAATAACAGGTATGTTTTCGTATAACAAGATATTAATCCAATTTTAAATAGAATTTATAGTAGAAAATAATAATAGAAAAATAGTGATGATAGCATTAAAACATTTTTGGGGATGAAATGAAAAATATACTGTAATTTCTTCAGTCAGTTGCACTTTTAATTTTCTTTGTATAGTCTGACCGATCCTCCCATCATGCCTGGACTGGACTCATTCAATAGTTCTAACATTCAGATGAAACATAATTTCCTCACACGAACACCTTTTAAGGCAGATGATTATATTTAATTATGATATGCTTTAGAAGACCTGAAACAGTGCATCTTGGCAGACTGAGTCTGTCTGGTCCATCTGATGAATATGGGAAGTGGGAGTTTGTTGAAATGGTCCAACATAAGGTCCTGCAGGCTGCTGAACCAGACTGGTCTGTGCGTCCCGGTAGGGCTTCCACAGGAATAGTACCGAGTCTCACCAGAGTCCAGCTTCCCTTTTCTGTTTGTCAGCCAGCTGTCCCGCTTCTCAGCTCACGCTCAGCCTGTCGACTCGCTGGTTCTGCTTGTGTTGCTGCAGCAGCTGGGGAACTGTACTCTGCACACTATCATCAAAATACAAAATAAAAGACACAACACTGTCAAACTCATGAGAAGTGTTACATACTTGCAATTTATTATTATTATAACTTTTTTTTGTTCTGTCTCTCCAGTCTGGACAAAGTGAAGGTTTTGTCTCTGATGCTTCACGCTGCAGACATCAGTCATCCAGCCAAAGCCTGGCCGCTGCACTACCGCTGGACCCACAGTCTGATGGAGGAGTTCTTTAGACAGGTACACACACACACACACACACACACACACACACACACACACACACACACACACACACACACACACACACACACACACACACACACACACACACACACACACACACTGTTCTTGTTCTTGTCTACAAATTTGAGGTACATGTATTTTACTGGGGTCTTTTTTTCATGCTACTTTCGACTTCTACTCCACAAAGGAAAGCCAATATTGCACTTTTTACTCCGCTACATTTATACGACAGCTTTAGTTATTAATATGTTAAGAATACAAAACATATGTTGTCCCCAAAAGTTTATACAAATATAGCTGAATTAACTGATTTCCAGCCATTGGATTAATTATTTGGCAAATATTTTTCTCATTGTCATTTTTTAAGGAAAAATATTGCCAAAGAATTGTTCGAGCTTTTAAAATAGGATGATTTCTTCTCTTTTTTTCCAATTAATTCAATTTATTTAAAAATATTTTTTAGGGGTTTTGATCATGACAAGCATTGTGAAGGTCTGTTAACTATTATGGTCACGACAGTCTGGACTGTTAATGTTAAAGAATAATTCTGGTTCATTTAAATGATGTTTCCCTGCAGATCCCATATGCAGTTAGACAGAATGGAAGTTTCATGTGGCTTCTTTCTGTGTTTACTTTTGCTGAGACTCAGAGACAAGCGTTTGAAATGATTCATGTGTTGTTGTTGTAGGAGGCCCTGCAGCTTTTTCCAATAAGTCCTTTTTACGAGTCCTTGTGACCCAGAATATGTGTTAATGATATCGTCATATTTTTTATCTGTCAAACTAATCCTAACAATGCAGCGTGTATCTCTCTTACATGACTGTAAAGGTGATTTGTTGCATATTCAGGCTGCTTTTTTCCCTCTTTCTGTTTGAATTTACACTCTTTGCTCTGCTGTATTTATCATTCTAACGTGGATGTAAATACCACACAGTTGATTTGAGTTTGCGATGTTCATGTTGCCTTGGTGACTGTGTCTCTTCCAGGGAGACAAAGAGGTGGAACTGGGCCTTCCTTTCTCTCCTCTCTGTGACCGCAAGGCCACCATGATCGCCCAATCACAGATAGGTAAGATCAACCATCGACCAATAATAGCTAAGGACCACAGTGGGTGAGGAGCACCATTAACTAGTAACAGATACTGACTATACCTGACAGGAGGTTCTTAGTCTATATTTACTTTAGTTCAACAGTGACACCTGCTGGTGGTTTGAAGAACTGATATCATTCTCTGCTCTGAGGGATTGGATTGATTATCAAATTCTAGAAAGAAGAGGAACTAATGTTTATCAATTATACTTTATCTTTATACTCTTTCATCCTTTGACCCTTTCTCTTCCTTCGTCTCTCCATCCTGTCTTTCTGGTTGCAGGTTTCATAGACTTCATCGTTGAGCCCACTTTCAGCGTTCTGATCGACACGACAGAGAAAGTGATCGGTCCTCTGATAGAAGAGGACAGGAAGGCCAGAGAGACTGGAAACAGGAGGTCCAGGTACTGCTAGTACCACTACTACTACTACTACTTACTGCACAATATAAAAATAATCATAGTTCCACTTCAAGGCAAAAAACTTTCCCCACAAATGTAATAGACATAAGGATGTGTTTTGAAAAACTGGACCAAACACGACACTTTGCTCATTTAATTGAATTTTGTTTTTAAATTACACTTGAAATGTTAGAGCCAAATGTTTGCTTTCTTTAAAATAAATGTTTTCTGTTTTATTTTTAAATGTACAGCAATTTGAGCTACAAAGTCTGTATGAAATGTGCTATATAAATAATGATTATAGTTATTATTATTATTGAATCATCATTCCAAAATATTAGCAACTGTGTTAGAAAACCAATTTTCTCCCCAGATTCTGATACCCAAACTAAAAAAAGGGATATTGCCTAATATATCAAGTACCAATGTGACATCCGTGCCCTTTCTTTTCCCCAAAATGTAAAATCTCGAAATCTGTCTGTGTGGAACTCATCAAGATATGTGTCAGCTAACGTCAGGCAGCAACTACAGATCACTTATCATATAAGGAATCTAAACGGGTTCCTGAATCATTTTCACCAGTTCACATGAACTTCATAGTGTTTTTGATTGTCTCATACGATTGGACAAAATATAGAACATTTGACTATATCACCTACTTGGGTCTCCATTGGTTCTGACCCCCTGAAACTTTGTTCCAGTCTAACAGGAAGTGGTTCGGTTACCGTGGAGTCGGTTCAGAGACACAGTAGTGGTCGCTATGGGAACAGCGATGATGGACCGATAGACTTTTCCTTGACAGCCATCGACCTGCCGGCTCTGAAGACCCACCTATCCGGCGTCATCGGCAGCAACAAGGACAGATGGAAAGAGCTGTCTGTGCATGGTACGCACACAAGCACACAAGCACACAAACACACACACACACACACACACACACACACACACACACACACACACACACACACACACACACACACACACACACACACACACACACACACACTTGTACACTATTCTTGTGTACAAATTTTAGGACCTTGTATTTTACTGGGGTCTTTTTTTTAATGCTACTTTCTACTTCTACTTCTCAATGCCAAATATTGCACATCTTACTCCACATTTATCTGACATCTTTAGTTATTATTATATTAAGATTACAAAACATATAAAGAGCTTATAAAATATGCTGTCCCCAAAAGTTTATACAAATACAGGTGAAACTATAAGTCAATTAACTGATTTCAATGAAAATCGGTAACTGATTTTTATGACATTAGCCTCGCTTGTCTAAACTAAAATGGTTACCATGTTGGCCGTTAGTGTAATTACAACCTGATGCTTCATTATTTGATATTATCTTAAACTTCAAATGTTCTGCACAGTACTTCTTAGTTTCCTCTTGTGGGAATGAAAGAAAAGTGAATCTTTATCTTGTTTCCTGTTACTTAAATGTTTCTGTGTTGTGATCAGAGCTGGCCAATAAGGAGCAAGAGGAACAAAAGGAAGTGGAGTCTAAAGTCAACTCAGACATCCAATCAAACGCCTCGCCCAGTCGCAGCGTCCCTGATGGACAAACCTCTGACCAATCACAGAACTTGGAGGGCCCCCCTCCTGATGAACCTCAAGACGACAAGTCACCCGTCCACCTGTCCTGGAACGGTAGGTACATGACATTATTCCCAAACATTTCCGAAACTCCTAACTCTCAATGCGCTGACTTGTTGCTATGGCAACCCTTGCAGGGTCAGGGCCAGGGGAGGAAAAGGAGGAGGACAAAGAGGAAGTGCCTGAAAACGCCTGATGGCGCTCCACGGTGAACTCACCACTGTATCTGACTGTGGCAGGTCACCATGGCAACAGGTGGAACGGTGCAGTGACAACGAGGGTTCGGACTCTTCTGTTTAAACACAGCAGCTGGCTCAATGGCCCTTCAGTGGCCCTCAAACCGGCCACTTGACCTTTTGTTTACAACTGACAATGAAAAAAAACACATTCAAAGTGACGACATTCATCAGATAACAGCTTCTTAGCAGCGTCATGGTCCATTCACAGTGGTGAAAGTGTTTTATGATTTTATTAGAGGCTCAGAGGAGCACTGTCTGTGAAAAAAGTGAAAAAAATATCTAAAATTTGAATTAAAAATAAAGATTGACGTGTGAAAACCACAGAGCGTACAGTAGCTGTTCATGGCTAAGGCAGGATGAATATCTATTATCAGGAGGAATGAGACATGGAGCTGTTAAGAAGCGGTTGTGGAGGGTTTTGTGAATGAAGCAGGTGTGTTGTTATACGCTTCTTATATTCGTTCGGAGTGTGAAGAGGGATTTCTGCTCAGTTGTCTGTACTGTGTTCAAAATAATCAAGCATGTTGTACTTCTGGCCACGCCCCAATATGTGATGTCACAGCTGAGCGGTTGTTAGGGACGATAGCCGCACGGCTTCAGGCTGAAATATCTCAACAACTATCAAATGGAGTGCCAGGACATTCATGGTTCCCAGAGGATGTGTCGTATTGACTTTGTTGATCGTATTATTTTTCCTCTAGCGCCCCGAGGTTGTTTTTTGTGGTTTCGAGTGAAATGTCTCGACCATCCATAGGCCCATTGAGAAGCGCACCAGTGTTACCATTAATCCCACCACCCAGCCCTCGGCCTAGCCTGGGCCTTGGGCTGATTTACATAAATCAAGGAAAGAAAATAACTCAGAAGAATTCAGCTATCAGTACATTTTACAACTTTTAGGACCTAATGATTTAAATAAGGGCTTTTCAAGTGTTCGTACTAGGACGTTGATTCATCAAAAAAAAAGATACGCTGAGTTACAATCGTCTCTTTCCAAATGTATGTCTATGTGAAAAAGTATTTTTGAGCCCAATGGCATCACATGACATGTTAGCCTACAAACATTAGCATTTAGTTCAAAGTATTGTAGTGCCAAAGTAGTCTTGCAGGAACACTAGCATGGCTGTAGACCGCTAGTCTTGTTACTTGATTGGTTGGTGATATTTTGTTTCCAAAGTAGGGAATAGGATACGGTAAAACTGGCACTTTATTTGCTGAACAATCATTAAAATGTCTTGCGAGAAAACCAATCTAAAAATGTTAGCTCACACAAATTGATTCTAGTTGGTACAAAATGATGTGTCTGCAAGTCAAAAATGTTTCAACGTGGCAAAAAACCCAAAAACTGCGTTTTGTTCTCATGTTGTATTTGCATGCATTCGGCTATTGCAGTGTTTTTGCGTTCCATGAGCAAATGGCCAATGTACAGTGCTAGCTGTTGCTGTTAGCTAGCTATCAAATGTACGAACGTGTGTGTTTGTGTTTAGGGCAAACTTCTCCAGGAAGTAAATTATTACACCTTTTTAAAGACACTGAATTAAAAGACATATTCCCAAAAGAGTATTTTTACATCGAAACAACTATTTTCTCTTCCTGTAAAACACAATTTTTTTGATGAGACAATCTAAATTTGGGGGCATTTATACAATCAAATATGGTTTAAGGCACCCAGCTAACCCCACCCATGATACATCCGTACTTGACAGTAGTCCTCAAAGTAGAAGGTGTGTGTTTTTGCCAACTGGCATCAAAAGAATGTGATAAAGCTCCAATTTATTCATTTCACATGTATCCTCCTCTAACAAAATGGGTGAAGGACGGATACTTTTGAGAGATTAAAGTGTAATCTTAAGGATTTAAATCCCTCACCTAAATATTCCATGCCCCCGTATTTAATTTTATGAGAAATTTCGTCACATCACAGGACATAAAGATGCTCTAACTGCCGTTTCACTGTGACTTTAAGAGATGTATTTGACTCCTGTCTCGGACCAAATGTTTGTTTATTAATTGTGATGTCAAACTGACCTCACCTGTACCTGTTGTGACATCACAGATTGGGGCGTGGCCAGAGGTTTGAACCCACAGAGAGCAGAGCAGCGACAGTGAATCAGTGTGGATTTGTAACCGCTAAATTGGAAAGTCAGAGACACATCAGACAGTTTACTTGGACCAATTTAAAGGAAGTTATTTTATTTTTTTTACAACATGGGTCGTCTTGTACTTTTGATCAATATACCCATAGGCTATCGTAACATTGTACTCTCCACCGTCTTTGTAGAAACTGCACTTAAATGGAAACAGATTTTACAGATACGATCGTCAGAAAATACCGGAATGTTCCTTTAAACGGACAGAAGCTCAGAGATCGGACAGCTTCTGTTGCTCCTGTACTCCTGTATTTAAACCACATTACTGTCACTTCACCTGACTGTGAATAAAGAACAGTGCCGTCCATAATGCCACCCTGGTGACAAGAAAACACAAGTTTCTATAGCAACGGCCAATGAGCTGAAGGGTGGAGCCAACATGGCCGTCGGTGGAAACTCTTTGGATCCTCTGAGCACTGTGTTCGTTAATGCAATGTGTGCTATAGTCATCATGTGCTCTTTGGCTCTGTATGTGTGTGTGTTTGAGAAATTTGAGTGTGTGTGAGAGTGATTGTGTACACTGTATACTGTACAGCTGTTTTCTGTATTATTGTATTAAACATTCAGAGCTCCAGTCTCCTCTTGTTGTCATTTTCATGCATCCGTGCCGGCAACAACCGTGGCTGGAGGAATTATGTTTTCAAGTTATCCCTCCGTCTATCTGGTCCATTCTCATGAACAAGATATCTCAGGAACACCTGGAGAAAATGTCTTCAAATTTAGCAAAAATGTCCACCTGGAATCAGGGATAAACTGGTTAGAATTTGCTGGTCAAAGGTCAATGTGACCTCACAAAATATGTTTTTGGCCGTAACTCAAGTATTAATATTCTTATTAAGACCATTTCACACAAAAGTAATTGTCCAATCGAATTGTCCAGAACTAACTGATGCATAGAGACACACAGCAAAGAATGTTAATTAACTTCTTCAAAACACCCATTAGATTACATTTAACTAAATTGCCATTGCACACAGTAAGTACCAGTTTAGCATCAAACCTGGTATCAAAACATATGACAACCGATCAAATGGGTGTTTCTACACCACAGTTACAGCTTTGCATTTAATATTTCAGGTCTGTTCTTGGACCTAGAGGCCATAAACCTACCAACCACCTCAATGTGTTCAACTGCAACTCAACCTCTCGATGTGATGCAATGCATTTCAGATGACATTAGGGCGCAGTGGGAATAAACCAGAGTTTCTGATTTGGTGGAATACTTTCATTCAGTGGCTGCACTGTAAAGACACACCACCAGAGGGCAGCAAATATTTACTTTCAGCTACAAACAGATACAGTTGATACATGACTATGAGTATGTTTTCAGGTCAAATTTTTTTATTTCATTTTTAAAGCAATTTTCAGTCCAACCATGAATGTGTATAGAATTACAAACAACATTAAAGAGTATGAGATATGGGTGCAAAAAAGGATTTGGTGTTTCTCAACTGATAAGTGTTGCAAATATGTGCTTGTTGTCAAACATGAGAAATGCCAACAAACCTCTAGAGATTTACATAAAAGTAATAACCTTGATTTATTTGTTGTCTGCTGTTTAGTTTATGCATTAAAAGACAAATTGAAAGCAGCTTCCAAAACCTTTTTTTATTTAATCCTGAGCTACATGTATGGTTGAGCAACATTTAGATCACAGATTGTGAGTTTAGGTAACATTATGACCAATGCATGTGACTGTCGATCATTTTCTGAACTCATTGCACTGTCAATCTTTCGTCTCCAGGTAAAACGTTCCAAAGCAGTTTGTCTCTTCAGCTGCTGCTGTTTCTCCACTGATTAGTGAATCACTACAGCTGTCTTCAATCGAAAGTCAATCAGTTCCTGATTAACAGCAGCAGAAACACAGGAAAGCACTCAACCATGTCCTTTCTTTTCAGTCTATACCTGTGGAGCAGCTAAGACAACTAGAAAAACCAAGAGATCATATTTAAATGGGCAATATTTAAATCCACTGTTTTTACATAGGAAGGTCACTTTGCTGGTCATGCAAAGCATCATTTACATAGTGAAAACAGTTGTAGAATGTCTTCTGTGGCTTTACGGGAGTTTATAAAGTCTGATAACATGCAGCAATCCATTGCAAGTCGGAAAAGTCAATGATCTAATTGCACCCCAGTGCATCTTAAGAGAAGAAACTGAACACTTGCAGCAATCTGATGTTTGTATCTCAAGTTTCTGAGCTTCACTAGCATCTACAAAAGACCAACATCAATAACAACAGCGCCATTAGTTAAGATAATTAAAAATACAACCTTTTAAGACATTTTACAACGTTAAAGGTGCAATATTCACAATTCAGAGCATTAATATAGAAGCAAACAACTATTTTTTATTTAAATATATAGTGGAGTAATGCCTAAATAAGCAGATAATTTAGTTACTCTCCCTTGAGAGGGAATTAAAATGTTCCAAATCTGGTATTTAGCATCTTTAAATTCTGAAAATACGATTAAAGACATTTTAAGGAGCCACGGTAACCCTGTTAAAAGAGACAGGAGTCTTGTAGTCTACCGCTTAAATCAATTGAATGGAAATGGAAATGGCATCTTCAATGTTCTTACAGTGCTTGTCACAAAACAAACTCTTTATTAAGTAAAAATTTATATAAAAAAAGTAATTCTGCTTACAGTGCACTGTATGAAACGCCACGTTGTTTCCAATTTATTATTCCGACTTATTATTCCGACTTATTATTCCAACCTGAATTAGCATTCTATTGCACTTTTCTGTGTTTTTTTCTGACTTTTGAGTAAAACAGATTACAGCAAAATACCCCTGAAGATGTCAAAGTGATGTCATCAGAGTGGACGTGGACGTTTTCAGAAAGTTTCATACTACAATAAAGCAAAAATGTTCACTTTATGTGAAAGTGAGATTATCACCTGACTCTGCACTTCCCCTCAGCTCTTTCAGCTCACTGTTTGGTTTTATGGCCAGCAACTTTAATGGTATGTTTCAATCTCACTCCTCTCATTAGCAGCATTTTCAGACACAGCAGGCAGCTGTTTTTAATGAAAACGCTGTAAAATCTACTCTACCTGCTCAGCAGCAGACAGCAGACAGACGCAGTTAGAGACGAGCTGGTGAACATAGTGGAGCATTTAGCAGCTCCAAAAGACAGATATTTATCTCAGGAGATGGAAACAGAGTGAATATTGGACACAAACTCCTCTGCAAATGAATGTTAAAGTTGCTATTTGCCATATCAAAATAAAACGAGATATTTACAGATCATAGCATCTTTCACCTCCCTTTAATTGCAGCATTTATTGTTTTTAGAAAATTGAGACGGCTACGGTGAAAGATACAGTGGGTCAGTTTGTTTAATATTGCCACTTTGGGGATTCCTTTTATGATTTGGTGATATCTCCATGTTGTATATGAGCATAAGCATCTTGATGGTCATCTCACAGTGACCTTAAGTGATCATTGCTTTCACCTGAGTAGTCTGTTTAAAGCTCATAATGAGCCCATTTATAGGATTAAACACTATCTATTTCCCCCCCCCCAAAATGATGGTGTCACTCATTTGTTAGAGTAACATGACTCAGCAGAACGCTCCAAACCAACGTCTGTGACTAATTGAGTTCCACTCTGTGAGTTCAAAGGGTCGAACGAACGTTTGACAGCGTGAAGGCCTGCCAAGCTCATAATTAAGACTATAACTGTGATTGACAGTGTTTGCCAGCAGACAGATGCCTGTGTCAGCAGCTGGACAAGGCTTCACTTCTGCCAACTTAATTACTATAAAGTGGCAATGCCCTGATCGAAAGGTTGAGCCTCTGATCACAGTTTGTGTTTCTAAATCGTCTCTTTGCTGCATGCATCTGACCTGTTGATTGATTTTCTTGTTCCCTGTGTGGAAGTTAGGTTAATGCAGCAGCAAATAGGGATACAGCTTAAAAAGACAACCCAAGCATACATTCAGTTGTTACTTTGTTAGGTACAGCTAGCTAATCCTTCTTTATGATGGTTATAATGTAACGTTTTTGTTTAGACTGTTTCAAGCTGTTGGTTCAGACGTTTCCACACATTCAGATGTTTCCCATCAGCCTCGTCCGTGGTACCATAAACCTGCAAATCAAAGCTGTAGCAATTTCAAAACGCTTCATACTTACAATTCAGAATAAAATACCGAGGAAGCTATTTGTGTCCAAAGCGAAACTAAAAGTAAATGTTGATATTTTGACACATCAGTAGTTAGTCACTTGAGTCAAGGCCACTTGATAGTCACTTGAGTTGTGAGTCATTCAAGTTCACATAAACCACTCTCTTTTTCAAAAACTAACTAAGTGGTTTTGTTGACTTCCTGTGAAGTTTGAGGTTTATTTTCGAAAGACACTATGCATGTAACAAAGTGGAAACTGACATGCCTTTTCATGCTAAATTCCAAACTGACTGTAGAGTGGAACACCAGAGTATGAAGCTTAGAACCACTGACGACCCTCGATATCTGGTGAGTTGGGAGTGAGAATTGTTTGAGGAGCCACAGCAGACGTCCCCATTGTAGTGAACATTCCCTCTGAAAAGACGGACCAACAGGTCAACGGATCAGAAAGCTCTACTACACTTGAAATGACTCTTTCTTTACCACCAAGATGGGAAATAAAAAAAGGTCATGAAGAGTGTCAGATTCATAACGTACGATCAAAGAAAAAATGCCCCCGGAGCCACATTCAACCAGCAGGCTAAATATCGACTGAGGAAACGCCTGAACAATCATGTTGAGAAAAAAAAAAGGAAGTTGTTGCAGCTCGTTCAGCTCCAGTGAGCAAACGTCTTTTCCCCTCTCCACTCTGGGATTCAATGGTTGAGCAGAGGAGCAAGGTTAGAAAAAAAGGCCTTTTATCAACCCGGGAATCCCTTTATTTAGAAGAAAGCTGTGAATCAGCCGGAGCAAAAAGTCAGCGCATGGGATCTCCAAAATCTCACGGAGGTAGTGCAACATAACAGAAGGATGTACCTGCAGCACTGTTTGATATTCTCCTCATGAGCAACTGAGTCTCTGGCCACCAAAATATATTTTGATGTTGGACATTTGACTGGACAAAGAAAATCCATGCACTGATGTACTACATTTGCTGACAGAAATCCTATTAAAGGGAAATGAATAACTAAAATGTAGCAAGGATATTAAATTATATACACAACCTTACAGGGATGTAAATTGTCTATCAGTCCATCACTGTGAAATTTGAATATTTAAGCAACTATTGGAGGGATTGCCATGATTTGTTTTTTACACGAGTTCATGGTCCCCAGAGGATGATTCCTTATATATTTGATGATCCTCTAACTTTTTCCTCTAGCGTTCTCAGTGAAATGTCTCAACAATTGTTGGATGGATTGGTTCAGACATTCATGTTCCCCTTAGGATGAATTGTACGTATTTTGGCAATTCTCTGACTTTTAATCTGGCGCCAACATAAGGTCAAATCGTAGTGAGGCTATGTTTTATATGACTGCATTACACTGAGGTGGTTTCTGTCTCTCTCTCTCTCTCTCTCTCTCTCTCTCTCTCTCTCTCCAAACAACAACAACAATCAGATCCCTCACAATCATAAACCAACCGTTCCATGCTCAAAATGAAGCCACTTCTCTGCTCCATTTGTTAACCTCCTTTATTACTGTGCTGCTGCAGGGTGGTGATTCTGAAATGAGAGAGGGAACTCATTTGGTGCTGGAGGAAAACTAAAAATACCTGCCAGAGTAGAAAACAACTGATGGCCAATGTGTTAAGCAAAGGAGTTTTAATGAAAGAGACCGCTGGCCTTCAAATAATCATCAAAGGGCCGTCCGCCCGCCGCTCATTTGTCCGTCTGTTCAGATGTGAAGGAAGCGTCTGTCTCATTGTTGACACTCAGTGTGTCAGCTCTTTATTTGGGTCGATGGCGTGACAAATGCCATCAAACTGAGAGGGAGGAACACACTGGGGATCAGAATAATTGGATTGTGAATACAGTAATTTAGTTTCGGAAATGTTATTAACTGTGCTTGTTTCATCACCCAAAATGAATCCCTGTTGGTGATGAAGAAGAGGTGCAACTGAATGAAAATTACACCCATCAGGGTTTTTGTCAACATTTGCATAAAAGACAACCAACACATCTTTATCTTTTGCTTTATTTAACTGGATAAAAGTCTAAATTAAATGAAATGTTCCTTTTAAATGACAGCAATGCAACAATAATTACAATACAGTTATCATAAACAGGCAAAAAAAAAATGTTTAAAAAATGTTTAACACTACACAAAAGAGCATATCTCAATTTTAACCTGACCTCAACCCCAAACGGAGACTGGCTTTACTGTCACTGATTGATGGAAACGAACATGCCTCTCCGAGCACATAAGCGAATGTGCACGGGGGTCAATCGGAGTCATTTGCGTGGTTTTCTCTTTTCCGTCTCAAACCTGACTTGATGAACACACCAGGATTCATGAGCTGGTGCTGAGATTTGGAGGTGTGCCTCTACATTTACCCACGATACCCTTCACTGCATACCTCTGCAGAGAGGCTTACATTTATCTTTGCAAAACTGTAATTCGAGCCTGACATTGTAGGCAATGTGAAGTGATATCTGAAGAAAAGAAACACCAAATATTGAGGATGAAAAATTGGCTTTTGTTCAACTTTCTTGGGAATCTGTCCTCCATCACTGCTGAGACTCACTTCCCTAGTTTGTACACCGCTTTGGTGATTCACTGCTTGTTTATGGCACCATGGTGGCCTGAGAGAGCTCAACACTCAGAAGACACAAGCAAATTAAAGAATCCTCGCCATTCTGACAACACGCACAGGATACAGCTATTCACTGCAAATACAGAGATGCTGCAAGTTGTACAGAACAGGAGGCTCTGACAACAAGCCTGGACACGCTGTTCACTGTCGTAGAGTGTCATTTCTAAAGTAACTTGCAAAAATGCTAGTTATTAGTAAACCCCTGTTTTTGAGCATGTTCACAGTTTCTAGTGACTCCTGGAAATGGTGTCATCATTTCCTATATTGGTCCATTAAAGGCAGGGTTGGTAATCTTCTTTGAAAACATATCTTATATTTTGGTGAAATTGGCATAACATCCTGACATCAAGCGATAAATCAAATGCTCTGACAAATAAAGGAAAAACATCCTGTATCTATGGCTGTCGCCACCGTGATAAACCCAAATCATTAATTTTGTTTGGCCCAATTTAAATTATTGGACGGGTTACCTGTGCACTCATTGCTCATCATCTGAGTCTTCCACAAGCTGCTTGCTTTACAGCTGTGAGTACTAACAGTAGCCATATTTTGTTGTTTACATTCATCATGATAATTTGGGTGAGTGTCTTTAAAGGGAGGCCTGAAGGGACGGACTGTCAGTGTTGCTGACTTGGCGACTTTCCGGCAAGATTAGACAACTTTTGGAGCTAGTGCTGCTATTACTCTTATTGTAACGTAATATAATGTGTTATTCAGTCAGCTTTAGATGTGCTAGGAGACAGGCTTTGAAATCATTTTACAACAGTGAAATATTGTAGAGTGGTATCAATCTTCTCATTTAATGTAACGGATCAAACTATTCCTTTAAGTTGATGTGATTCCCAGTAGATCCTTTGGCTTCAGTAGCTGCAGAGCTTTAGTTGCTATTTGACAAAAACTGGGAATCGTATTGTTACATAAGATACATTTCTGTGAGAACACGATGGCATGAATGACTGTGAATGAATGTGTTCATGCCAGTATGCATTTGTCAACGTGCCCAGCAAGACAGCAGAAATGCATATGTGCATGCATGCTAATAAGTGTGTGTGTGTGTGTGTGTGTGTGTGTGTGTGTGTGTGTGTGTGTGTGTGTGTGTGTGTGTGTGTGTGTGTGTGTGTGTGTGTGTGTGTGTGAATGATGTCTCTGAGCGTGTCTGTTCTCTTCGGAGGAGTCAGGAGAAGAAGTTATCTCTTTCACCGGTGAGAACACCTGAACTCCGGCTCCCTGGGAGACTTCCTGCTGTTCTTCAGCTTCACCTGTGAGCTGAATTTTAATCGCGTCGTGGGCTGAGCTCCCAGACGTGTGTCACATCCCCATTCACCTTGGCTTATGAGGAGAGAATGAAGAGCTGCTTGTGATAGACACAGAAATACGTGAAGGCACTTAATTTCAAAGCAGATAGAGATTTAACATTGCAGCCGTTGCTGAATGGTGAATCGATGACAGCACGTCTTCGTGACAGAGGACAGTCTCTGTGACATTAAAACGCCACTAACTCATCTGTTTTATACTTTGACACTCCAAAGAATATACTGGATTTTTTTCTCATCAATCTTGCATCACATATTTATTATCTTCCTGTTATGTGCAGACGTCCCACATGAGATGCAGAGAAATAGAGTCATAAGCAAAGCTGATTGAATTTGTAATTTAGTTGCTATCTCGTGTAGACTCGATAAGCCTTTGCAGTAAGTTTGGACTGCGTAGATTAAATGAGCTCAGCTCCCCAGAGTGTGTACTCCATCCTTCACACTGATGATATGTTGTTTCCTTTATGTGTCTTGGGAGGAAATCATGAAACAGACGCGTTGTTTTGATACTAAGGTGAGATATGAAGTCTCTCGATGCAATGCTTTCACACCTGCCACCAATGGATGTGATTAGATTTTTGTTTTAAGCTTTTTATCATTTTTATACATTCCCCCATTCTCGTACAGAAGCTTTAAAATATGAAAATGTAATTTCTTCCCAACCTTTAGATTGCAAGATGGGGAAATAGCAGTGGCTTGAGGGAAATGAAAAACAGCTGAAATAAAGGTTTTCATGTCCTTAACATGGGATTATATTGGTAAAAAAACACCTCTGGTTTAATAAGGAATGAGTTATAATGTAGTACCCCATGGTATATTTTCAGACATGTAAAGTTAATTAGGATCCTTTTCATGGTGGATACACAAATTAAACACATCTACGTCACTTTGCAATGGTCAGAGCAAGTTATGTAGTATGTAATATATATAATACCACTTATAGTTGGCGGGAGGGGATTTGTTGCGTAAACATAACTTTTGTTTTTTAACATAATGTCGTACCGAAGAAAAGGTTGTTCAGCGTGAAAATTTGACAAATTGTGTGCCTGTAAAAGAAACCAATAGATTGCCTATTTTGGATTATTGCACTTTAATTTATATAGCAGCCGCCTGCTAATAAACATTGTTCAAAGTCACAGAACTTTATTTAAAATGCAAGTGACGGTTCTGTAAAGTGAAGCCAATGTGGAAATGACTTAAATTTGCATTCTCTCTAATGGCCATCAGGGGATGACTCCTCTGGTTTAAACAATAAGTCTGATTGTAAGGAAGTCTATGAGTAAATGACCATTTTTCTAACTTGATTTATTCCCTCAGTAAACATTGTAAACATGAGTTTATGGTCTGTATCGCTAGTTTCAAATCTTCTTCAATACAGCATGATGTTCATTTAGTAAATTATGGACCATTTAGAGTAAAATAGGTAGTAAATCAAAGTATGCTTTAGTGCGGGGCAACCTTTTAATAATTATATATTATGACCCAATATGGTCACTTTCACTGGTTGCAAAAAAAACAAGATGGCGACGGCCAAAATGCCAAACTCGAGGCTTCAAAATCGCTGTCCGATAACCGATGGGTGACATCACACCAAATAAGTCCACTTCTTATATACAGTTTATGCAGAAACACTGATAATTAAATAATAAACTTTTAGTGTGGTTTGAGAAATGTACAATGCCAACATTTGTTTCTTGAGACTGAAATACCAAATTAGTCGGGTTGCATTTTGGGTAAATGCATCTAAAATGCATCTAGATTATTTATTTTTAATTTAATTATTTTTAACATTGAATCAGTGAAGAGGAACAAGTTGATGCATGATTCTGTCAGACCAACTTAAAATAAAATGTTTTAACCTAAAAGCTACTTAAGTGGAAAGCAAAACAAAGGGGTAAACTAGATGTTGTGTGCTGTATCTTTCGACAAATATGAAAACAGAATAACAAATCCTCCTGCTTCCTGTGAGGAGCTCTTAATGTGCTGCCACTGCAGAAAGATGATGACTTGAACTGGATGACAAGCAGGAGAAATGGCTGCTTCCTTTTCAGGTGGCTGTTGGTTTGTAAAGCAGTGGGTGTTTTCTGTCTACTGTCTGATGATGAGAAGAGAATATCAATCACTTCGTTGAGGAGCGAAGCAGCATGTTTGATAAGCCACAGCAGAGGTGAGTTCATGTTGTATGTATGAGTTGAGAACAAGTGGGAAAATTTGGAAAAAATGCGTCATTGGAAGACTTCAAAGAGGAGAATGTGAGAGAAAGGATTGTAAATAATTGTACTGCATCCTCAGAGGAGCAGCTTCTATTGTAATTGCCCTTGAAGAAAGGAATGCTTTGTGACAAACAAGAGCTCTGACCTCGAAAGAAAATAAATCAAATAATCAAATATATAAAGAATCATCTAACATCTATATCCTTTCCCTGAACTTCTTTTACTCACAAGTGTTCAAGTCAGATTCACCAAACTCTCTTAAAGGCATAAAAGTGAAGTAAATGTGCTCGTTTCAGCTTGATGAACGACACCTGTTCACATGGAGATGTTCGTTTGAGAGATTTGATTATTGTTGATTAAGAAGAAAATACACCAGAAGAGTATAAATTAGAATTTCACACTGTGTCAAGTCCTGCTTTCATAAATCTGCAAATTACTTAATTTAACAGTGACATGAGTATCAGAGGAACCAACAGAACAGACTTTTATTATGAAGTCTATTTTAGTCATATATTTATATATTTAGTTGATCTCTATATCTTATTTAAACTCCAAATTGAATCAGATTAAGGCACTATGATTATTTCCTTCCCTTGTGGAAAGAGACTATTATCAAAATCAAAATATCATTGTATTGCTATCAATGCAGATTATATATATTTCCTGCAACAGACATTGTAAACTTGGTTGGGATTCGGCAACAAAAGAACTTGGTTATGTTTAGACAGCATTCTTGTTTCACACAGGACATCCATCCGTCCCCCACCCTGACACCCTCCCTACTCAAGTCTCTGCAGAGTGAAACTTATTTCTTACACTAAATGTAATCCATATCAAAATGCATTTACCTCAAAACATATTTTACATTGCAGTTTCGTTGTACAGGATTCAAATTTTCTCGTACTTGCCACTTGAGAGCAAATTTGTTGGTACGAGTGCTTCTTGCCTGAGGCCCTAATGTGTGTTAAGCAAGAGCACAGAGATATAACAGGTGTCTTGTGCTCAGTGTTCCATTTAAAATGGATATTTGTGCAGTATCAGCCCCCAAACAGGAGAAAAGAACATTTTATATGTGTTTGTTTCCGTCCCGAACATAAACTGAAGGTTAAGACTGATCTGCCTTTGAGTCGGGATGATTTCACCGTCTTTCAGAGCCTTTATCAGTGTTTTTAAAATATTGAGTTCTCGCCCTTATCTCTGACTTTCACAACCACTTGGCAGCTGCATGTGCATTCATAATTAGCATTTCTCATATATTACAGTAGTGGTGAAGGCCTTTTTCTTTTCTTTTTTTAAAGCCACGGGAATCTTTAAAGCAACAGAACACTCAGCTGATGCCAACATCACGTCAACAGAGCTGTGCTGAGACAACGACACGGCCGGACCTTTGAAAAGCGTGTAATCATAATTATCATAATAATGGGAGGTTGTAATTTTACGCCTGAGTGATGAAATCTGACAACAGAGACGATGTCGTGTGAACGCTGACCTTTTAGAGACAATCCAACGTGGTGGAAACTCTCATCTCATCATTTTGTACAACATGCTTCACCAGAGCGCACGGAAAACAGCAGAGACGATCTGGAGCATGACTTGAGGTCTGTCATGACTGCAGGGAAAACTCCAGACTCTAATGATTCTATCTTTTTGAAATTGCTGTCACTGAGACCTTTTCTCACAGCAGACAGTTTGATATTGGTGCTTCTGATATCACCAATAATATCTACATTTCACTCAGCTGCAAGAAACATGTTTTGTACCTGTAGACTTACAAGTTATTATTAATCTGCTACGATAAATCAAAATGTCATGCCATGAAAAGGTTGTGTTCATTAAAATACAAGGTTGTCTAGAAGAAAGGTCAACTTTTGTCGCAATGCAATTTAACATTCTCCAAAATGTATCAGTAAGTGACAATCAGGAAACAGGAACCACCATTTGCAATCTGTGTGCAAGCAGCTCTCCCAAATCGCTTTTGTAAAACAGACCATTATCTTTAATGTCTCACTGTTATTTGTCAGTCAACACAGACAGTGTTAGTGTTAGACCAGTAATCCGTTAGTGCCCTGTTCAAACTGCGAGATTCTCACTTATCTGCAATCAAATAATTTCCATTTGATTGCAAACAACACAGGCTACAGACATTTCCTGCTTCAGACATTTTGACTTGTCAGAGGTGCTACGAACAACACGGATGGAAGTGTAACTGTTTATGCTATTATTTACACCTGTGTTTTCCCAACCTTGTCTCCTACAAAACTGTGTTTTTCTGTACAAATAAACTGCACTTCGTTTTGAGGGAAATGTATTTTCTTTGGGATTACGGATGCAGAAACAAACAGCGGTGAAAGTCCTGTGTTTGTTTGACCCATTCATCCACCCCGACCTCCTCCCTATAAATTGATCTCTGTGGACTTTGATTAGAAACATATTTATTGTTCGTCAATATAAAGTAATGAGGGGGAAAATATGTTTCCCTCCAAACGTAATTGACAATGCAGTTTCATTGTACAGAAATGAAATTGTCAGGTGACTATGCTGGTTTGAAAAGTCATGATGTCGTCTGTGAGGAATCTGTGTTGAACTTGTGCTCGAGCCTTTAATGAGCTTAATTCAAGATATTAGTGTTTGGTTGATTTGAAACCAAATATCCATGATACATATTTTTTTTGCCGGCTGCTTAGCAAACTGTGAACGACGAGGAAACTCAAAGTGTGTTTACATTTCCTCTTTCCAACAACAGCTCGACTGATTGCTGAGGGATTGCTTGTTAAATATTTTAAGTTGTTTTCAGCAGATTTCCTTTCATGCAGACACATTTGAGAAGTTCTCCAGTGGAGTCCTGTGTCAATTAAAGTTTTTACACAGCGTGCCAACCGCGGGGTTACTGTCAAAGTTTTTCCACTCCGCAATCCTCACTTTGATCCAGCAGAATATTTACTGGCACGCTGTCCTGCAGCTTCAGTAGTTTGCCTTTTGGTTCTGAGCTCATGCTTTGATATGTTACGATTAGTTCAGGACGTATTACTCTCCTGAAGTTATTATGAGGTTATTGAGTACTAAGTGAGGAAAAAAGTTATTTCTATTTATATGGATTTTTGCACTTTATCTGTTCACACAGAGACGTGGGATTGTTTTCTGATTTGGTGCTTCAGCAGATTGATTCTTGAGTTGGCTGCCGCAGCGAATCCCTACATTTTTCAGGTGTTAGAGAGGGGAAAAACACTAGGCGTTCAGCAATGCAAAAGCAGCTTGCCAAACAGTTTACTCTTATTGAAAACAATTACATACTCCAGCATAATATAACAAAAATAGGTACCAAATGTCCTCCGCCCCTGGTTAACAGGTGACTAAGGCATGGACACAAATTAAATTAAATTCAATGGAAATTAACTGTCATGAAGTAAATTCAAACTAATGGGAAGTGTGTCCATTTAAGACTCTTTTTAACTTTATTCAATGTTCTGTGAACTGTTCTGACAGTCTGAGGGGACAATAAGCCAGAAGCAAAATGATTTCCCTTCACTTGTATTGACAACGTTTGAAATCCACAGTGCTCTGAAAGGAAATTAACAAGAGTATTTTGGAGTCTAATTACTGCAGCTTTTGTTCTTCTGAATTTACCTTTTTGTATATTGTTAACATTTGTGGTGATAGTACTTTCTATTTTGAAGGATTTGGGGTGGAAGTGTTGTTGCTGCAGGGGAAACACAAGCAAAATACTTCAGGGGGAAAATACAGAAATGTTCCTGAGATAAAAACAAAAGTTTTCAAAGAGTGTTGAAGTAGTTCCTGTTCTTGCTTCATGTCCCTGCAGGTCTCTGCCCCAGAATACTGCCATGTATGTTATTGAGATTAAATTTCATAGTCACTGTATTTCACACTTCTGTGTTACTGAAAAAGCATCGTGCCACACCCAGATACCAGCCATATCTCCTATAAATTATGTTCATGTGATAGTATAAATTTGATAGCAAAACATTTTCTATCAGCCATTTGGTTTAGTTATTTAGTCCAGACTGAAATATCTCTATTACTATTGGACGGAGAGCTGGGAAATGTTCATTCATGATCCCAGAGGATGAATCCTAATGACTTTGGTGATCCAAGGTTGTCATTTGTGTCATGAAATATCCCAACAACGTTTAGATCAGCAGCCGTGAAATTTGGTCCCCTCGGGATGAATTGTAATAACTTTGATGATACTCAGATTATTCTAATTTAAATGCGTTTTAATTTGTCCAAAACTTTGGTTTATAACCAAACACCTGCAGGACTAATTACATTTCTGTGTTTACTGCTGATAAGCAAATGTCAAAATGCTAACACACCAAACTTACACAATAACATAACCATAAAAGAAGCAGACTTTAATCATTTTTTTTTTACAAAACTCAAGCAAGTTTCCAAGTCTCTGTTGAAACCAACAGCTGCCTGGAACTAAGAAAAGAGCCAAAGAGCTGACACTTGCAGACACTCTGGTAATCGTTTAAGGCAGCTGTGCCAATTTGAGTAAGTTATGTGGAAGATGGTAGTCATGGTTACAGTGTAAACTGTCAACGCAGACTATTATATTGAGACAGGATGTGAATGTGGGATGTCAAGTCACAAGGCAAACACTTCCACACCCATCCATCATACACAAACAACACTTCCCAGCTGAACACTGAGATACACAGACCTCACAGTAAATGTGTATTAGAATAGTTTTTGATATGAAGAAAAGTCTTTTAACACTCTGTACTGGTGACACCTTTGGAAAAAGGTGGACAGATTTCAACTTCTCCTGAGAAAATGTAACTATAGTGGGAAGCTGAGGAAAACAAAGTGTCAATAGCCGCTCAGAGGTTGGTTTTCCCTCCTTTGTTTGGCTACTTCCAGCATTTCTTTCAGAGGAACAGCTGGAACTGACATCCCCTGCAGACTGAGGCTGAATCATGCTTTAGTATGCTTAACTGGGTTAAACGCTGGTTCGTCTGCTCATGGTGATTAGCATAGTCTAGTGTTTCTACCGTCAGAGAAACACTGTGGATTACAGAATGTTCTCACCGACTCTGCTCACTTTCATTCATTCTCATTTCATTTTTCTTTTAAAAGATAACACTGGTATCATCCTGTTAACAAGTGTAGCCACAGCCCCACATAGTTTAGGGGAGGACATTGTGTTTCCATATACTTACACACAATTGTACAAATCCTCTTTCAGAGCATTTACGGTTCTGGAAAGATTTAGATTGTTGAACAGTTTATTACAGAGATATTTAATTGATGTTGATTGGGGAAGACAATCAGAGGCAGAGTAGGGCGGGTCTTTATGGAAAGGAAAAAAATCAAACTACTGCAAATAACAAATTCTTGTTTGGTTAAACTGGAGATTAGACAGTGAGGCTTGTAGCTAAAGATTCTGAAACTAGGGTTATTATTAAGTGACCACCACAAAACCAACAACAAAAAAAGTTGAGAACCAAAATGCTTACGTTGCCTGCAAATGTCACATGTTCTTAAATTAAAAGTACTAGTCATTAATTTATAAATGTAACTTTAATCCTGTTTCCTCCTCTGACTGAGCTGGTTTCAACGTAAGCATTTTGGTTCTCAACTTATGTACAGTAAGAAAGGAAAGTTTAGCCTTATTTTGTCACTGGAGGAAAAATCAGAGAGGCAAATCATTTTAAGTGACCATGCTGCTAAAAGCAGGATTTACCAAAAATATAGTACAACAAAAATACAAGTTGTTATGCTTTGTGCCTTACATTTCCACTGTAACTTTCAGCTATCAAATATAGCCTGAATATTCAGGTTTCCAACTAAAAAGTTCAATATAAATCTCAAAACAACGTCCTCTTCGAAAAACAAGAAACTACTCCTCTAGTCTTGCTTCTATAAGTTTTTGTCTGTGAAGTCAGATGTGCACACAGTCAGCCTATCGTTCACACAGACACTCAGTCTACCCAGAAGCCATCAGTACATTTGCCCAAAGACGAGGTTTCACAGGATCAACATCACATGCTTTAATATTCTGCAATAATGGCTTCATTTGTTCCATACGTGCAAACACGTATATTTTGAAACCACGTGAATTTGATGCATTTGCAATCTGTATTCAATCTGCCTGCGAGCCTTAATATTACACAGCACGTCTCTGTTTTATATAGAAAAAACCAAGCATTTTATCAAGTCGATGGCTTCCACTGAACTGGGTTTGTGGAGTAGGAAGCTTGAAGGCTTTGGAACATAAACTAACTTGTTACGTGTTCTGAGTGATTATACAGTGAAGGCTTTATTAGCTGTCTGCTCTGTATCGTGAGTGTAATTTAATCTGGTTGCATGGATGTGCGGTGGCAGCCTGTTTGTGTGTCAGATATGAACCCAGACTCAGATTTATTGCCGACAGAAGGCTCAGAGTCGATCAATTCCTATATCGCCATCGTGCCATTCATCACAGTGAATGAAAGGCTTGATAATGACGATTCATAAGCAAATCAATCACTCAGATTCTATTTTCTCTTTTGTTTTTAGCCATGCTAGTGGCCTGGCTCGAAGGAAAGCAATGTTGGTTTGTCATCACTTTGGTCCAGACTGAAATATCTCAACCACCTTTGGATGGAATATATATTTTGTTCCCAACCAGACAATCAAAGGCTGCACAGAAATAGACGCAGGCCTCCCATCCATCGTTCCTTCACCAAAGACAACACAAGGCAGAGTCAAGGGTTGCTTAACTAACCAGCTTCAGTGGTGTCTCACTGAGCTCAGTCACTTTAACGCGCTGATGTTAGAATTAAGCTCAAAGCACTGCCGTACCTTGGTACAGTTCCATCAAGTTGATAGCATGGATGTAAATTCTTACGGGTCATTCACATGCTGCATTTTTTGCATCCTCATTTACGCTGTTGCCATGTAGATGCATGAGAGGTGGCAATCTTCCCAAAGCGCCAGTTTTTCAGGGTGCAACAACTGCACCCTGACATAAGAAATAGTTCAACTTCTGGAACAGTACAGCACGATTATTTATTTATTTATTTATTCATGTATGTATTCAAACATTTATTTAAGTATTTATTTATTTATTCCTGTATTTATTGAAACAATTATTTATGCATTTATTTATATTTATGTCATTTTTTGTCCTCCATAGACTGAATGTCATGTAACGAGGAACAACCAATCAGAGCAAGCAGATATCTTGTCTTTCTTCTGTAAATATCAGTCCTATGAAATATATGTAGAAGTTAATCATTTTAGTTCAGGCACCTTGAAGGAGGAAAGCAGCATGGCTGGCGTTTTCCAAGGGCCTTAAGACGCAACATGCGAACGTCCCCTTAAGCTTGTTGGATGGTCATGTCGAGTGGTGTTTTTTGAGTTGACGAGACGAAGGTGGAATCAGAAAAAAAAATCCTGAAATCCAAAGCAAAGACATGTTCTGTCTGTTGTAGTATTTGTGCAGTAACATGTTTATATTGTGGGATGTAATGGACATTATAGCCTTTAAGAGCTGCTCATGGGGCTTTTTGTTCAGACACAACAGTATCATGAAGGCCACTAGGAGAGCGATGTAAAGGCTTTTTCTTTGGCCCGTGCTTCACCCTTCCACCAAGTTATATGAAAATCAGGCCAGTAGTTATTCTGTAATAGTGCACATAAAAAGACAAACAAACCAACAAACCAAATCAAAAATATCATTTCCCATGGTGGAGCTAACTCAAAGTACATTGTGTCTGTACTTCGAAAAAACAGCAGTTATTATTCTTTTATTAATCAATAATTATTTGCTTGTAGGAACAAATAATGTAACCTAATTTGACATGCTACTACTCATTAAAAGACAGTATAAAATAATCCAGCAAAAGAGATAAAAAAAAGAATGTTGCAATCCAGCAGATAATAACAGACAATTTATGTCTAATTTAGATTAGGAAAATTTCTACCCACTTCATGGAGGGAAGAAGTAACTTAACTGCGTCCCTGCAGAGTTTGAATCATAGTTTGATCTTCTGTCTCTGAACTTTCGACTGCAGATCATGAATTATTCTGTCAGACACTTTATTGAACCTCAGTCATTCACAAGCCTCCACTTATTTCAACTTGTTTTTAAGGCCAGACTTCCATTAAATTCTGTGAACATTAATTTGACAATATTTTCCATTCAATGCTTAACATAATAGGTCTGCTCATGCCCATTGTGTAGCTTATAACAATCATACATGGTGACATTTCCATGACCCCTAACTCCTCTAGAATAATGGGCTACACAGGTGGTTGTTGAGTTATTGTAAAAGGGGATTGCATAAAACATTAAAGAGCTGCTGTGTTTTTATAAAACAAACACATTCTCTAGTGAAGACCTATTGTTTGTGATTCAACGTGTGTATTTTATAGTCATAACAGCATGTCAGCTTTATCATATTGTGTAAAATCATAATCTGCAAAATGACGAGTAATTATATAAATATGTTTGTTCGATATGTAAATATTCAATCTAAACAAAAATATTAAATAGCTTAAAATAGAATAACTCAAGTAGAGTACACAAAGTGCACTTGAGTACATATACTATATTGTTTTCTACCTATGATGGCCTAGGATATTTTAATTGTTTTAATCATACTAGTAATTACATATTGTTATTAAACACAAACTGTGCAGCCAATGACGTAAGAAGTATTAGGATTCTTTTCCTGCGTAAAATTAACCAATACATTTATATAAAAATACTCCATTACAAGTAAAAGTAACATGCTGATGCTCTTTATTTATTTTAGTCAAATATTGGACAATAGTACCTGTGTGCAGCTTGATCAAATGTTTAAATGAAAAGTTTAGAAGGAGAATGTCTCTTTGGTGGAACTGTGTTTTTTTTGCATGGCGCAAAAAGTCATTTGGAACAATAGTTTAACAATGTATTAATATATGTATCATGTGTTTTTATGTTAAATCTCAATCTGAATTGTAACAAGTAACTTTGCCTACAACTTCTGTCAAATAAATAGAGTGGAATAAAACAGTATCATCGTGAAGTAGCCTAACATAAGAGTGGAATACTCAATAAAGTACTTTAAAACTGTCGTATAGGCTTAATACTGGTAAGTGCAGTTGGCAACTTGAGTAAATCTATTTGTGTTCTGCTACTTTTGCACCAGTGTACCAGACTTGTAATTGTGTAGAAGGAGCTGTTGCACAAATCCTTCCACCAGAGTCCCTGCTCATAAAATAAATGTCCCTGTCTGTATATTATTTTTCTCTGTGTGGAGTCAGAGTCATATGAACCAGTGAAGTTCATTTTTCGTCATCTTTTATATATATTATGATATTGCTTCACACAAACCAACTGTATTTCTGAGATCTGAGGATCCTTCAACACAACATTTTAGACAATGCGGTTGTAAAGAGGATTCATTCCAGTCATTTTAAACAAAGAAAACAAAGGTGAAAGTAAATATTAATTCTTATCTGAGCTGTCTTTTGTAAACACAGACTTCCTGCATTACATTACATTACATTACATTACAGTCATTTAGCAGACGCTTTTATCCAAAGCGACTTACAGGAAGTGTATTCAACATAGGTATTCAAGAGAACTACTAGTCACCAGAAGTCATAAGTGCATCTCCTTTCTTAAACAAGCATCTTAAAGCATAAACCAGAGCAAAAGTATAGTGCAGAGGCAAATTACTACGAAAACAATAATTGCAACAGACTAATACGAATACAATAAGTGCTACAATAGAGTGGAATAAAACAGTATAATCGTGAAGTAGCCTAACATAAGAGTGGAATACTTTAAAACTGTAGTATAGGCTTAATACTGGTAAGTCTGTTGCAATTATTGTTTTCGTAGTAATTTGCCTCTGCACTATACTTTTGCTCTGGTTTATGCTTTAAGATGCTTGTTTAAGAAAGGAGATGCACTTATGACTTCTGGTGACTAGTAGTTCTCTTGAATACCTATGTTGAATACACTTCCTGTAAGTCGCTTTGGATAAAAGCGTCTGCTACATGACTGTAATGTAATGTAATGTAATGTAACATTTAGAAAATGAATAAAACATTTTTATAACAAAATTTTAAAGTTGTAACTAACAGTCTCGAAAATTCCCAAATGCAAAGCCAAATTAAACTAATTAGTTAGTTTATTAGTATTTATATTATTATTAGTTGTTGCACTTATTGTATTCGTATTCGTTTACTGCACTTATCCTATTCGTAGTAGTTTGTAGCACTTATTATATTCGTATTAGTCTGTTGCAATTATTGTTTTCGTAGTAATTTGCCTCTGCACTATACTTTTGCTCTGGTTTATGCTTTAAGATGCTTGTTTAAGAAAGGAGATGCACTTATGACTTCTGGTGACTAGTAGTTCTCTTGAATACCTATGTTGAATACACTTCCTGTAAGTCGCTTTGGATAAAAGCGTCTGCTAAATGACTGTAATGTAATGTAATGTAATGTAATGTAATGTAAAGTGCAGTTGGCAACTTGAGTAAATCTATTTGTGTTCTGCTACTTTTGCACCAGTGTACCAGACTTGTCATTGTGTAGAAGGAGCTGTTGCATTGTTCAAGGCTCTTTTCCCCACAAATCCTTCCACCAGAGTCCCTGCTCATAAAATAAATGTCCCTGTCTGTATATTATGTTTCTCTGTGTGGAGTCAGAGTCATATGAACCAGTGAAGTTCATTTTTCATCATCTTTTATATATATTATGATATTGCTTCACACAAACCAACTGTATTTCTGAGATCTGAGGATCCTTCAACACAACATTTTAGACAATGCGGTTGTAAAGAGGATTCATTCCAGTCATTTTAAACAAAGAAAACAAAGGTGAAAGTAAATATTAATTCTTATCTGAGCTGTCTTTTGTAAACACAGACTTCCTGCATTACATTACATTACATTACAGTCATTTAGCAGACGCTTTTATCCAAAGCGACTTACAGGAAGTGTATTCAACATAGGTATTCAAGAGAACTACTAGTCACCAGAAGTCATAAGTGCATCTCCTTTCTTAAACAAGCATCTTAAAGCATAAACCAGAGCAAAAGTATAGTGCAGAAGAAAATTACTACGAAAACAATAATTGCAACAGACTAATACGAATACAATAAGTGCTACAATAGAGTGGAATAAAACAGTATAATCGTGAAGTGGCCTAACATAAGAGTGGAATACTTTAAAACTGTAGTATAGGCTTAATACTGGTAAGTGCAGTTGGCAACTTGAGTAAATCTATTTGTGTTCTGCTACTTTTGCACCAGTGTACCAGACTTGTCATTGTGTAGAAGGAGCTGTTGCACAAATCCTTCCACCAGAGTCCCTGCTCATAAAATAAATGTCCCTGTCTGTATATTATTTTTCTCTGTGTGGAGTCAGAGTCATATGAACCAGTGAAGTGACATCATGTCCTTATGGAGATGTGTCCCGGTGAGGCCCCTCCCTGTCCCGGTGACATCAGCCGCTTCCCTCCAGGAGAAACACTGTGCTTCTCTCTCACAAACACACTCACACACTCACACAGACACAGATCTCGACGGAAACTGCGCCTCCTCGGCTGTTATCTATTTGTTTCCTTCCATGGGACAAAACAAGACTTCCTCTCTGCCAGGTAAGCTGCAATATCTCCTTGTCTTCATTTGGGAAAAGGGAAAGAAAAAGGTTTCAGCCGCTCCACCTCCGGGAGCCACGATTCTTCATCCAGAAGCCGAGGAAGGAGCTGCAACTTTTCACTGTGCCATATATGAATATGAATACATATGAAACATGTTTTTATTATATATAGTGTGGAGAAAAAAACACATTTAAGCAACAACAAACTAGTCTGGTTTGGATTTCTGACTGTCTTCTTCAAGTCCTGAATGTTTCCAGACTTGGAGACCTGTGTTTTTCTTTTCTTGGACCGTTTTTTAAATCCTAGAAAGCCTTTTCAGTGGGTGTAACTGCATCCTAACAGTACTCACTGTTGCATTTTGCTCTTTGGTTACATTAAAACATTGTATCAAGTTGGAAACCAGCCAGAAAGAAAACGAAAGCCCCGCAGAAAGGGTGAGCTATTCGGCTGCGTCTGCGTCGTAACGCACGATGGACAGTCTGGTGTCCTGTCTCTGGAGACTGAGACTGACACTGCTGCTTCTCAAGAGAGGATTTGACATCATCATCTTTATCATCCTAACAGTAGTGGGTTAATGTTTGCAGGAAAACACCCGGATCACAGAGGTTTTTTTTTTTTTTTGGAGCAAAGCAGCCAGAAATAAAGACATAGGGGAAGAAGAGGAGGATGGAAATAAGAGCAGGATGATTGTTTTTTAATTGGTTAGTAGTTTAAACAGAAAGAAACAGAGGCAATGTTTTTGATAATAGCTTTTATGCAAAAACATCTCGAGTTAAAGCTTCCCCAATGTGAATATGTAATGTCATTATTACTCTTCTTTTATAGAATATGAATATATATTTGGGTTATGGGCATTTAAAGACCTCCACCTGGACTTTACTGTGCAATTTTCACAGTTTTTTTTTATGTTTTTTTTTTTTTAAAACTATATTATCTGGACTAATTTGATCAGGGAAATAATCTGTAAATGAATTGATAACAAAAATAATAATTTGCCGCAGCCCTGATAAAATGGTTGACTTTTAGGTTCTCATATATCAACAGAGAGTGACAATATATTTTGTGTAATCTTCCAAACTGTTACTTTATCTGACGCCGTTAAGCATCACCTTGTAAAAGCATATGATTTCTAAATCATAATTTGCAATGTCGTGACTGCAAGATTCATGAGAATAATTATTTCTTATCTTCTGTACTCCTTCGCCCGCGTGCTTCCTGGCAGTAGCGGACAGAAAAGCTGCTAACATGCTGAGGTCGAGTCTCCTGATTTCTTTCTTCTTATTCTCTAAGCCGACCTGCTGCTCTCCACACATACCACCTTAACTGGTTTATTCAATATCTCACAGCAACACGCTGGGGTTTCTCCTTTCTTTTAAGTTTCCACTTGCCAGCCCACTCCAAAAGAAAAACTGTTTTATACTAATATCACACTTTTTTCGTCATCTTTTATATATATTATGATATTGCTTCACACAAACCAACTGTATTTCTGAGATCTGGGGATGCTTCAACACAACATTTTAGACAATGCGGTTGTAAACAGGATTCATTCCAGTCATTTTAAACAAAGAAAACAAAGGTGAAAGTAAATATTAATATTCTTATCTGAGCTGTCTTATGTAAACACAGACTTCCTGCCTCAAACTTTCTGTACTTTATTTAACTTTTGTGCACTCAGTTTCCCTGGGTTTGTTATGCACGTTTCAGGTGAGCACAGTTTTGCTTTCGCCTCCAAATATAGTCGTTTTAGATAATATGGCTGAACTGGGAGTTTGTTAACATCCTGTGTGATGACCTGACTTTGAGTTCGTGCTTTGTTGGAATGCTGCCTTCTACCCAACGCTCAAGTTATATTTGTAGCCACGCTTTCAGACGCAGACTGAAATAACTATTTGATCGATTGCCATGACATTTGGTTCAGACATGTCCTCCTAAGAAAGAACTCTCATAACTTTGGTGATCCTCCTTCTTTTCATTCAGCGACTTAATTTGTACTTTGGGATGATGGATAACACTACAAATCTGCTTTGAAATGCAGAGCCCATCTATGATTAAGGCATTGCCTCCACACTGCTCTCAACACGCCGACAGGCAGCTAGAGGCTAACAGTGCAAACAGCGGCAAAAGTCCTGACAGAGAAGTTAGGGTAACAGTGTTGACCTGATGGGGAACCAGAGGAACCAGAGGAACCAGAGGGTTGGCGCTACGTTTCCTCGGCGACCCCGAGTGTTACACCACCGTGTGAGAGCAGTGCAGAACGGTGGCGATTAGCTAGCCAGCTAGGCTCGCACACTGGGACTCACATGCACGGGTAGCCGGCCCGGTTACGTTAACAAAACATGGAGAAGCTCTGATTCAACACATAGAGAGAGAGAGAGAGAGAGAGAGAGAAAGGGACTTCATTCTCTACTCTGGTAGACATTACTCTATTATATTTTGAAAAAGCAATAGTTGTTTGCTACTATAATAATTTCAAATTTACCACCTTTAAGACACAGGTTGTACAAGTTGATATATAACTTTAACAACAATGTCTGTGACGTCTATCATCTCAAGCAAGTATCAACTGTATGCAAGTTGATTTTTGTATTGGAAGCCAAAATGTTTGTCTGGAGGAGACACATTTATTTCCTTAAAGTTTGTCCTAGTTGGTTGGATATGAAAAGAGGATTTGATATTTTCTTCAGTGGCCAAGAAAACATGGCAAATAAATAAAGGCCGATTTCCCCGCACGATAAACAACAGTCGTCACTACCTAGATCTGATTACACTCATAAACCACAAACTGTTATTGACTCTTGATATAACTTTCATTTTGAATGAGCCATGAAGTGTCTCACGCTGCTCCAGCAGACAGTGAAATATGCCCTGTGCACATTTCCAGAGGGCTGTGTGAACATGACTCACTGAGTCGACATGTTCACGTACAAGAAGCCAATTTTCATCTGAACACAAACACTGGGGAATGCAGAAAATGAGCAATGGTGGATATAATAAGAAAACTGAGATAAAAACCTCAATGTTGGCGGTCTAATGATTGTTATGTCTAATGATTAATTTACATTTTAATTAAAAACAATTACATGAGCAGTGATTACATATAGATGGCTCTCTTGTTTCATATATAAAATAAATAATGTAGCTTGAAATAATTAATAGCACCGAAAAATAAATTGTCTTTGTGATGGCCTAGAATGATAAAGGCTGCTGTCTCCTGTTATGTTACAGTCTCATAGCTGAGGTATGCATTAGATGAGTGCTACATTAGCCACAGATTAGCTTTCCTTATGTTCCTCCAGAGCTTTCAGCCACATCTCATGGTCTTTATAGGAGCTATTTATTTGACGTTAGTATTTAGTTATTTTATTCATAAATTGTATTGTTTAATTATTATACAATAATTATTCTGTCTGTACATATACTATTTTATACTATTGTAGTTATAGGGGATTTTTTACTCACTTATTTAATATTCTTTACTGTGTAATTACTTATTTACTTATTTATAATACTTGTTTGGATCTTGTTTTTTACTTATGTCTCTTGTTTGCAGTATCCTCTCTGCTGCGGGACTAATAAAGGATTATTTTTATCTTATCTTATCTTATTATATATGTTTGGTTATTAAGATTACTTTTTTAGATGGATTTAAATAGCGTTTTCTTTTGTTAGTTATTTATTTTGGGTAATTTGTTGTTGTTTAGTAAACTTAGTTTTTTTTGGTTTGCTCATTTGTTGATTGGGAAACACAGTAGGAACCTGTGGTTATGTATATGAGTAGGCAGGTATAGGACCAGCATGCACTGGGGTGGGCCTATGCTTTGTATTACCAGAGCAGGAGAGGAAGCCATAGGCATGACTTCTTTGTTCTTTTGTTGCTACCTTCCTTTTTTTGCTAAATAAATCATAAGACACACAGAAATTATACGTGGACAATGAAGTCTTTTGCCTGCGTAAACCACATACCTATGGTGCATCAGTGACCCTTTGATTTAAGTTTGATTTTCATCTTTCGGACGAATGGCCACCACAGTCTTCCTTAGAAGAATTTGCTAAGTTGTCATGAAGGTTGCGTAGAGTTTAAGCCCCTTCCTTTAAGCTTATGCCTTCTGGCTCCAGCTTCATATTTAAACAGACATAAGAGCGGTGCTAATCTTCTCATCTATATTATTCTTGCAATCAACAAATCCCATGAAAAGACGCAACACCCAACAATGTGCTAATCCATCTCTTGATACTGTTTTACTTCCTGTCCCTCAGCTCTCAGCTCTCAGCTCCAAGCACATTGCTTCCTTCTTAAGATGTATATCTTTAAAAAAAACATTAATTTATAGTTTTGTTTTCAAAAAGGTTCAGACATTTTTCTTAATTTATTTTTATATGCATAAAAAAACTGAGGAAACAGTGCATTTGTTGGGGACTATTTTCAGCAGTGGGTTAATACACATCTGATGTGTATTCATCTTGTGAGTATTTTTGGCAGCAGGACGGTGTATATGGATGGAGTCAAAATAAACTACAGTGTGTGTTCATGGTTATGAAGCAACATGTCAACCAGTGTAACAGTGTGGCTCATTGATGTGGTTCTTTTGTAAAACAATGGAGCTCTAAAGCACAGAGGAAACAGATGTATCAGGGTTTTATACACACAATACATGTTAGTAGGTGGTTTCGCTGTTGATTAATACGCTCAAATACTAAAGGCTGATTCCTGAAAATCATTTTAAATCTTTAAGTATTCCAATGCACAAACATTGTTGGCAACCAAAATATGAAAACAGCAACTCTCTGGATTAACAGTTAGTTATTGGAAAGATCTTATCCTGTTCATAATTTCCTAGAATGTTTTTAGCTTGACTGCATGATACTCTGGGATTATATTTAGTTTTCCCTTGGCAGATTGTTCTCTTTCTCAGTCTAATTTCTAATAACCGCTCTCTAAATACAACGTCAACAGCATCATGGTTGATTGCAATAATGTCGACGTGATTATCTTCAGCATGAACCGTGTTAATGTTGCAACTGTAGCTGCAGGTCCGTGTGAAATTACCCCGTAAATGACTTCAGCTCATGAATCTGTTTGTTGAAACTGGTTTCTAGAGGTCTTATCACTTTCTGAACAAAACCTACTTCATCCCTGCATCATCGAGGACCCGATGTTGGGTTACAACTGGACTTGAATGAACTTCATTGTTTCAATGAATGCATGTGATTCCAGATAAGCACCCCCCCCACCACCACTACCTCCTCCCTTCAGGGTCGAACGTGCGTCTTCTGGTGTCGCTGGAGCTCAGTTCCAGCTGATTACAACAGTGTTATTATGACAGGGAGGGCACGGCTGTAGATGGCATCAGACAGGCAGCTGCTACGTCAACACCCGCCTCTTTGCCAGCTTTACTAGTCAGCCAGCCATTATACCAGGAGTGAGTCATACTGGAGTTCGGTCTTTCCTCAAACCCCCCCCCCATCGCCCCATTCCTCCGTACCCGGCATCAGCTAGATCTCAGAGTGATTTCACTGCTGCCAGCGAGTCATCCCCACCTGTTATCTGTTTGTTGTGCATCTGTTTTTAAACTGATTGCTCCATTATGAGGAGCAATGATGATGATGTGAATGTTATTCTCCAGCACGCTAGCTGTATGTCAGTCAGACTGTGGATTCTTTGGTCCAGAGTTGGAGTTTGAGGTTTCTGGAACAACTTAACATATTTGCAAGGTGCAGGGAGAAAGTGAACTGGTCTTAATGGTTCCCAACAGTATTTGTATTTGAAGGATTACCATGCCTTTTTTTTCAGACATTCTAGTCCCACAAGGATGAATACTACTGACTTTGGTGATCTCCAGTCAATTCATTAAGCACCATCATTTTCCCTTTAGTTCAAATTTCAGTTCCTGATAGGTTTCCTTTTAAAGCTGAATTCCTGTCAGCCCAGGCTGTGAGAATAATGCTAATTAATATGAACTTCTGAGCGCTCTCCGGCAAGCAAACTTTGTAATTGAGACTCTGTTTGTTAATTATCTCAAACACTACTCTGACAGTTCTCCCTTCTCACTTCATTAATGGCTGACAGTGAGACAATACCTGGGGTGTCGAATCATTGATTTGACTTTAAAACATGCAGCTAAATCCACCGTTGGCACGGTTAGCGGATGTCAACTGTTGACAACCTTTTTGACTTGTCACACATGCCGGTCTATAGGTTAACTGACTGGTATGTGTGTGTGTGTGTCCAGCAGTGTAGGCCTATTTAGAGACCACTAATCAAACTTCTAGAACCAATATTAGCTGCCAAAGCCAACAGAAAATGAAATCCAATGCGATTCATTTACAACAAAAACCATCATAGTTGGATGGAAGTGGTTCCTCGAAATGCGGCGCCAAAGCTCATTTAGTTAATTGAATTCCAGCCTGAAATTAAAGCGCCTCATGTATTTCCATTTATTTTGCGTATATTCCCCAAAATTTACCGATTACTTAGCAGAAGGATGCTTAATACTCAACAGCGGAAAAAGATATCAGACTTCAAGCAAAAGAAAAATTACAGACATACCTAGTCGCCATTTCGTGGCTAATCTACTGTCGCTTATTTATTTGGACGTAGCTAGCTAGCTACGTAGGAAGATGACGTCCTTCTTACAAAGCTTACAGTTTCTCTTACCGGCACAAACAGCCGTCAATTAGCACCAGCTTTATTTTGATCACTGAACAAATTGGGGTTGTGGGTGGTGATTCAGATGCCAGGCTACTGTGGAGCCTCCCTTCAGAGAAAACTTCACATTCACGGTCAAGAATAGCAAAGTTTCACACGTCCATCAGTTCTGTTGTGTGACTGCTATCATGGCTGCTGCCCGTAGACCATATTGTTGAAGACAGGAAAGGGAGTGAAGTGTCTGTGTGTGTGTCTGGGATGTGTGGTGGGCTGGATAGGGGTGTGTGTGTAATGCTATTGTTCGTGACAAGACTGGCAACAACGAAAGCAGCCCAATGAATTTTCTAATAAAAGCCCCGAATGACAGTTTAACGTGATCTCTGACCTCCTCTTTGTCGTCCAAAGAACGCTAAGTTTTGGCTGTTCGCTCCTCCCTCGTTTGAATAATGCATGGTTTCATTTGGAGCTCGGCATTCCTCACATTCCTCCTCACTTTATCCCTGCAGCCATTCCACCTTGGTGTGTTTATATTATCAAGTAACGGAATGAATGATGGCTGCAGCCGATGCCGCACAGACAGAATCACACAAGGCATTTGTGGTCCAGAAGAAGAAAAACAAAACTGCAGAATATCTATCTGTATATATATATTAAAGCAAATGTTCCCTCTGACTGACAGAGTCAGAGGTGTTTGCAGCCACAAATGTTTTAACATGCAGTTTACTGACCCCAAGTCAGCAGCAGAGTACTCTGAGGAGAGTTTGTAAGTCAATGGACACAGTGCCTCTTATAAATAATAGAAAAAAGACAGCATTTTAAAGTTCTATGTCTGTGTCTGTGGGTTTAATTCAGATCAAACACTTCAGGCCATCTGGAGTTCTGGCCAGAGGCTCCTGACAGCTCCGACTGTCAGAAAAAGACTGAAATAATAAGAAAATGAGCTCAGCTGGGATACGATACATCCACTCACTGAAGCTGGCAGATCACACAGGGATAGTTTTTGATTTGTTGGAAACAAGTTAGTTAGAATTTCATAGACTATTCTGTAAGGCAACCTCTGTGCACAGAAACAAAAGTGCTGATAAGTCAATTAATCTATTTGTTTATTGAGTGAAACTTTATAATCTAAGTGTAAGCAAAAAAGACAAACATTAGCAGGTCCCAGCTTCTCAAAAGTTGTCCTAACCAAAATGTTCCAGGAACTATTGAGCTACAGAAACAATGCTGAGGAACTCAAAGTCCCATGGCTGTTTTCCATTTCCGTCACAACTAAAGACCCGTAGGCAAATTAGACATGGAATAAAATAGTTTTCACATACAAGGAAACAGCAACGCAGTCATTTGGTTGTTTTTCATATTTGCTGTTGCATGTCTCTGACGTTTGAATGAAAGCCATGTTAAAAAGTAGACATGCAGAGGTGGAAAAGGAGACCTAAACCTCCAGAGCACCTGTCTCCACAGGTGATTTATTCATACTTCAGAATGTAACTGCAGTGAAAAGAAATAGCACATTTTTGATTGTCTCCTGTGTCGCTCTCGCTCTTTTGCTTATGCTCTGTCCTTTAAGTTAGATGTAAAGTCAATAAAACGTAAAGAGAAATGTCTTAATGTGTAAATGACGCTGTAGTACACAAGTTGTAGCAGTCACCTTTCTTTTCAAATGATTCAATGGGAAATAACCGCAGTGAGCACACATGTGTGTACTCTGCAGCGTGGCTCCGCCTGGCTCCAGGAGAGGAGATACTGGAGCTTTGTTCCCGAACACTTAAGGCCGCAGCGGTGTTGACTCAGTACGAAGCTCTCACTGAGCGGCTGCCTGAGAACGCCGCATATGGGCTTCGCTCATTATCTGATGAATTCACAAGCTAATTCAAGGCCTGCGAGCGCGTTGAGGCGACGCTTGTCAGCTGATAAAACCTCCCTCCATGGAAACAGAACCCGTTGACTCTGCATGTTTCTAAGTGTGAAGCACTGAGCTGCTGTTCAGTCTATATATATATTTAGAAAACTGATAATGAGATTTAGTTTGCTTTGATTTCTAAGTCCTAAACGCTTTTAACAGAAAACAACCTGATATTGATATCTGAATGTTACAGCAGGTCATTTTAATTACATACCTTTTGTTTTTTTTAATCGGCTCCTTTTTATTAGAAAATAATAAATAACATACGATTTGGAAATGATTGCTTAGCATAACTGTGGTTTACAAAGCCTCTCTCTCATTCCTGCTGTCATGATCTACAGTAATTATATAATATTAGATGTGTCTCTTGAAATAATCTGCTGCTGTGGTTCGTTATTATTATGAAAAGTGCTGTTTAAAGATGTCCTGTGAAGTTTTCTTGGAAAGAAAAACGTTTTTTCTCACTTGAATATTTTGCAAGCACTTTCTTTGCACAGTAAGTCTGATTTGTAGCACTTGTCACCACTTTTAGCTAAGGCCTATGGCAGTATACGCTGCATAAATTAGCCTAGCTGCTAGCGGATTTTTCCTTACTGACAGCTCTTATACTCTTAATTGGTTTAATTTATTGCATTTCCGCACATTTTTGAAACACAGCAGCAAATGCTGGTGGTGACAGCAACAAATTAACAGATTGCCAAGTGTTTGAAAGGGACACAATGGTCGGGGAAACGCTGTGGCTTAGGTACTGATGGCGTATTCTTCTTCTTCTTCACTGTGACAAAGTCTGTGAACTACTGTACCATAAGCTACTGGTCATACCAGACCAAGAAAAGCTACAGCAGCAAAACCCACAATTATATCGCAAGCGTTGGTTTTGTTGTTTATACATTTTCATTTGTAAAAGGAGGAATTTCTTTAAAATGTTCTCTCTAATCAAGAAAATAGGAAGCACGTAAAATCCCTGAAGTCATTCCCTGTACTCAACCTGAACTGCGTCAGCAACATTCAGATTTGAATGTTAATTGTTTTGGATGCTGAAGAGGCAGATTTCATTTCATTCTTTAAGTGTCATCACTTCCTGTGTGGAGATGATGTCCTATCAGTGTCCATACAACCTGAAATCTGATATATTTTTTCGTTGTTGAGTCTTCAGCATCTTTCTGGACAGTGAGTGAGCGGATGAGAACAATGTGTTGAAGGCTGTGCTTTGAGGCTGTGCTTTGAGGGAAACGGGGGGGGGGGGGGGTGGTGGTGCAGGCGGGGATAGTCAGGGATTTGGCCTCCTCTCATCACAAAGGCATTTCCTCCTCAGCCACTTCCTGCTCAGGAGCAGTCATCCTTAAACTCACAGCAGAGGCTGGGCCTGTGCTGAGGGGTGATACGGAGGGGGTCGGTGGTGCATCAGGATGCTTCTTTACTGCCGTGAACATTGATGTGTCTTTAACCTTGTACAGTGACCAGCTTTATAGCCCCGGGGCCTCATTAATGTTTATTCCTCTGCAGTCGCTTCCCCTTTACAGATACACACAGAATATATTGTCCTATTAATGTAAGCGACAACATAAACTGAACATGATGAGTAAACAGGAAGGCAGCTCCTGTTTAAAGTCACAATCCAAACGTCGTCAAAACAGGAACCTGATATGAGATTCTGGTTTGGTACAAGAGCATTTTCATGCTCCTGCAGGATTTTGGGGGTTCCTCATGCTACATTCACACTCCAAGCAACAGGAGCAATGTAGCCTAGCATGGCCATCTCCATCATTGGCGAGTTGCCCTTTTAGAGTTGCTCAAGTTCTCGTTGACGTAATGTGATGTTAAATGGCACTGGGAAATAGCTAACGGCCTTTTTATTTTAGACGGAATGGAACAGGGTCTACCGCCTCATCGGACCACTGAAAAAGTAGTACATCACGCCCGTCATGCAGCAACAGATGTTGAGCATCAGTTTGTAGCTTCATGTCTACGGCTTCCATTGAATATGACTTGTGGCCTGATGCTTTGTTGCTCATAGTGTGAAAACAGCATTAGTTGCAAAACTGTAACCATAGTTTACCTGTAGCTCGTGTGTTGTCCTTAGTATTTACTCTGTTCTGCTACTTTATGACAGTCAGGACTAAAAACATTTAGTGCATGTTGGTACAAAACAAGTAGTTGTGTTTGGGATCTGGTGTTTGTAGGTTTTAATCATCTTCAGATCTGTTACCAGCTTAACCGACACATGTAACGCATAAAAAGTAAACGATTCTATTCATAACCAAGAGCCGTAGGGGGCACTCATATCTTCTAAACTTTCCATCTGTTTTCTCAGAAGAAAGTGAGCCCTCGCTGTGCCCGATCAGCTGATCAAAGACGCTTTGTGTTTTTCCCTATGAATCCCCAATAAAAAATCACTTGGCAACAGGCCTTTTCTTTTCCTCGGGGAACATCCAGCCCCACAGGAAGTGAGCTGCTGAATAAAAGGAGTGGGATGGTTGACGGCTTCATAGAGCACTTCCTCCATGGGGACTGTGAAGGAAAAGGCTGAGACGGGCTGATCTCCCACGGTCGCTGCTGTGAAGTGAAGTGTAGAAATCGGCTTACTTTGCCTCAGCGGGGTCAACGCGCCGCCACTCCTGATGCCCGCCCGACAATGACCACCTCACTGCCCAGACGGGGAACTGAGAGCAGAGGTTGGAGAAGGGCAGACGTGATTGTAATTTCATATTCATAGCTTTGGTTTGCTTTGGGAGAGTCCTATCAGTGTGAGGCAGCAGCTAACACAACAGAGCCCTTCCTCCTCCTCCTCTTTCTACTGCGGACGCTCTGAAGGACAGACCAGCAGGCAGCCTGAGGCGTCTGAGCTTCAACAGGGCTGACTGAGGATCTGTTCAGTTAAACTACTGCAGAGAAGGACACGAATACAACAGATATGACCACATTATCTTCTGATCTTAAGATGTGGGTTATCTGGTTGGTTTGAAGTGCAAACAGTAGTTTAAGCATTAATCTAGTCATTTTTAGGATCATGGTCTTAGAAATATGAAGAGTCGTGAAATTTACCTTTAGATGAAACTAAATAATTCAAAAACATCTGCCTGTACTAAAACCTGAACTGATATTCTTTTTGAAGAATCACATTCTTTATCATCTTGCCGATCTTGTTTTCATACGATGTTTACACTCAGTGAAATATTGAAAACCAAGATTATTTTTTACAGCTGCACCATTTCATCAGAATCGAAAAATACTAAAAGCTAAAAGCCTTCATATATTTAAACAAGTCATAATATAAAATAAAATAATGGCTAGTTATCAACGTAAATCAAAATGATGGCTAGTTATTTTGTCACTAAAGTAGCTAAGTTTTGCCACAAATTGCCACAAAGCCATCCAAGAAGACGGTAAAGACTTATGTTATGCCTGAGCTGTAATTAGGTCAAAACTCTTAGTTCTGAAAGTTAATTTGCACGACTTAAATGCAATGTTTATGTATTAGTATTACTACAATTTATGCCTTATTTTAAGTTTGTTTGTATACTTTGAGAGTATTTATTTGTTCTCAGAATAATCAGTTGATTGAAGAAATAATCGGTAGAAGAGGCGATTACTAAAGTATTAATAGCTGCCCAGGAGTGAAATTGAACTAAATGTCAACTCAGTATGATCGTCACGCTAATATCTTTACAGTCTTTACACAGTGCTCCATTTATGAGCACTGCACGCCAATGTTCATCCATCTGCAGTAGTTTTTTCTTTGGTTTGGTGAACCCAGTGACCTCAAAGAGTCAGAGAAGTTGAGCGGTCTCCATGAATAAGGCTCCGGGGCCTGTACAAATAAACTTATATAACAGATATGAAAATACAGATGGAATTTCTGTAATGATTTCTAATGACTTTTTTTCAGCCTCTCAATGTAAGGGTTCACCCAAACATCCTCAAAAGCCTCCCACTCTTACATCAGCAATGTAAACAATTAGATCTTGTTTGTACGTTGTTGAGGTTCTGAGGAAAAAGTACCGGGATTATAGCCAAGGACTTTTCCATCTTGACTCAAACCCCCCGATGAGACCCATGAAACAGTGTTAGCTGTTAACACCACACATAATGAAAGTCTCTGTGAAAGGCCGAGCCGTTAAAACTCTGCAGAAATGTTACGAGAGAAGTCCGGAGGGAGGTTTCTTTTTGACATGCCGTTAGCAGAGAAGCTGGCTGAGCCTCGTTATGGCCCCTCTCCGAGCGCCTTATTACCAGGCAACATGTGCTGATTTGCATGACAGAGTTTCTCTTGTTGTGCTTCCTCAGATTTACATGCCAACAGCCTCCACCCACCATTGTCCTGTGGTGGGAGCTAAACAGTGCAGTATGTTCAGGGTGAGGTTTGGATAGCTGCTTCTGCTGCAGACCACCCAGTGTTTACCTCTAACCTGACCTCACCACCCCCCCTCTCTCTCTCTCACACCTCCCCCCGCTTCAAAGAGATGAGATCCAGACGTCATGCCGCTGAGGAAGCAGAGCATGCTAACATTTGGATGGAATTAACAGAGTCAAAGATTTTCCCATCAGGCTCTGACCAGCGTGGATTGTGGAATGTAACATTGGTGTCTTTGGATCAAAGCTGCAGATATCAGATTACACTGCTGGATCAAACTAGCAGTACCTTTTTTGTAGGGGCTAGTGCAGCTCAAAGTGCTTTGAAAAGTGAAAAACTTTCAGAATAGAAGAAATATAAATGACAGTCCAAATAAAACAATAAAAAAACTATTCAAAAGATAAAAGCCAGGAGTAAAACATAAAAATCTTATAAGAGCCATACAAAATTCATAGCAAAAGCCAGGCTAAATGGTAGGTTTTACATTTATGTATAAAGCTGTCAACACTGAGCCGTTCCAACAGCTAAGAGCATAACAGATAGAACATGGAGCACCAAATGTTTTTGTGTTCTGCACTTTGGAACAACTAAAGGGTTCATGTATAAGACGGAGAGGCCTGTCTTGTTACTTGTATACAGTCAAACGTTTGGACACACCTTCTCATTCAATGGTTTTTCTTTATTTTTATTTTTATTTTTTACTACATTGTAGATTAATATTGAAGACATCCAAACTATGAAGGAACACATATGGAATTATGTGGTAAACAAACAAATGCTCAACAAACCAGAATATGTTTTATATTTTATATTCTTCAAAGTAGTTGAATGAGAAGGTGTGTCCAAACTTTTGACTGGTACTGTACAAAATACTTAAAATCTATAATATAATATTAAATCCACATCAAAAGGTGCAGTAATGGAGAAATAACTTGCCTATTTTTCATTATGGTGTGTGTCAGAGTGGATTATTCCACTTAGACCACTGTCACTTTCAAGAAATAAAATGTGAGTTGTGATTTAATGGTGCCAAAATAATTGGTTGAATCATAGTGATTGATTAAGGAATATAAGGAATTTATTAAGCAAAGAAAACCCTATATTAACTGCACTTCATCTCAATGATGTTGACATTATCCTGTTTGACTCTGCAATTTGAATTATGGGTAATATAATAAGCATCTTCATTTATTTAATATCTTCAATTGCCTTGCTGAGGTATGACATTTTTGGAATTGAACCATTTCTTCTTTATTTCAATACAGTACAACCCTTAGGTGACACTCCTTTCCCACATCGTTTGGTTTTAGCATATCAGCTAATTCTGCTGCTGACACTGTTCAAAAATGAAAGACTTTCCTTCATTGATCTCTGGAAGTGTGGCAGGACACATAGCATTATATGGTATTATTTAGGTGTTAATTATGCTAATTTACAATTGTCATGAACACACCTTCATTTACACACATGTGGCATTCACCATATTTATCCTGCTCATTTACAAAGTTATCTGAAGTTAGGAGCATTTCCTGAATCCGACATGGCTGAACCCCAAAAGAACAAAAAAGTAAGAGTAAGTTTAGATCAGTATCTTGTGTCCAGTCCAAAAAGACTTGTGCACTGTACATGTGTCGGTTGATGCAGCAGGCTGTGATTTAGCTATAAAGTTTATGTAGTAGCTGACACTGCAGGTTTTTAAATATCAAAATGATAATTCAGCATTAGCGAATGGGCTTTTTAACGTTTTTTAAAGCAGAGCAGATTGCTTCCTCTGAAGTCCTAAATGTCAGTGGGAAGTTGTTACACGGTGACTTCTTGTTTTGCTGCTGAACACAATCTATTAAAAGCAGAACACAAAGCCGAGAAGCAGCCTGATGGCTTGTTTGTATCTCAGCCAGCGTTTGTGTAAATGTTTCATATGTAGCAGCAGAAACAGCAGTAATACCTAACTGTGGTGTGACTGCAACAGAAAAATGTAATCTCTTAGACTGCTGGAACAAACTGGTTCAGTGAGCATTTATTTAAGACTTCCCCCCCCCCAATAAATGTATATCATATATCAAATATATTTTATTGCTGCCCCCTAAAGCCGAATAAATTATACTTTCTGCGTGATGTCAATTTCATCATCCAAGATTGTACTCAAAGGCGCTGTGCTGACCTGCCTAAACTTGTGGAAGCGTAGCGATCTTCTGTGCATATGTGGAAAGCGATTTGCAAATAGTCAATAAACAGAACTCCTACGCTTTTGTGATGTCTGCAGATGTCCTTTAACCGGTCTGTTTGGGAGTAGAACTAAGGTTAAAGCGTCATTGACAGTGGGGGAAAAACCCCAGAGTCAAATCTCATTTTTGTCGGTTGAATCATTGACTTTTAAGCTGTGACATTGGACACAAAGATAACAGGAGAACAGCATGACAGGATATCATCTTTGAAAAAAACGCTCTCAAAATCACCGAACTACAAAACTATCTGGAAAGAAGGAGGAATATTCGGCCTGACTGGTGACTCTGAGTCTCTCAATGTAACTGACAATGTAACAAATTTTCAATTGTTGGGAACAGACCGACATCACCGTCCTTAGAAAGGCGTTTTTACTCCAACACGCTCAGATTAATACATTTGAACAATAGAACATTGTGAAAAGACAACACGATAAGATCCTATCACAATACAAAAGGACTCTTTCACCCGAGACATTTTGACATGTCACGGTAGAAAAAACACAGGTGTAAATAATAGAATTAACGATGATTGAATTCTAATTTTCTGCTTCAGTTTCACGGTCCTGGTGTTGTTCACGCTGGCTCGCTGTCACCTCACTCATTTGAATACAACGGAGCCATTGTTAATGTGATTAGAATCGTAACACCTGTGCTTCTCCTAATATGACAAGTCAAAATGTTTGCTGTGATAAAGGCTTTTTTTTTTGCCTCACACTCGATACCCAGAGTGTTTGAGGAGGCGGTAAATGATGAACAAATATAAATGACATTAGTGTGTTATGAACTGGCAAAACAACAGTTTGGATTATCCCTTTAACCTTTTCTCTAATTGTCAAGTCAAGACATGAAACTCTCCACTGACAGATGTTTGTAAATGTAATGTTGGTGACTTCACGGCAGGTTTTTACAGACTCACCAAGAATATTAACACCAAGATATTGTGTTATATCAAAATATAAAATCATCTTATTTGATTGGAGCAGCGGTGGCCCTTGTTGACACAGTTTGGCAGAACTCTTCCCGTTTGTAGTCTCGTGCTGTGGAAGTGTGTCAGTAGTAAGCTCACCAGCCTCGTCCTCTCTGTCGTCCCCGAGCTGACACGCCTATGAATTATGGATTGAAATGAAAAGCCTGGTGTCTCTCAAACCACATGTTCTACTGACCCACATCTGCTGTTTGCAACCCTTTATTCTTTTCATTAATTTATCGTGTTTACATTTTTAAAAGTGTTTTTTATATATTTATCTATAATGCAATTTAAAAATAGGAATTTCACCTCAAACTTGGAGAGACTGAAAAAGCAGACACAATGTTAGGGATGACACAAAACATCTGGCATGGAAGTTTGAAGTCTGTGTTTACATTCCCCCTCTTCGGTCCTCTTCGGGGTTTAATTTCTCCCTATGCAATCTCCAGAAATTGCTACTTCTATCTGTGTGTGCTAACTGAACAACAGAATTATTCTGATGTTTCTATGATGACAGGAATTGCAAATAAAATAGCAGCCTTAAAATGTGCAATGTCCCACAGACATTGCACATTTTATAACAATGGCATCTAGAGCAGCCAAAATTTTCACATCACTATTTAAAACAGTGATACTGCAAATCTGTGCATATTTTTCTGCATCGAGTTCAACTTTGGCTCGTGAATTTGTTCTATTGAGTTGCAGCATCGACTTTCATTAAATCTCCTCTCTCCGAGAATAAACTGCTCCATAAACGAGGAATGCTTCGTAGACAGTTAAGTGAAGGGAGTCACTGGTACAAATATGTCCTTTAAATACACTATGAACTTAGTGTGTTTTTAACTTCATTAAGAACTCCTTATTGAATAAAATGGTGTATAATCCTGTTGACAAAATGCCAGAAGGGAGTAAAACCCTGTACAAAGAAAATATTATGTAGTTTAATATTTGTTTTGCTACTGATAAGTGTAAGCAGTTACATGTTTTTATCATATCTGGCAGATATAAGTTTTGAAAACTGAAATTAATTGAAGACTTTGAAATATTAATTTGCACTCAGTATCAACGTGTTAATGATCATAAAAATCAGTAAGAGCTGAAATAAATGAATAATCTGATATATGAACATTTATCAGACGTCTGCAGGGAAATAATTTGTGATTCTATTTCTATTGATTTTCTAACTCCGTTTCAGTAAATGGAGATTCAAACTCCCGAGAGGAGGCTGGAGGATCAAAGTTATTTAGAAGACTTTAATCACTCACATGTTTATGCACATCCACTTTGTACTGGCTTTTACTGCTTAGTTTATGTTAATTTGTAGCATACTGAAAGCTCATGAGCAGAAAACAGAAAAACATTGAACATGAATTAAAAGTGGATTGAAAATATCAGCTGCAGTGTGATGAGCATGATCAACATCAACAAGACAAATTTCAAAAGACGAGAGGATGGACAGTCTGAATGTTTCACACGGAAAACAGTTTTTTGAAATGATAAATAACAAGCAATGAAACACTTAAAAGGTCGATATTCCTTATTTATGTTACATAATCCATTTTTTCTGTGTCTTTCAGAGATCATGGGAGGCTGTTGACATCCACTACCAAATATATCAATACATTAGAGTAGCCTGAACACACCGGTTGGTGCTCAGTGACAGCTCCGAACATGGCCGCCCATCGAATCAGAGCCACCACCACCAACAACACCTCCCTCCCACGCTGCAAGTCCGAGGGGACGCTCATCGATCTCAGTGAAGGAGTGTCAGAAGCCAGTCTCAGTGATGTCAAAGGTCAGCTGCTCGAACTGAAAAGTGCCAATTAACATGAAGACTCATCACTGTGGTTAAAATGACATTCACACTGGGGGATACATTGAAGGATTTCACATTTTTTGAGTTATTGTATGATGTGTAAAATGTCAAAAACACAGGAATCAATTACCTACAGTGTTCATTTACTGTCAGAAAAAAACATTTATATAAACTTTTATGAATGTAGATGGCTGGCAGGGACAAGCTGAGAAAAGACTCTGCCATCTTTTTTCTGTGTTTGTTGTAAAAACATTGAGTCATGTCTGGTTAGAGAGGTGACACTGAGCAGTATGTAGATTCTACTTTGTTATTTCTGTCCCTTCAAGAAACACAAACAGCATGAGCAGATACATTAGTGAGCAGACTTTCAGTTTCCCCCCCTTCGTCTGAGCTGAAATAGATAAAGCCCATGTCTGTGCTCTACTTAGTTGAAGCATCTGGTAGTGACAGTCCATCGCTGCATGGGATAGCCTGTGTTTATTAAAATATGCATAATGTTGACATCCTTGCAAGCCCTGCAGTTCTTTTGTGATTTTTATTATAACTGTTCCGCCTCAGAAATATGTTTTTGAATCATGTTCTTAGGATTTGAAATATAAAAAAAATACACTGTTCCGCCTCAGAAATATGTTTTTGAATCATGTTCTTAGGATTTGAAATATAAAAAAATACACTGTGGTAGACATCGGTGTAAGGCAAATCCAGGGACACTGAAATGAACTCGCTAAAAGCAACCACACCAAATACCCACACATTGCTACTTGTATAAAACTTTAAAAGATTTGACATTGAGGCCACCTGACATTGTTTTTCTTCTTTCCAGTGCCTTCTCCCAGTGCCTTACGACTGGATGCTACTGCCTCCTTCGGCGCCGCCAGGGAGGTCGTCGCCATAAAGGACTACTGCCCATCCAGCTTCACCACCCTGAAGTTCTCCAAAGGGGACCGCCTCTACGTTCTGGACTCGTCAGGAGGAGAGTGGTGGTACGCCCACAACAACACGGAGATGGGTTACATCCCCGCAGCTTACGTGGAGCCCATCAACTTCAGAGACTCGTCCTTCAGCGACAGTGGGATGATCGACACTGTGGGAGACTGTAACGAAGAGGCGGCCAAAGAAATGGACCTTCTAGGAGAGTGGGCAGGGGTGATTCTGAAACCATCCATCTTCCAGAATGGAAATCCTTTTTCAACAACCCATACCTCTACAAACCCTTTCCTAAACAAGGGTCCTCAGAGCTCGCTTGATCAGAACAGTAATGAGAAATCAGTTGACCTCCTTCTGTTTGATACGCTCACTTCATCGGTGTCCAACTCCACCAGCAGCACTGCCGTCAATGGTTTTGGCAGTGGTGTTTTTAACCCTCTTAGTCCCACTGTAGGGGTGGGGCAAACGCTGCGCAGGGACAACCCCTTTTTTAGAAGCAAACGGTCCTACAGTCTGTCTGAGCTGTCCATCCTGCAGGCTCAATCCGACGCCCCTCAGGAATCCTCTGGTTTCTTCGGGGCCCTGAAAGCACCGGCGCCAGAGCAGTTCCAGAGCAGGGAGGACTTCCGAACAGCGTGGCTCTCCCACCGCAAGCTAGCCAGGTCCTGCCATGACTTGGACTCGCTGGGTCAGAGCCCAGGCTGGGGTCAAACGCAGCCGGTGGAGACCAACATCGTCTGTCGGCTGGACAGCTCAGGAGGGGCTGTCCAGCTGCCGGACTCCAACATCAGTATTCACATACCCGAAGGCCACGTGGCCCCGGGGGACACCCAGCAGATCTCGATCAAAGCTCTGCTGGACCCCCCGCTAGAGCTGAACAACGACCGCTGCACCACCGTCAGCCCTGTGGTGGAGATCAAACTCAGCAACATGGAGACCAAAACCATGCTAACCCTGGACATGAAAGTGTCCGTCGTGGTGAAAATGGAGAGCAGGGAGATGACAGAAGTCTTGTGTGTCAGGAGCGATTGCAAAGAGGGACCTTACACCCCCATTCCTCAGGCGTACATGTATGGGGACACGGTCCAGGTGTGCCTGGATAACCTGGAGCCGTGCATGTATGTGTGTGTTGTGGCTCAGTCCCGGTCCCTACCTCCAGACTCCACAGTTTGGGAGCATGTGGTTAAAAAGATCACCTTAGGAGTGTATGGTCCTAAACACATTCACCCGTCCTTCAAGACAGTCGTGGCTATGTTTGGTCACGACTGTGCCCCAAAGACATTATTGGTGAGTGAGGTAGGCAAACAGGCACAGTCTGCTGCTCCATCAGTAGTGCTGCAGCTCTGGGGTAAACACCAGTTTGTGCTGTCCAAACCCCAGGACCTCCGCGTTGGAGTTTACTCCAACATGGCCAACTATGAGGTAAAGGCTGGTGACCAGGCCAGAGTGGTCCGGGGCTTCCAGGTTAAACTAGGCAAAGTCAGCAGGCTTGTCTACATCATTGCGTCGCGCAACACCGATGATGTTTCTGATTTCACCTTAAGGATCCAGATCAAAGACGACCAAGATTGTATACTGGCTCAGTTTTGTGTCCAGACACCAACACCGCCACCCAAAGCAGGCCCTAAGACATCGGTGCAAAGGCGCTTCCTGAAAAAGAAGGAAGTGGGCAAGATAGTCTTGTCTCCTCTCGCCATCGCCACCAAGTACCCTGTTTTTCAGGACCGGAGAATAAATAACCTGAAGTTTGGGAAATTAATCAAAACTGTCATTCGGCAGACGAAAAATCAGTACTTGCTCGAGTACAAAAAAGGAGACTTTGTAGCTCTGTTGAGCGAGGAGAGGATCAGGCTGAAGGGTCAGCTGTGGACAAAGGAGTGGTACATTGGATATTATCAGGGCAAAATGGGATTTGTTCATGCAAAGAATGTGCTGGTGGTTGGCAAGGTTAAGCCCATTTACTTCAGCGGGCCCGACCTTACGACCTCATTGTTACTGGAGCAGATACTGAAGCCCTGCAAATTCCTCACTTACATCTACGCCTCGGTAAGAACTATACTGATGGAGAACATCGGCAACTGGCGGGCGTTCGCTGACGCCCTCGGATACGGAAACCTGCCCTTGACCCATTTCTGCCGTGCAGAGCAGGACAGCGAACCTGAGAGGGTCGCGTCTGTGCTGGAGAGGCTGAAGGAGGACTGCAACAATACAGAGAGCAAAGAGCGAAAGTCCTTCCAGAAAGAACTACTGACGGTAAGTTACAACCTTGGCATCCTTGTTCTGTTGCAGTGACTGAGCATTTTCTCAGAGTCATTGATTTGAGTAAATGCAAATTCTCCTTTCCTGTTTTAGATTTCTCTCTCAGTTGAGTCTTTTGTTTCTCATGCGTCTAATTAAATGGTCATATGTTTCTTTCTGTGTCCTCCCGGTTGGAGATTTCTCTCTCTCAGGGAACAATCCTTTCTTTCTCCCGTTATCTGCCCCACAGCTGCTTTAGGCTTTAGGCTTTAGGCTTTAGGCTGAGGTCCAGTCTGTTAATACTGCTGGGAGTGCAGTCGATAACTGCTGTGTAGGCATCGACGTCTAATCGGGACCTGAGGAGCTGTGGAGGGCAAAAAGAATACTTTGCAACTCAACTTTGCAACTGTGTGTGTACAGTATGCTGATCTTATAAATCTAATTGATCGCTCAGGCTACTTTAATTTTCCATCTTTATGTGCATATGAATCAAAGGCCTCGGGGCCGTGTTGGGTAATGAATGAAACAAATTAAAGAAACACACCCACACTCTTGTATTTAAAGTATAAAATCACTTTAGAGATGGATCCACAGGCACATGTAGTGAACCAAAATATGCACTGTTACAGAAAATCTATAAAACACAACCAGAGTTTATGTATAGATTGACAGTAAATTCACAGCATAACCCTTCTTCTTGTACAGCAATGATAGAGTATTGGTTTTTCCACAAAGTGTTCTGCTTTAACAAAAGATGCACCTATCAAACTTTTTCAGTCCAGGTACCGATACCTGGGCTTCGGGTATCGACGGATACAAAGCAAAGATGCCATACCAGTTTTAAATTAATATGGTTTATGCCTTACTGCGGGGGAGTGACTGGGATCATTATTTTGTGTGTAAAGCAACATCAAGCTCGACTTAAACATTGTCTTTCTAACTTTGTAAAACAAATAAAATTTACCAAATAAATACAGAGATATACATTTATTAAACTTTTAGTTATTTATTTCATAATTAAATGATAAATCCTAAACCAGCAACTTGGGAAAAAAACATTTAAAAATTAACAGGAATTACAATTCAAGTGTAAACGTTTTTAATGCAGGAACAATTTGGCAAAACAGGAATTCAACTCTCATTTTATGATGTATATAGTATGTAAACATAGAAGTTAATTAAATTGATTGGCTCCATTGTCACAAATACCCCAACCCAGCTATTTGAGCCAGTATCGGCCCGATATTGACATCCCTAGCTTTAATTAGAATATCAGGCAGTTATTTTTAAGCAAAGTCAAACATTAGTTGGGATACTCGTGACTTTCTAATAAAAGAACAGATGTGTCTGCAGCAGATGAAGAGGAGAGTTCTTGCCTCATGCTTTTTTTCCCCCAGTATATTCAGCTTTTCTTCTAAGTGGACAAAGTGCTGAACTGTGTTAGATGAAAGTGTACAAACCAACTCTCTCAGGCACTTTGTTGTGCGTCTCCTTTCATGGAAATGTGGATTTCCATTGTCGCTTCAGGCCGTACGGGTAAAGATTTTCATCCTGAGATGTCTAAACGCACTGAAAGCCCTCATCATATCCAGTGTGACTTATGCCTATGGCTTAACGCTACATAAACCTTATCATTTTCCATTTTCCATTTTTATTTTATGTGTCTGTGCCTGTTTGAAATACAACATTTTGAAATCCAGAAAGTGGATTTCAGCTTCCCTGCTTCCTTTATACCACTGTTCTTGGACTTAGCTTCTCCCTCAGCATATTATCCCTTTTCAGAGTCACTGTCAGAGATCATGGAAGTACTACAGCTGAAGTAACACAGAGCAGATACACTGTAATTTACGTGAGGTTGTAAACACTAGTTAGAACCATTTATAGACAGAGAAACTGCAGTATGGAAAAGAACATAATAAAAGGTGGTGGCTTAAAAATATGGCCTTTGAGGGAGCTCTGTACAGTTGGTTTCTGAATATAGGACTGTTTTTCTGTTTCTTCTGTCAGGATTACACTCTAAAGTACTGGTTACTGTGGGGACAAAGCACGCAGCAATCCAGCAAATTTGAGATTGCGAGGACTCTTTGTTTAACCGACACAAATATGCTGTTTGTTCCATGTGCAAACATATGATGTTTGCTTTTTGGTCCCTCTGAAAAGTGGATTTTGTTGCGCGTGTGTGGGCCTCCGAGTAAAGCTTAGCGAGTCTAAAGACTGTCAGATGAAATCCTCATCTTCCTCTCCTCTTGCAAATTTTCTATGTCACAGAATAAAATCTCTTGTGATTTTGCCTGTGTCAATTGACATGGACGGAAGTCTATTTTTAGAAGATGGATAGCCGAATCAAAAGCACTGTGGTCGCTTCTTTTGTTGCTCAAATGTCTGAATCCATTGGGGTCTGCTTTGATTGTTGGTGATAAAAGGGCTCATCAGCAGCGCATGTACTCACATACAATGTATTTGTCACAAATATCAATTCTTCATTTCCATCTGTTCTGTACTCTGCTTTGAATGTTTCATTTGGATTTAACCCAGAGTTTGTGCTTTTAGCTTTAGGCGATTACTAATTATGTCTGTAAATGATAATCACACATGAACAACATACAGCAACAGGTTATAGCAGCAAGCAGTAACATGCCCGAAGTCTCAGTGGGAATCTCAGCAGTACAGCTTGAGAATTTTCATCACGTGTCTCTGGGCCAACTGTCTGATGGATCGATGCCTTTCCTAGTTATTATTTAAAACACAAAATAAAAATAAATGTATAACAACGCAATGTGCAATGTGCTTTAAGAATTATTTTTATTTTAGATTTTTTTTGTTAAACGATTTAAAGTGCTGTACCACAGCACATTAACAACAGTAACATCTATTTATTTATTAGTTACAATTTTGGGGATTTTGGAAGGTTGGACCAATATATTGTCCATATATTAAGGGTGTCCCAGAGTAAGAATTTACATCGTTGAATCTGATTGGTCAAGTCTTGCTTAATCAAATTTAATCCAGCGCTCAGATTGTGCTACATTCTTATCTGAGTGCTCTGATTAACAAATGTATTCTTTGATTCTTAAACAGCAGCCTTATGTTATTGTTGTTGTTTGGCATTTTTGCGGCCATAATCCAGATGCTGATCTGACTTGCCTGCAGATTTGGATAGGACAAGTTGGATCTTTGTATTTTCTAGAGGATTTTTCCATGATTTCTTCAAACCTTGTTTGACACTGAACTTGAGTTGTAATAATCTTATGGCTGACGTGTTCACAGATGAATTCATAACAGTGCAGCATGGATTGAAGCACACTGGGAATTTATTTTCTTTATTCGTTCATGATGTTCACAGGTGATAATATCTATGTGAATGAAGCTACCATCACATATGAACCAGTGCAGACTTGAATCAGACCCTCGTTGTGTTGTTGTTGTCAGTGGGTGATGGAAAGGATCCCGGTTGTATCTATTGGATCTCAGGCCTGCAGATGTTTCCTGTCTCATTGTTCTGAAACTAAACAGAAGCTCCAGTTGTGGACCGGCAGGCGCCTGTAGTCAGAACGACTTCCCATAATGCTCCTTGACCCAGACCCCGTCTGCACATACGACCATTCACAGATAACTGTCACACTGACAGTTATTCTCTGTCGGATAACGATAATGATTTCTGTTAAATGTCAGCGTACGGCTGCACTACGCGTGGACATTTTACGCAATTCATTTGACTGATTAATCCTCATTATAACTAATAGGTGATAAATAATTCAGGTGCATTTCATGCATGAAACTTTCTGCAGTTGGATTTATAAATTCTACATTTGGTCTCTTTGTGAATTCAGATCACTGCTGCAGAAACTTCTGCTATGTTTCTCCAGGCTGCAATAACGTGTTTGTATATGGGTGTTGCTGGACACATTTTCATCTTTTTTCACATATTCGTACGGATTGGGAGTGTAATGTTTATTTCCACTTGGAAGAAGTTTAGCAATACACAACGTAAAGAAAACACAGGAGACATCAGAAAACTGTGACAGTGTAAACAAACACTACATCTGTGAATGTAAGATTTGAAAGAATTTGGATTCAGCAATATATATACAAAGCCATTCACATATTTATTCACACATTTTAAGTTTTGCCTTAGAAAAGTTGTATGAAAACAAAATTCTATCTTCCCCAATTGCTAATTATTCTTTTTTAACACTCACTTGATGTGTTTTTGCCTTTAATACAAAAACAAAATTATGAAACACATGCAGACAAAAACAGCATTAGATAACATAACTCGCACAACAAATACATAGATAAAGACATCTCTCTCCCAGCCACACCCTCAGACCTCAGTTACCACTAAAGTTGTCCTGGTCCACGTGAAAGATCCTCCAGACCACAACCAGCATTAACAATAACTACATAGAAATAATAATAATAATAACAATCTCACTGATGGTTTCGTTTACTTATGTAGGTCATGAGGAGCTATCAGTATTATTTTGACACTGTTTCATAACCAGTCAAAAGTTCGTAGTTGTAACTTTAAAGAGGGGTTTAGTTTCTCATGCTCTGCTAGAAGATCACTTACTGTTTGATGTTGGATCGACCAATCAGCTCGCTTGACATGCAAGTCCGCACTGCACATTGTTTAGACTAGTACACTGCGGAAGCCCTTCTCCCACCTCCTTACAGACCTCCTTTTTTTGTTTATTCAAAGGTTATTAATATTGAATGTCCAAATTGCACCAAACTCCTCAATGCACGTCCTTGGGCCCCCAGCAAAACACCCGCCAAGTGTTAAGTAGATCAGATGAATGGTTCTCCGGCTTTGTGAAGGACACACAGACACTCATGCAGACAGACAGATATCCTTTGCTTTACAGTTTGATTTGTGAGGTCTTTACTGTGATGTTCTGCGTTCTATGGTTACCCCGTAACACCGTTCTCCTGCTCACACAGAGGTTAACATGTCTCTCTGCAGAAGCATAATTGCAGCTTCAGTCTCACAAAGTTATTGATTTCATTCAGTCTGAGCTATTTTATGGATTTAGACAGCGAAGGTTGTTTCTGTTTGCAATCTTAAACATGCTCGTTTTAGAAATTCAATACATAGTTTCAAGATGCCATTAGTTACTTGATTCAGATTCTGTACCATATGTTGTGTAAGTTGTTTTATGTTTTCTGAGTCACCCATTAGTTTTGCTGCCTCTCTCGGTCAGGACGCCTTTGAGGAAGAGATGCTTAATTCATCTTCTCAGATTAATGAGTGCGGCTGTAAGAATTATTTCTTATGGATCAAATGACTCTTTGTAATGTGAAAGCTGTCGAACTCACAGAGAATTATGGCCCATCTCTTCAGTCCCCCCTCGACTCTAGTGAACGTTATAGTGTCTTAACTCACGGTTTCAGTTTAACAGCTTTACTCTTCTGATTCACTCTCTGGTCTATACAGCATTTTTGGTCAACGTGGGTTGTTTTTTTCAAATGTGCTGTATACATAAATTTCATACTTATATTTTGACTTTGACACTCTTTTGGCTCTCAAAGTGTCACTTTAGAGAAAAAGCTGCACACAAGTTCAACATATCAACCAAAGAGCTGATAAAATGTCCGTGTTGAGTTCACAGCCTGCTGAAAACAAGTCGCCAAAGAATCATTCATTGCAGTTTTAAACAAATATTAAATGATTTAATATAAAAGACACAAGATGACTGTGATATTTAGACAAAAAGTGACGTAATCAACATGACGGTTAAATGTCTCTTGATTCCACTTAGTGCCGCTTTAAAGATTTCTTAGAAAACAAGGAGTGTACAGACATGGGGAGGTCCGAAGTCAGAGATATGATTTCAGGGCAGTTGACACTTGGCGCTTGTACTCCTCAGTGTTTCCTCACCTCTTTACTGAAGTGATCCTATCCATATTATCTTTATTTTATTCTCTTTTGTGGTGTTGTGTTGTGATGTCATCATATCGTCGTGTTTGTTGCGTGTATTATTTCGCCTGTATTACAAAACAAAATACTGGGAGGGAATTAACAGATTTCAACAAAGCGTTGAGAAATGTTCGTCACAGGGCAGGCCTGTACAGGTCCACACTCCCTCTTTCTGTCTTAAGCTGCTGCAGATATCTTTCTATAAGTCATCCACCCCATATCTCTCTCTTTTTCTTTCTTTCTATCTCTCTGCTGTAACAGAACGACTCTATTGACTAAGTGGCTCGCCCTGACTTCGTGCAATTGATGGTCTCCAGAGGGTGAATCCCACTGACTTTGATGATCAACGGACTTTTCCTCTAGTGGCACCATGACGTTGACGTTTGTGGTTTTGAGGGAAATTTCTCGACAGCTATTTGATGAGGGAACATGAATGTCTGAACCTTATTTCATGGCGACCCATCCAAGTCACCAAGTCACTACTGACAGCAACAGTAATATATTGGTTATATATCTTTCTCTCAAGTCAAAAACCGGCTCTTTATTGTGTATTTTCTTTGTGTTTTCACTGTTGTTAATGGACCAGACACTGAAAACAATGTGCACAAGAACATAACTGAATGTGAGCTTCTCTCTTGCTACATCTGTTTGACATCCTCCAGAGCTTTTGTTAGTGAAGAATGAGAGTAACCAGAGAAAACCCCCCTCCTCCTCCTCCTTCATCCTGCTCTTCCTCTTCGTGTTGCCGACAGACAGTGATGCCGATTCAATAAGAACCTGAAGCATGAGACCACAGAGGTGGAACCTTTGTTGTGTCTTGGTGCTAAAAGGGGTTTTTCATTTCAAAGCTCTCGCTCAGCTCTGCAGCCAAGCGTCTGACCCTCCTGAATTATTTGCAGAGAGATCAGTGTGGAAGGTAAAGCCTGGGAATAATAATAACATCCTATTCCTGGAGGAGGACTCTGAAAACTGGAGCAGCAACCAGGCCCACTGTGTGTGATTGGCTCTCGGCGTTGCCATTCTCGTACACAAATTTAGATTCAAGTTTTTCCACCATCTCCAGCCTCCTTCCTCTGTTCCTCCCTCTCCTCTCCTTCACTGACTGGGTGTGGCACGCTGCTGCTTTTGGAATAATTAGCTGAACAACAGATCACTCGTTCTCCGGAGATTCAGGGCCTTGTTTGGGAATGTACGAGTTACTTCGCAGCCAGTTTATGAAGAGTAAAGGGAGTTCACTCGTGGGTAAAATGCCCAAAACCAGCACCCACAGGCTTAAATCTCTCCCAGTATACCCCCAGGTTTCCATTCTGAGGTTGAGGTTTGTTTCCAAAAAAAAAGGTAAAGAGACAAGAACGCAGGTTTAAAATTGCAAAAGGAATGAAATTGCAAAGCCAGGGTGCAGCTAAGATGGAGTGTGGAGGCTGTAAATGAGAAAGGTGGAGGAAGTCAGATGGAAAATGAAGATGGGATAGAAAGATAATAAAGAGGAGATTGAAGTGGAGAGATTGAGTGTCAGTGTTGTAGCTGAGATGAAAACCTGAAACAGGATGACGGCAGAAACAAATCATTTATCGGAAAGCTCAATGTTGGTTATACCGAGGGTTTAGTTTTGCTGTTTTCTTCGGAGGTGAAAGCAGGGAGGGACTGTGTGTGTGTGTGTGTGTGTGTGTGTGTGTGTGTGTGTGTGTGTGTGTGTGTGTGTGTGTGTGTGTGTGTGTGTGTGTGTGTGCAGAGACCGACATGATTGAAGCACCCGCTTGGTTTCCACCATCAACGTTATCTCTGAAAATATGTCTGCAGGAATTTTCTTCTCATTTTGACAAGCAGATGATTTATGCAGCGGGGGGGAAGAGCTGCAGGGCTCCAGAGCTCTGATTGGTGAGCGTGTGAAACAAACTCTTTGGCATTTAACTAAAGCACACACACACACACACACACACACACACACAAACATGCTCAGACTCCCATAGCTTGTCCACATAGACCAGCTGACATTTAAAAAAAAAAAAAACGCAGCACAGCATTTAATTCCTCCACTGTCTCGGTGTATTGTTGCGGTGCAAAGGAGCCGTTTGAATTGCTGTAACCACGGTGCACCCGGCTCCGTCTACTGCAGCGCAATTATTAGTTTAAAATCAGACTGTAGGGCCCAACGCTCAGTGATGAATACTTAACAACACGCCATCAAAGATTTACAGCAGCCAGAATGTTTCCAACTGGCGAGATGTGCCAGGGAAAGACCAAAGTGCAGCTTCACAGAACTTATTTTTTATGCTCTGACTAGTTAACTGGACTCCATTACACATGAGTTAAGATTTTCTCAATGTTCCGTCTTGGGTTTTAACCCTTTGAACACTTTTGAGGGTTTTGCTCAGTTTAGAGCTGAAACAATTAGTTGATTAATCGATCAGTCTCCGGAAAATTTATCAGCAACTATTTTAATAGTCACCTAATTTGGGTTTCATTCACTTATTAAGCAAAAATAGTGAAACAGTTCCAAATCTGGTTGTGCGAACTGCAACATAGTAAAAAATAAAAAAAAAGGACTTCAAAACAAATAAGTTACATATTCCAACAACTTTCTTTTAAATCCAAATATTTTAAAATAATAGTTTGAGCACAATAAACTGACCACTTCTCTGTTGTTGTAGAAACGTGTGCGACTGTATGGTGGCGTTGTTGGTATAATGTTGATATCAGAGTTTGGCTAAAGTATTTTTGCAAGACATAATGTGTCCTAGTGTTTTAATCATCGATCAAACGTCCTTCAAAATCTATAATAAAATAAGTCTATATTTGATGTTTTTGATGGAAGATGATGCAATTATTAAAGTCTAAAGTCTTTCTCATGTGATTTTTACGTGAATTTATGGACAATAAACTTGTCTGAGTCATTTAAATATTTATGACATAGGAACATTTTGGAGGTAACAGGGACCATACTCTGAGATCTCTTCATAACACCCATAAACTCATGTTAAACTTCCCAGAATTAATTTCCAGGCCCGTTTCTGTGAAGGTGAGGGATCAGGTTTCTTAATAGAAAAGCAATTAAATTGGATCCGTAGGGAATAAATAGGCACCAGGGACTGATGCTGGAGGAGTTATTGATCAAGTCCCTCTTTAATTAACAGTAGGTCTTTTTTTATAATGGAGAGGTTTGATACTTAAATACCTTCACTAAATTAAAGAGTCCAACACTGGCCTCTGAGAACTGGAGTAATCACTATGAACTCTCAAGGGGTCACTTTCCAACAAAGTTTGAGCAGCAGCTTTTGACAGAACACATCACAAATAAGAATGATGATGGAGGAAAACAAGTGAGTAGTGTGATGGATAAAGCTTTAGATTCACCAGATCTTACTCCACCAGGTTTGCAAACGAGGAGTACAAACTACAAAAAAATAGTACTCACCTCTTCAAGAAGTACTACCCTGAGCCTTCCGCTTAACACTTATTGTATTCGTATTAGTCTGTTGCACTTATTGTATTCATATTAGTTTGTTTCTGTACTTTTGCTCTGGTTTATGCTCTTAGATGCTTGTTTAAGAAAGGAGATGCACTTATGACTTCTGGTGACTAGTAGTTCTCTTGAATACCTATGTTGAATACACTTATTGGAAGTCGCTTTGGATAAAAGCGTCTGCTAAATGACTGTAATGTAATGTAATGTAATGTACAAATGAAGCTCATAAACTGTGATATTATAAATGAACTGCCTTATGCTATGCTAAGCTAACCGTCTCCTGGCTCCAGTTCCATATTTACCACACAGACATGAGATTGAAATCGATCTTCTCATGCAGCTCTTGGTAATAAAGTGATTAAACGCGATTCCAGTAGTAACCATGGACGACTACAGACACAATCTTCTTCTTTATCAAAACGTTTGCTCGACCTGTTCTGAATAAACAAAGCAGGATATTATTACCAAGCAACACTCCTGTGCACTTAGACTTAAACCTGTAGTAAGACAGGAAGTGATCCCCTTTATTTTAGTATGGATTTCCTGTCGTTGTTATCCAGCGAGGAAACAGGTGTTAGTCAAAGGGTTTTATCTCCCTGACAGCCTCTTCCCCTCAACTTCCACAAAGACCCAGAAACAAACAAATGTTCTGTGATTCCAGCACAGTCGGTCACTACCAGTTAATATAAGAACAAATTCAAAAGTGTCTCTGAACTTAATTTGAGGAATGTGATTTTGGCTGCTAAGTGATCTTTGAGAACAGTGGGCAGCAGTCTGATTGGCCCACAGACGCTGCTATCCCCATTTGGTCTCGTCTCAGAGTGAGAGAGGTTGCTGGAGCATGGCATCTGCATTCCTCACCCCCTCACCCCCCCCGTCCGTCCTCCTCCACCCCCCATTCATATCCTGTCGTTCCACACATTCCTCTAAATGGAGCTGAAGCCCAAACTGGAGCTTTAAATTCACCTTCGCTCTGTTGAGTCTGCAAGTCAGAGGCTGTGTCCCCGTGTGGCCATGTGTGTGTGTGTGTGTGTGTGTGTGTGTGTGTGTGTGTGTGTGTGTGTGTGTGTGTGTGTGTGTGTGTGTGTGTGTGTGTGTGTGTGTGTGTGTGTGTGTGTGTGTCTGTCTTTGTGAGGACCAGTGACTTTTAGACCTGGAAATGGTGAACATTATAAGTTTGGATTTTTTCCTGATCCGGATAAATACCTTTAATTTACGTTTTTCTTGCAGCTCATTTCATCATTGTTACTTTTGACCTTTTTCTAACTTTTTAACTTCTTACACTTTTTATCAAGATTATGACATAAATTTCGTTTAAGGCCTAGGGGATGTTTTATATTTTTATAGACATACAAGTGTGTGTGTGTGTGTGTGTGTGTGTGTGTGTGTGTGTGTGTGGGTGTGGGTCTGCAAATGTGATGCATGTATAAATAAATGTGTATCCGTCCATGCAAACTCACTCTGTATTTGCGTTTGTGAAATTTGTATTTGCAAATCCCCTGTGACGTGCTGCAGGTTGTGACTGCCGTAGGAGCAGACTTGAGTCTCCACAGTGTTTTCCGTTCCCACTAACACCAGCGGTCCGGGGCATAACTGATGGAGACAGGCAGGTTACAGAGGCTGACGGGAGGAGCTAGACTCATGTCCAGACAAGTTAGAGCCAAACAAACAGGAGCCTCGTCGGCACATTGCATTTTGCTTAGCCTCACCAGCAGCGGGACCTGAAGATGGAGATGTTGCTGAGCTGTCTAAACTTTGGTGCAGAGCAAGAAAGCTCATTACGGACCCTGGTTCTTCTCCAATGCTTCCCACAGGACAAACCACAGCTAAATCATCAATATGTTGCCTTTAGGAGATGCTGAATAGGGCTTTAGACTTAGTTACACTTTGTTGTGTATCGTGTGTGTGTGTGTGTGTCATTATTGGTCACCAGGCGTTTTTTTTTTCCTCCTCTCAGTTCAGAGGTGACATAAATCCTGAGTGTTGTTATGGAAGCAACTTGAGGCTCTTATTTCTATTTCCACCAGAAAGCATTTGAAAAATGCACAAAGCTGAGATTTGCACGGGGGATTTGGGAGGCAGGCTGTGGAAAATAACAGCGGATCAAGTCAGTGGCATGAAACCTGTAGATGTACATTTATTAGTCTCTATGTAGTGGTTGGTTTTAGTCACTGACTTCTGCTCAGTTCCCATCTTCACTAGACTTCCTTGTTAACAATTCAATGTTCTCCTTTCTCTTGCCCCCACGCCCACCGATTCCCAGGCCAATTCAGGCTCCACTTGTCTCCAGATTCCACTTCCACCATTTCAGGCTGTACTTTTTCTCCGTTATTTATTCAGTCTAAAGTCCTCGTGTGTCCTTTTCACTGCAGGCTCTGTTGAAGATGGACTGTCAGGGTCTGGTGGCCAGACTGGTCATGGACTTTGTCCTCCTGACCACGGCCGTGGAGGTGGCAGGACGCTGGAGGGAGCTCGCCGAGAGGCTTGTCAAGGTTTCACGACAGCAGATGGATGCTTATGAGGCGCCACATCGCGACAAGAACGGGGTGGTGGACAGCGAGGTACGTCAGTCTTATGGGAGAAAGTCAATGCAAAGACACAAATAGATGAGATTAGGTGATGTATTTATTTACTGCAACAAAATCACAGCAAAATGTGTTTATATCGGGTTCATACCGCTGCACTGAACCAGCCGAGGTGTGTCTTGCTAGATACAGAGAATACATCTCTATGAAATTCACTGAGCACCTCTGGATGATGTTATGAACCCAGAAAAAACACACAATTTGGTTGCACACAACATGAACAAAACAACAATAGTGGTTGATGAAACATTGTGTGCATAGTGTTCACTTTACGTATGTCAAAGTTAGAAAATTTGACAAAGTTGACAGATCCACAACACAATAAGACCATTATGTTAAGGTCAATGCATTTTTTTCCTAAAGCTTTTTAACGATTTAAACCATATAACAAGCGTGGAACTACAGCAAACATCAGTCTGCAGTCGGACACAATCAGCTCTGTCGTTGTCGGGTGTATCAGCTGATCACATGATGTTTGTTCTCTCTTGTCTGCAGGCCATGTGGAAGCCGGCGTATGACTTCCTGGTCACATGGGCGGCTCAGATCGGTGACAGCTACAGAGACGTGATCCAGGAGCTGCACATGGGTTTAGACAAGATGAAGAACCCCATCACTAAACGCTGGAAGCACCTGACCGGCACGCTCATCCTCGTCAACTGCCTGGACGCCCTGCGGAGCTCCGCCTTCAGCCCCGTTGTTCAGGACGACTACGCCATCTGAACTCTCACCCTTCATGACTCCATCACGTTAATCCTGCCGGTGTTTGCCCCTCGCACCAGCTCACCTCGTAAAAGTTACACAGTTTGAAACGTTGCATATCAGCTGTCTCGCTCACTCTGAATGCCACTACTGCTGTCGTTTGTTGTTTTGTTACTGCGGCGCTGCCTTCAGCTCCTCGTGCCCAAGGGAACGTCGTCAGACCCCCCCCACCTCCCACGTCTCTGCTGCCGGCCAATCAACAAAGTGCTGTATGGAGCTTGCAGTATTCACAAAGACTCTTTTAATAGTTCCTGTCTTGCATAGTTATGTATTTTTGTACTCTTATTATGGCACAGCATTTTTTTAAAGCAACACTTTTAACCCTTTGGTTAAGAACTGTGGATTGAATGCCAAGAAAAAGTCACTTTTCAAGAAAAAAAAGACACTTTTAGATATCGTATCCTTGTTACCGTAGCCTTGTCACGTGTCAAATCTGTTCTATTTATTTTGTCACTTTTTTTTCTCTACTTCACGTTCTCTCTCTCTGTGGTCCTGCTCATTTCAGAGATCAAAATATTTGTCTGTCAGTTGCAAAAAACTGACAGGCAGAATAATTTATTAATCTTGCACACCAATTTTGAATCAAGCTCTCCACTACTGCCTAAACATTAAGTCAACTAATTGAATGGTTTAACAGTCTATATATTGATAGCATTTAAAGCATTTTCTGGTTCTAACTTCTCAGATGTGAGTATTAGCTGTTCATTTAATTAATTAACTGTACGTAATTGGAAAATTACAATGGATATTCTTAACTGTTTTCTGACTAAACAGTTTTTGTATGAAGCTTGACAGTTCATCCTCGACTTTGGAAACATCCATTGTCCAAACAAACTCATCTCGAAGTCCACTTACTCACTTCCTCTGGTGCTTCTGACCTCATCTCATGGTCTTCATCAGCAGATTCAGTTTGCTCAAGTGAGCAAGTAGACTGTGAGTTGAGTTTTTTTTCAATAAAAGAACAACATATTGATTGTTTTTTTAGATTAAAATTCAGCCTGAGCTCCCATATAACAATGAAACTGTAGCCACTCATTTCTCAACTCTTTGTCTCATTGCTGTATTTCTTTTGTCCCCTTGGAAGTTATTGTTACCAAAGCTTGCCAAAAATGAATACAGCTCCACACACAGATGTCCTTGTACAATGTTCAGACCACTGTTGTGACGACACTGTCTGTCAAAGCTTCTGGTTAGGTTTTGTCTCAGTGCTGCATACTGTATCATGTGGTGAGTTTGAAAACCTTTTTTGTGACTGCATACTTTTGTGGAGAAGACTTAATAAAAATGTAAATATTTGGACCCTATATTTGTTAGGTTGTAATTTATCTCTATAAACAGAATGGAGAATCCGTAGCCAACTGGACAAGATTTTGGTTATTAGTATTGACCTGTCACGTTTGAGCAAGCTTTGGTTGCATACGTGTTTGGAGAGCAAATTTTTGCAGAATTCATTGGCAGAAATGCTTACTCGGAACCCATCGACTAACATCGGATGGCAATTTAGCTTTTTATTGATCTCTTTAAACAGATATTTGCATATTAAGCAGGTCATCTCTCAACTCCAACTCCATTCTTGTGTCTCATGTCGCTAATTGAACTGAAAACCATGATATTTGTTATCCGGATATCCGCTGGCTACACCGCAACCCCCCAAAATACTGATTGTTGCCCCCAGAGGCTAAATCGCCATCGAACCGATAACCAATGATTTCTGAGATTGGATTGTACCTGTTTTTGGCTGCAATCTGTTGTGATGGTTACCCTGTAAAAGGCCCATAGCAACCAAAAACATCACTGTTTGGAGGTCTCCTTATCTGAAACGGGAAAGACAGGCTGCCATGTTTTGTGTGCTATCAGCGTTCTGTTTATGGAAAACAACCTGACAATACACCATCTGATAAAATATTAAGTGGAAGGTAAAAGGGATGGTGCAGGAGGGGAAGACAGGCCGGCCTCGGGATGCAGACAGAGTAAGGTTAAAAAAGAGAGGCAAGAAAAAACTGAAGGAGAAAGATAAGAGAAAACGAGGATTCTGCATCAGAGAAGTCTTGATGACCTCCAGCAGCATGTGCATTTATCTTCATGCTGCCCTCATCATTTCACATTTCTTATGTTTAAGAGATCTGAGAACTGCTGCAGCTTCAGAAAATAGTCTAATATTTCAAATTGAAGCTGAGTTTAGGATTATATTAACCAGCAGCAGAGCTCTCCAGGTGGTAGAAATAATCAGGTTCTTGCTAGATTAAAAACAAAAGCAAATACAACAAATAGCATCCTTGTGATACTTTTACACAGAAAGTGTTGGCTGGCTCAAAAAGATGTTTCAAGCTCTGGGACTGGATGTTTGTTACTGGAATGCACTATAACAAGAGGCTTTCCTGTTTGGAATGAAAGCAACTTTAGCATGTTAACATACCAAGAATCTAAATGTTAGTTCAACAAGCTAACAGTGTGTGGGATTGGTAGTGCTGGATGAAAAGTTAACGGTAGTAAACCCAATAGCAACAGCTCTTGGAGGGCTACACTTATACTTATATAATCTAGAGTAACAATGTGTAGAAGTATTTGAGTTCATCCTCTGGGGATGAATGTCTGTACAAAATATCATGACAATCAATCCAACAGGCCCCAAGAAATGTACCGTCATTTTTTTTGTGCATTCCCTTACATATGTCCCACAATGCATGTTAGTTTCTGCTAGAAAAATCTAAAATGAATCAGCTATAAATCAGAAGAATAAAATGTTATTTTCTGATTGTTTCATGGAGGTTGTTTTCTAAGGCACATATAAACACAACCACATCTCACAAAGGTCAGAGGTCAGGTTCTCTGCAGACGCAGACACCACCACACACTTCTTGTAGGTCATAAGTGATCTATACATTGTGTTGTAGGAAATTGTGGCATATTTAAGCGATAAATAAATCCACACTAACATCTGGTTTCACACGGGACACAAACAGAGGTCTACTGGGTGAAAGTCTGATGTTTTTATCCTAAAATATCGTAAATTGGTTAAATCACCACACCTAAAACTTGTTTTGTTTGCACCACATCCTGGACATCTTATTAGTGTCTTGACAGATGAAGAAAAAAAAGATATATACAGGTGAAGACCTGCTCCTTCACTTAGATAATTAAGAGGATTTCTACATAAAAACCATCTGTAACTTTTGAGGCTCATTTTCTCCTCCCATTCCTCTCTGTCCTCTTTCTGCCTCTCGCTCTCTGCGCCGTCAAAGCAAGCAGACTTTAATTAAATACACAGATTAATGGAGGAGAAAAAAAGAACCAGAAGGAGTGGAATTAAATACAGCAGAGTATGGGCCGACATGCTTCAAATCCCAGCCAGGAGTGCTGGTAATGAGCTCCCCCAGGGTGACAGGGCTCATAGAACAGCACACGGCTCTGTACTCAGCTTCAAAATCCTGGGATAATCTGTGCAAAGAGGGGACTCGGGGGCGGCTCATTCAATATGTTGACTTTTCATTGTCATGTCCAACATGTCCGGGCTGTTACCTCCCTCAGATTTATCCCTCTGCTCATTTGGCTCAAGGCTTTAGTTTTCAAACAAATATCTTAAACATTCAACTTGCAAATGACTCTGTATGGTAAATGAGTGGATTATTGTTTAATCCTTATACATATCCACAGGTTTCACTTCGTAGTCAGAATGGAAAATTGGAAAGAATAATATCCATGTTTCTCTGTCCTAAAATACAATGGTTGCACATGCCCAACTGTTTTATAAAGGTTAAAGTCTCGATGTCAGTGAATGATATATTTCCATTTTACATAATGCTGTTTCTATATTTGGCCCTTTGTGGTGACCGAGCATGAAGCAGGAAGTTCCCCTGAAATGCAGAGAGGCCATGCAGAAGCACATACATTTCATTTCATCTTCCTCTAACCAGAAACCCATAATGTTCATCTTCCTTTTTCTTTTTATTCCCCACCAGCTACATTATCAGAGGCAATAAATGTACCTTTTGCTCGAGTTGAATATGGTTATGTTGTTATTTATGAATTCTGTATTTCATGTCCAGGTCCAAGCAGTTTCGAGGTTTATTCAAGATTCCAAATTGTGCCCATTTGATATTCCTCATACTGTTGAGTTGCTGTCGTTTAAACTGAGAGGGAACTGTGATCGATTTTCGGTTTAAAATGAGAGAGGAACAGGAGACAACGCATTGTTTGCTAAAATCATGATTAGAACCCTGCGAAAAAATATGTAATTATATTAGAAACTAAATATTCTATTGTTCATAGACTTACAAGATAGAGAAAATACAGAAGTCCTCTCATATAAGTCCCTTGGAATCATTTTACGTAACTCATTTTTTACACACATAGTCTTAGTCCTGTGAAAGAAAAGCAAGAGAACTAAATTAGAAATATATATAAGCCATGTATTAAACATATTTGCATGTTCTAAGAGTTAAAGATTTGTTGGATTATATCATAATTTATCAACTATTATAGATTTAGAACTGAAAATGTTTGTGTTGTCTTTTTTTTCTATCATGATAATTTAATTGATGAATCTAAAAACTTTTCAGTGACCCCTTGCAGAGAGCCATGCCTTTCTTTGAGAATCACTGAAATAGTTTACAAAATGGTTCTGCATATCTATGAAAGTATGATATTTCACATATTTGTGCATACAACTCGGGAAATACTTGGAAAACCAATTCTTTATGGAGCTGGCTTTGTGCACGGGGACATTGTAATGTTGAAATAAAATGTTACAAACAAAAAATGTTGACAGAAAGCTGCAGACACTATATCTTAAATACATAGCATTGTGCAGATGTACCTTCATATGAACTAAGGAGCTCAAAATATGAATAACAATCCAGACCAAATATACACAAGGCTTTTGGCCACATATTGTACATTAAAATATTCAATGCAGAATGCATGAAATGTCATCAAACTCCTTTTCTAACACAACAACAACAACAGCTTAGTCAAAACTAATTGATTATTAGCAGACTTGACATTCAAGTGTTCGGAAAGTCTTCATCATATTTGCATTTTATCTGTCATTTTCTACAATTTTATTACCACTTTAACAAAGCAATGAAAGAATGAAACCCGGCCGTCTTCTGACACCATGATTGTGCTGCTTTGTTTGAAGAGCGACGGCTCCTTCTGTCGAAAACAGCGGCCAAATGTCAGATTAACTACATCTGAAACTGGCAAAGAGCTTTGACACCGCTGCCAGGAGGGGAGCTCAATGTAATTTAAGTCATTTTTTATCATTGTGCTGTCAATTCACTCTGGCAGCTATCAGCAGCTCCAAGAAAAGGTCAACTTCCAGATGAACCACTCAGCCCCGGAGCCTTGGAGATGCTTAATGGAACCATTTTCTTCCGTCTCTAACAATCTACTCATTTGAACCACTGCTCTCTTGTCTACTTTTGGGGGGGAGTTGAATAGGTTTTTGGCAATATCCTCATCTCAACATGAACTTGATTAAACTCGTCGATGCTGTTTGGACGGAGGAACCGCTAGAGTATGGATGCAAATCCAGAAAAAACATGCTATAATAAAGACCCATCTGTCATTTTACAACCCAAAAGGATCAATCCATCGTCTAAAGCTAATAACATACAAACAATTATTTATGTTGGGCTGCAACACAGATGCCTCCATTCATCCATCTGGCTCAAATTGGTTATTTATGACAGTGAGAGTGAGATATTTTCCAGTGAATTCTCACCAACTCTGCAGCTCTACTGAACGTTTAAGCTACTTTTAGCTCCAATGTTCAGTTTTTTACAGCAGATTTAATGTTTGCAGTCCACTCATCAGTAAACAGAAGACAGACACTGTTAGAGACTAACTGCTGAACATAGTGTAGTATTTGGAAGCTTAAGACACAGACAGTTCCCTCAGGAATTGGTGGAGACCAAAAACAGAGCTAAAAGGTGAGTGAATATTGAGTGTGGGCAAACTTTTTTTGCCAACACACATATTCATGAGTTGTGTTGCTGCACAAATGGGCAAAAAATAGTATAAACTTTGCTTTAATGTTGTGACATTTTGCTTTTCCAGCCACATTCCCAATCCTCTTAACCCATTTTTGTCATTCTCTCTTCACTAGATACCCTCAGCCTTTTCTCTTTTCATTCCAGATCCTGCAACTCCCATCTGCCATATAATCACCTCATTCCCCACACCTGAGCTTCACCACACATCTCCACTCCTGCATTTCATTACCTCATCAGCCACTCGCTTTACATATACCGGCTCCAAACCTTTGTTTCCTTCCCATATCGTCAAAGTCGCCATGTGCCTCAGGCCTTTGCTTTTGCCCAGCTGTAGTCTGTCTGTGACCTGTAGCCTGAAAACCTTGCATCTGTAACTTGTAACCTGCATGTTTTGAACCTCTGCCTAATCTTTTGGACTTTGACTTCCCCCCCTGTTCCATGGATTTGTTTGTCTAATTTGGACTGCCTCCCTGGTTTTGACCCTTGTGACTCTCTAAAGTGTAAATCACTGAGGTGATCCTGTCTGCCTGCTTTTGTCTGCTTCTGGGTCCTTCCTCTGTTACCTGTATTCACTGGCTGTGAAAAATGTCCAGTATTCTTTGTTTACCATGAGGTGGTCAAAAACCTCAAAATATCTCAACAACCACTGATCAAATAAAAATTAGCTATTAAAAAAAATCATGTTCCCCAGAGGATGAACACTAATCATTTTGGAGACCACCTGACTTTTTCTCTAAATTCATCATCAGGACAAAGAGACATTTTAATATCCAAAAGGCAGATGGCGGATTATATTTACTGAGACACATTAACATCACATTGACATTGACGCTCCTCAGAGGGTAAACCGTAATGACTGCATGGTGTTTGCTCTCACAAACAAACCTTAATTTTTAGTCTAGATGAAGTTATTTATTTCCTCAAAATATAATGGGAATTTGAGATGAGAGATGATAAGAGAGAGAAAAGATCAGATAACTTTGGTTAATTCAAATGGTGAAAGTGAGAAGGAGAAACAATCAGTGTTGCAAATGTCAGGGTGAAAGACTGATTTTTAAAATACCATTTCCAGTACAGACATTCCACTGTTTTGGTATTTTAATAACTTGGAGAAACTCAGAAGCTTTGATGTTTCTCTCCGTGTTTCTCTTCACTTTCTATCAATCAGTCAAAGAAGATTTAAATGTCTGTCTTCACCACCAGAGGAGTAAACAGTCTTCTAGTAGCTGAAAACTAACTAAAACTCTCTGATGTCTGATTGGGAGCATGAAATCAAGCTAAAAAAGAAATGCAGACTTTCTTTCCCTATCGATTGGAGTGATTTACACATGAATTAACAACAGGTGAATAAGTGCGGATACCGCATCCTGCAGCAGGAGTTTGTGTGTCCGCTGACATGAGCCGAACAGAAGTCTGTTTGTTCTCACAGCAGCTCTCTGATGAGAAAGGTGAGTGAGATCGAAACCTGGCAGGGAGGCCGACTCTCTCTGTGTACTCAGCACCGCCAGCCCCCACCCCAAATCAAACCCTCTTCTGTGTGTGTTTGTGTGTGTGTGAGTGTCCACAGTCCACTCACTTAACCCTTTGTGGGTCTGTGTGCACTGAACACACTTGGGTATGAGGGTCCGTGGCGAGATAAGGAGCGCTAACAAACAGGAGCCAGAGCAAAAAAAAAAAAAGAGGAGGGAGACGTTGATGGATGGAGGTAGAGGCCGGCACAGCGCCGTGTTTACATGACACACAGGTGCAACTGAAGGCCAGGCAAGCGCTACATGTTCAGGCAATATTATAAACATCTCTGAACTCAAAATGCATTAGTTTCATCAGCATGCTTTTATTAAATCATTTCAAATTTGGAGAATGGGCAAATGTATATAAATAACATGAATAACATGATTTCGATGAGACAAAGAGTAAACGTGCAAATGTGTATACAAATACATACACTTGTATATACACTCTCTGTTTTTCCCCTCCAGCCACATTCTCACTTGCTCAAACACGTTCATTTCCAGTCTCTACTTACCCAACAGATGCCTTCTGACTTATTCTCCTCTCACCTCACTCCCACACCAAGCCGCTCCCAGTCCCCGTCACCTGACCTTCCCCGCCCAACCTGCTCATCTGTTATCACTTTACTCATCAGCCCTGCATACATATAAAATCCCCTTTTCCCTCAGTTTTTGTCAATGATGCTTTGTTACCTCCACCAAGAAGCTTATGGTGTTAAGGTTTGGTTTGTTTGTCAGCCTGAATGTCATGAAACTTGGCATAAGAGTGTATGATGAGCCAAAGGAGAGGTTATTACATTTTGGAGCAGATTGGCAGAAGTCTGTGCTCTCCAACTGCCCTTTTGGTTGCTCATGTTTAGCTTCCAAGCCTCATCCCCCTTTTAATCTGTGCCTACATACCTGCCGTTTCCCCTTTGCAGCTCTAACTCAAAACTGTGACAACAAATTATAATTAATTGAAAAAAAAAAAGGATTAAAAGCAGTTCCAAATTCATGAAAACATGATTTGCTTGCACAGCCCTGTGCAACATTTATGTAAGGGAAAAACAATTGGACCAACCTTGATTTCAGCAGAATTTCATCTGAGGAAATATGTTTGACAATGAAATCCTTTGCTCGGAATGATGCCTCGAAGTGAAGCTCCAGGTAGCTTGCTTTAAAAACGTGGCAATAAGGGAATTAACTTAATTTTGTTTCTATACACCAAACATTGTACGACAAACACAACGACTACCTCAACAACCAAATAAAGAACAATATATGGCTTGAGGTCACATATGAGATACGACCAAAATCGAAAAACCAGAGCAGAACACAGTCAGTCTTGTCGAGGTCTGACATTTTGTTGTTCCATCCACAACCTCCTCCTTCTGTGGACTACTGCGGTTCAATTACAAGCCGAATTACTTCCACCTTTGCTCCTGATGGCCCCGAGTCATAATTACGGCTGCTTCAATTAACGCGGTGTGCATATATTACATCGTATCCTTCTACTTCAATACATGCATCCAGAATGTTAAATGGCATTGGCAGTATTTAAGTCTCAGACTACCAAGTCTGGTCAGAGAAAGTGCTTTTCATTGCTCGAGGAAATGCAGAGCATTGATTAGCTGCATGTTCTGCAGACAGAGTCCCCAGACTGAGAAAAAGGTGGTTCTGAATTTTGTTGGATTTTCAGAATTTTTGCTTTTGAGCACAGGCTTTGAAGGTAAAACTGGAAAGAAGCCAAACGGCTCCTCCAGCCTTCAGAGTGCCAGGATGATGGACATAATACATCACTTTATACTGTCGACGAGGGTCTCACAGACAACCCCCCCCCCCCTTATTTCTCTCTCTTCAACAACAGACCATGGGTGACGTTAGCCGTTTGTCTCCTAGGAAACCTCATCGGTTTGAATCCTACTTGGTTTCAAGGAGGATAGGTTTGCCAGAGATAAGGACATTTCATCAGCATTACGCTGGAGCCCAGCTGAAGAAAAATCTGCCTTTTATCACCAGGGAGCAACAGAACAGAACGTTTCACCATCCATCTTGATTTCTTATATCAAAACTTACTCCCACAATATCAGTGTGGCATTATATTTAAGAAATCCCATACAGTTTGCTATATTGATTTAAGTCTTGAGTCTATCGATGGCATTATTATTTGTTTGTATTTTCCTTCAGCATGAACAGCAGCTTGGCTCATTCTGTGCTAAAGTAACAAACAGAATACAATATTACAGACTCTCAGACTTTCATCAAGCAGAGAGAGAGTTTCTTTATGGTGTTATCTAAAAACATGAACTGATGTCTTGCTGGATGTTACATTTCGAGGGATTTGGACGATTACTCTGTTGATGTGTCTCCTCTGCAGGCTTCCCTGACTCTCTTTTAATGTACACCAAAACACACAGAGGGAGGTTTTCCATTTTTAATGCTTGCCAGCTTTCAGACGGGGAGCGATAGCAAAGGTTTTATGGTAAAAACAGCATGACTGAGTAATAATAAGTCGAATTTTCCCTCCTATTTGCAGCTGAAGTGAAGCTCTAACTCAGCACATCGCTGCTTCTCTTCCTTCAATTCATCCTGAGCGTTGTTTCTCCACACTCACATCCACTTCAGGGTTGTTTTTCAATCAGCAGATCATAGATCATCTCTGGAGCACACCCCCTTTCTCGCTTTCTGTCTCGCCCACAACCTCCACTTCCTCCATCTCAGTCATTATGATCCATTTCAGGAGTCAGTAAACATCCAGGCACGAACAGAAGTGTTTTTATTAATTTGAGCTGCGGGAGGAGGCAGAGCGACCGCCGCGCCAACAAAACACTCTGCTCCGAGTAAAAAAAACTGGTGCCATGGCAACCTCCGGAGCACAGCATGCAAATCTCCATGGCAACCTTTTGTGTGTTTGTTTGTGAGAGAGACAGTAGGGGAGAGAGAAAAAGGGAGAGGTAATGACTGAAAGACATCAAGACAAATGTCTAACAGAAGTGCAACAAACACAGAATATAGTTAAAGTCAGTCTGCTCACACTTCATATCTCCGACTGAGGCGTCCAGGAGATGAATTATGAGAGAGCTGAGGGGCAACAAAGGGAAACAACAACACAGTTTCCTCTCTCAAAGGCCTCGTGTCACCTCGTTTTTCCTCCTCTGCTCCAGTTTTACTAGATGCTTCTTAAAGGACTAATTCACCCAAATGACAAGTCTGCAACAAAAACGGTTCCTGGTAGGAGATGTTGCAGTTCTGGCAGGATGGCTAAATATTGGTCAGGTGGTCAATGTACCACTTTTGTCTGTATCTGAAGTATCTCAACTACTATTGGATGAATATGTCAATAATCATGACATACAGACTGGCAGAAAATCCTCAGAACAATGGAGAGAAATGAGACGACACATTATTAATTTTGGGTGAACTAACCCTTTAACTTATGTTAATACTTGACAGTCAAAGAAGAAACGATTAAAACAACTAGTCTGTGTATCAAAGCCTGATATATCTTCTTCCTCTTTGCCATAGAAATCCCAAAAACTATTTAAAAACTATTATTTTTCGTAACTACCATAGTCACTGCAGTTTATTTTGACTCAATCCCACAAACAATCCTGCTGCCACAAATACGCGTTAGACTCTAGTGAGTATTAATCACAAAAAGTGGATTAATCCACCACTGAAAATAGTCCCTAAAAATGCCTCCTGGTTTGATTAAAAACTACAGTGACCAGCTGTTTCAAAAGTCAACGTATTGGAGACGGACTAACACATCGTTGGTTTTGGTCTAGTACAGAACACCAGACTTTTCCTTAAAGTTTTTTTTGTACTCATAACGCCCATCATACTTGTTCCTCTTTGTCTTTTTAAATGCTAAAATGAAAGTAAGATTTGATAAATATGGTTTACCAAATTAAAAATGTGATTTCACCATCTTAATGAGTTCACAGATTGTTCCTCCAGACTCCCGGAGACACTGCTGTGACCTGCAGCTATTAATTTTTCAATCAGAGTTTCTCATTTGCATCCGACAGAAGGTGTTAATGAACACTGCTGTGCGTACGCGGCCGCCCACTGGCTCTCCAACTCTGCAAACAATCACAGACCACCTTGACCTCGTTCTGCAGTGGTACGACTCAGTGACGTCGGTGCTGTTTGTCTGTGTTTCAGAACAGGCCATTTTTCTTCATAGAGGTGATGAATTCCTGCTTTTGACTGCAGCAGCGTGCAGATGTTTGTTGAACGGGTTCAGAGGTCAACAGGTGGTGTTCTTTACAAACTGCAGAAAATAGAGTTTAAATATCTCTGCTGTTTAAATCTTCACAAGATCCACTCAAAAGCTAAATTGCAAATTTGGAATGTGAGAATTAGCCTTTTGTCAGTTGGGTTTTGCAATAAAAAGCATGTAGTTCACATTCAATTTTACCACCTGGGTTTTATCGTCCCTTTTGTTTAAAAACACATTTTGATAACCAACTTAATTGCTGAGATCTGGGACAAAATACTCTTTCAGAGGATTCATCCTCATAACTTTGGTGATCCCCTCAGTTTTCATCTGAGGCCAAAAGCAGGTCACAGATTTCACTTGTTAAATCTCAACACCTGATTGATGGATTGGCACATTTTGTACAGAAAGTCATGGTTCCCAGAAGATGAATCCCAAAGGCTTTGGGCAATCCCCTGACTTTTGCTCTAGTGCCACCATAAGGTTGACATTTGTGTTGTTTTTAAATAGTCGGCTGTTCTCATACTAGCTATACCTACAAAAATGTATGCGTTATAATTCATAGATATCCTATGAAATCAATTGGGATCTCTTTCACAAATTCTTGAACGAGGAAGGCTAAATACTGCAAAAAAAACCCACAGGGCAGGTAGGAGTGGAGTTGGAAGGGTAAAAAAATAAAAAAAAGGTCTTTCACCTTGTTTGTGCAACGTGTGAAACCAGAAGTGAACGTTGATTTATTTGTCATGTAACTACCGTACTTAAGTAACAACACTTCTGTAGTTGTTTTAACCCAAACCGCAATCTTTTTCCAAACCTAACTATCATTGTTTTGCCTAAAATAAAGTAAGTTGTTTCCTGTAAAGACAGAAATTTATTTTGAAAAGGCTGTGTGCCTGTAAAAAGCAGAAATTGACACGTTTTGATAGACTTTAGAAGGAAAACGCACAAAAAACAACGCGTAACTTTCTCTTAAGACGTCATATGAACCGTTGTATGATGATAGATTGGCTCTGATCAGTCCAAAGTACCGCATTGTATGATACACTACATTAAATATAACATGCCTGGTAGCCTGTTTCTTTGCAAACATACAGAAAAACAACACTCCACCGTCATCAAAAGCACTTGAGCTGAGATGTGAAGCATGAAAGTAGAATTCGAGGCCATCTTTCTATCCCTTTGATACCGCCACACCACTCACTCTTTTTATCTGAAGGGCTTCTGGTCCGGGGGCTTTCTTTAGGGGAAGTGAACCAGTCCTGTCAGCTTCCATTATACCTCAACACAGGCTGTTGGGGGCCCATGCTTTTATCTCCAAAAAAAGCAGGCTGATGGAGCCATTAAGACGGAGCTCAGTGGTCCATCAGGTTGGAAAACACAAGATCGGAGGTACACCTTTAGCTGCAGCAATCAACCTGTTCCATCAGAAACCTCCTGCAGGCTGTTCAGAGAGCTGAAGGATGGAAATAACGTGTTGGTCTTCATCTCCATGTGAAATCGTCCTTTATTTATTTTTTTTGACACCAAGAATATATAATAATCGGAAACGTTGGATTTTCTCTGTGGCAATGTTTCATGTTAAAGCCACAATGTAATTATTTTGTTTGCAATACAGCATTTGTATTTGTGTGGAGTTTGCATTTTCTCTCTGTAACTTTTTAGGTAAAAAGGCAAATGTCTGTCCTCAATAAGACCCGAGCATCTACTGCTGTCAGACGCTGCACCAATTTTTTCTTTTGAGGACAAAGAAACTGAAATCCTCCACTGTGTTTTTGACTTGTGCCGGTAGCAAAGCCATCCCTCCGACTGTTAGCCGAGGTTAAGGACGTTAACAGATAGTTTTCATTGGCAGATTTGTTTTTGTGAAATCTGACTTCCTGATTGAAGTGTGAGCTCAGCCCTATAAAAGAAACCACAGGCCCTTGAGTCATTTAACATGATTTCACAGGCAAAGACCTCAGTTGCATCACTCACCTTTCATGGCTGCAGCAGTCCAATCTTTCTATGGCCTTCCTGTCAGAATTAGAGGGAAAAAAATATCCAGAAAACACTTTAAAGGGGTGAGGGGTGAGTCATGTGATCGGACTTCACAGTCTTCATTAGCAAACAGCTCAGACAGACCAGACTGTTCTGACATGAACTCCTTTTTCTCGTTGTCCTTGAGAATAAGACCAACATTCACTTTATCTTCTTCTATTATTCCTTCATAAATAATGCAACATTAAGGATGAAGTGTCCTGGCTACTATTTTATTACAAAATGAGAATTCATTGTGGCAATTATTCATCTGGATAATGGTCAGCACTTTTTTGTTGTGTAGTTGCGCTGCTCTTCATACTTGTTAGCCTTCTTGCTTTTCAGAGAGAGTTCTGATTAATAAATATATTTTTTTCATTTTGAAACAGTCGCCTCGTGTTGTTGTTGCCTTTCTGAAGCTTGTGCATGATTTTCCTACTGGTGCCTGGTTTGGGTGTCGGAGCAAAATGGTGTTCTGTAACGTGAAACAATACTCATACAACAGTAATAAAGGCCTTTGTCTGTTTCAATGAATAACATAATTAATTTGTAAACAGCCAGCCTCTCATGGCTGTTTGTGACCCACTTTGAGCTTCATATGTGAATGTTTAATATCTTCCAACAACACTGAATCACAACTGGCGGAAACAGGAGCATTAAAATTTACACAAGTGTTCATGGAGCCGTAGCTGGTTTGCAGAGGAGACGGATTCTGACACACCCAGGCGTCTGAAGCTTAGGGATCATAGTTTAAAACTTTTTTAATCAGATGTTTTAATAATTGCCTGATATTTAACATATTTGTTGGATATTTTACTTATATTTTAGCAAATTTTACTCATATTTCAGGATAATTTAATACTATTTTTTATTTAATATTTACCTATTATTTTGAGATTTTTTTTTTTTCTACAGGCCTTCAATAAAGACAGACAGTGCATTTGCTTTCTAAATGCTTTCAATTAAGTCCTGTCCCTTTTGCAAGCTAGCTGCTTTTCCAACAAAACAATAATGATAGGGCTCACAAACTATCTGAAATGTTTTCATCAGAGGAACGGCTGATCTGTACAATATGCATTCTGACTCGGTTTTGATCAGAGAATCTTGGCGGCATATGTTACAAAAAAAAACCAACAAAAAAAGAGCGGTGGTTCCCAGCCAAACCAGTAAAGTGGTCAAAGCACAGTTTGGGCTCATGGGGGGAAAATGCCAGAATTTAGAATTTAGCCTCAGCTATTTCCTTCATGGATTTTGATTAAAAGAGTATTATTTGATTTGGATGTTTTATGTCTGTATGGCCCATGAGAATGCCCCGGTCACAGGAGGGTTAGTCAGTTATTTCCTCCACCTCACCGTCAGTGTGGGTGGTGGGTGAATGGCTCCTCGGTGCTCTTTTAAAGAAAGCAATATCCAACAATAACAATATAAGAAAAGAGAGATCTTGAATAATATGTCAGGGTAAATGGAGTTTATTTATATTTATCCTCCAGTACAACCCTGGTAATGACATTCCTGGAAAGGAACCGGTCTTCAGGGAATGGACGCAGTCAGAGGAGGAACTCACATCTACCCTAAAGTGGATGTGTGTGTGTGTGTGTGTGTGTGTGTGTGTGTGTGTGTGTGTGTGTGTGTGTGTGTGTGTGTGTGTGTGTGTGTGTGAAGAAGAGAGAGATTTATATGTGTGGGCTGTGTGTATGCATTTATTTAGAGAGAAGAGGAGGTTGGTGGAGAGGTGCTCCTGCAGGTATCCTCACTGGAATAGTGATGAAGGAGAAATTGAAGACACTGGAGACGTGTGTGCACATGTACACAGACTGTAACAGGTAACAGCCACTTCCTGGAACTGTGTGTGTGTGTGTGTGTGTGTGTGTGTGTGTGTGTGTGTGTGTGTGTGTGTGTTATGAACATGCTCAGACCTCTCTCATTTCATTTATTTAGATTGTATCACCCCACTGGGCTGCTGAACTGAAACTCATGATTAAAAACCACATTTTATCTCAGCCTGGTAGCTGTTGTGTTGAAATTAAAACATCTGACTGTTGAATGTAAGAGGTAAACATGGTTTGCCATCTGGTGGATGAAAGTAGTACTGCATATCATAAACTAAAATAAAAATGCTTCCAATGTATATCTATATACCACCTTTTGTATCTCAAAACTGTGCTTTCATGTTTACATATTCTTATGCTTCTTTAAACCTCTACTCTACTATAATTAAGAGAAAATAAATACATTTTACTATTTACTGCACTACATGTATTTGACAACTATAGGTATTAAGATTTGACATGTAAAACATACAACCAGATAATACAATATGATGCACTAATGGATTAGATTACCTCCCAGTATGTAGAGTTTTTAGAATTTTAACATTGAAATGCTGTTGACACATTAGTATATCTCTTATAATATTCAAAGTAAGAATTTTAAATGCTTCTTATAATGGAGTATTGCCAAACTGTGATATTTATTATTTTACTTCAGTGATATACTAAGCTTGATACTTTTTCTACCACTGATCACAATTACTCAGGTGCACTGAGGCTTCAACTTACTCTTATTTCCATTATGGATCATTTAATGGATTCTCTTTTTTCAATTAATGGATTTAATCATTGATCATTGTTGTCCCTGATTTTAGCTGTATTTCTATTTATGTTAAAGTACACTGAAAGCAACACATTTTTTTGTAAAATTCGTGGTATGGGAAGTACAATCCTGCCATTAAAGCAGATCTTGATTCTGATTAAATCTTTTGGTCTAAAATGATTTCTTCACAGCACAAAGTGATGTCTTAGTTCTGTCTGAAGTTAAGTTTTCTATGTTCATCATATCAGTTTAACGTCTTCATATGCCAACATTTGATAAACTAGAGTCATTAGAATTCACCCTGAAGGGGAACACGAATATCTGAACTACATTTCAAGCAAACATCGTCGAGACATATTTACTACAAACTACAAACATCAACTTCATGATGATGAAAAGTCAACACTCTGTGGGTGTGCAGGGCCTTTTAAAACGGTGTACAGTACCAGTCAAAAGGTTGGACACACCTTCTCATTCAATGGTTTTTCTTTATTTTTATTTTTTTCTACATTGTAGATTAATATTGAAGACATCCAAACTATGAAGGAACACATATGGAATTATGTGGTAAACAAACAAATGCTCAACAAACCAGAATATGTTTTATATTTTACATTCTTCAAAGTAGTTGAATGAGAAGGTGTGTCCAAACCTTTGACTGGTCCTGTATGTCACGATAAAACCAAAATGAATTATATGTAGAGCTCCTCTAAAGAAATCTAGACACCGTAATGTGATCCTGCATGTGACCCATTAGTGTGCAGTTGGCATGTGGGGAGAGCTTTTTATTAGAAGTTTGTGCGTAAGGTTGTGATGCAAAAATAAACATTTCATAACTATAATTCTACTGTAATAATTGCTGCTGTTATTATAAGTAGTCTTATTATATGAATCATTTATGTCATATACATTGAATGTGTTGTATCTCTGTTATGTTGTTCATTCTGTACACATGACATCTATTGCATTCTGTCCATCCTGGGAGAAGGATCCCTCCTCTGTCGTTCTCCCAGAGGTTTCTTCCTTTTTTCTCCCTGTTAAAGGGGTTTTTTAGGGGAGTTTTTCCTGTGCCGATGTGAGGGAAGGACAGATTGTAAAGCCCTCTGAGGCAAATTTGTAATTTGTGATTCTGGGCGATACAAAATAAACTGAATTGAATTGAATAGAAGACTTTATATATAAAGTTTTGAATGAAGTGTTTGAGATGTAAGATATTTTGTATTTTGCTTATGCTTTTTGGGGAGGGGGTTTGTTAGTAGACTTTTGACAAAGAAGGCCCTAGTTTCAGAAATTGTCAATAGCAAATGAAAAAAACTGTGCATTTAGTCCTTCGTGTTGTTGCGTATTTGAACCAGCAGGGGGCGTCCTTGCCCATGAACAGCAGTGTATTTACGACGTAGAGGGAAAAGGGCGTTCCTCCTTCATGTCTCATTGCATCCACACATGTTTTATCATTATATCATTCTGTCTAGGAAATAAAACCAAAACCTAAACAATTTAGGAAAACATGAATTTGAAACATGAAATTGAATCTTGGACTATTTGTGACGCAGTTTATTCTATTCATGATGAATAATCTACCCAACAAACACACTGCACATGAAGTTAGCACCCTTTAGTGTGTTTTTTCTTTAATGCATGTGTGTGAACCGGACCAGCCCAGCAGCTCTGGAGGACGCACCGCCTCATTGGCACAGGTCCCTGCGGGGTGGAGCAAAACGGGGCCGCCTCTTGTTTTGCGGTCTTGTTTTGTCCTCCTCTCTCACACACACATACAGACACACACACACACACACACACACACAGACAGACACACAGAGCATCTGCAGCGGTCGTGAGGAGAGGAGCACCACCCGACATCCGTGGATGTTATCTCGACCTCTGGAGAACCGGAGAGCTGGATTATTCTAATAGTGCGCATCTTCCAGAGGGTGTGTTTCATCCTGCGGAGGAATCAGAGGACACAGGAAAAGGGGATTTCTTAAGATAGCATTGGGAATAAGGTTTTTTGGGGGTTTATCATCAGTGTCCTTCACATTGTCCACGCTTGTCCTGAAGGAGCTGTCTAACCGTGGAGCTCGTCCGTGTCCAAATGGATGAGAGTGCGTGAGGAGAATACTAATGCGTCCTGCTGCTGCTGAGGGCCACACAGAGCCCATCAGTCATCCAAGAGCCCACAGCGGGGATCTGAGCACCAGAGCTGGTTAATCTACCCAAAAAACAGGTTGTGGATAACCCCAAAAAAGAACAAAACTCTAGCAGCTGCAGAGAGAGAGAGAGAGAGAGAAAAAAACGCCAAAATGGGCAACAGCTTCTCCAACATCTCTGCCTTCCAGTCTCTCCACATCGTCATGCTGGGCTTGGACTCTGCTGGCAAGACCACAGTCCTGTACAGACTGAAATTCAACGAGTTCGTCAACACGGTGCCCACCATTGGGTTCAACACCGAGAAGATCAAGCTGAGCAACGGCACGGCGAAGGGCATCAGCTGTCATTTCTGGGACGTGGGGGGCCAGGAGAAGCTGAGGCCCCTGTGGAAGTCCTACAGCCGGTGCACCGATGGCATCATCTACGTGGTGGACTCTGTGGACGTGGACAGGCTGGAGGAGGCCAAGACAGAACTGCACAAAGTCACCAAGTTCGCAGAGAACCAGGGCACGCCGCTGCTGGTCATCGCCAACAAGCAGGACCTGCCCAAATCTCTTCCAGTGGCGGATATCGAGAAGCAGCTGGCCCTGCACGAGCTCACCCCGTCCACCACCTACCACATCCAACCTGCATGTGCTATAATAGGAGAGGGGCTTCACGAGGGCATGGACAAGCTGTATGAGATGATACTGAAGAGGAGGAAATCCCTCAAACAGAAGAAGAAGCGATAACAGCTGCTGGTTCTGTGGACAGTGTTGTAGTCTGATGAACTGTAAGGAATCCGGGTTCTGCCAGTGTTGCCCTAAACAAGGTTTACTTTGCAGTGTTTTTTTTGTTTGTTTTTGTTTTCAACATCCTCAGTTTGGATTAAAGCTGTTCGACGCTGTGAAGCCCTGCTTGAATGATGCTTCTGCAGGATATAGAATACATAATAATAACCAAAAAAGACAAATATAGAAAATAAACTTGAAATGACTCTCCAGATCTACAGCATGGAGGAGGAGACGCGGGCTGGCCCGTTTATCTGCTGCTTTCGTCGTTGGACTTTGGACACAGTTTGACTCTGAAGAAGAAGCTCCTCTGCTGTAGCTCACCGAGGACTGTTATGGCACAGTAGTTGTTTTTTTTTCCATTTCCACCCACAGGAGGTCTACTGCGGAAACACACGTTTGATTTTGCACGTGGCTCGGGTCACTTGTGCCCCCTGCTCTTTTTTTATTTTGTTTGGGAGGACAGACATCTGTAGTTTCAGTCTGGATGTCGTGCTGACTGTTTCTTTGGGAGCATTGAAGTAGCCTTTCCTCATGCGTGGTGGACTGAGGACAGAGTGTCCACTACTTTGCACTTTTCATTTCCTAACAAAACAGTAGAGAACTACACTGTATTAATAGAGGAGCCGATCCAGGTGGTTTATGTACTAAGAAGCCAAAATTGAAGTATTTTTTGAATATTAAAATATATAAAATCCACGATTTGGGTGACTGTTTTTCATTCACATGTTTCAGGTTAAACCGGCAGCAGCAAGTGGGATAATACAGGCAGCATGGCATGATAAAAAACCTGTGAACTGCTGACCTCATTGATTTCTTTAACCAGATGCTCACAGGTGTGGATCAAAGGGGGGAAAGGTCAAAGGTCACAGAGTTCAGAAAGCCTGCAAAAGCTTAAATGAGAGAAAATTCTTTGGCTGAAGATGTTAGTCAAAAGGCCGCCGCACACATTTCTGTTTAACTCTTCTGCACATGAAGTGAACATTAAGAGCAAAGCTGGAGCTCGTTTGTGAAATTTATGGATCTGCATTGCGGTGCTGAGTTTTCTGCTTCACAACAGCGTTTATAGCAGCAACCAGTGCTCCAATGGGACCAGAACTCACCAGTATGTCCCATCATTTATGGACCACATGACTGTTTCTTTGTACAGCTGCTGTGTGACGTGCAATATGTGGTCTATGTCAGGCAGAAAGCTGCTGAATAAGAGTTTTTGCTCAGAGGCTCAAGTGTGAATTGTTTGCTGATTTGTGCAGATGGATTACACATTAGTAATTTGTTTTATTATCATTTAATCTGCCAATTATGTTCTCTATTAAGTGATTTATTGTTTTAGTCCCTAAAATATCAGAATTTAATGAAAATGCACCTCACAAATTTCCCTTAAAGCCCAAACTGACATAAAGTAATCAAATGTCTTGTTTCAGTCTCAGCAACAATCCAAACCCCAAATATATTCAGTTTAATATCATAGACGTTGAAGGAAACCAGCAAATATTCACATTTAAAGAAGCTGTAACCTGATTATTTTGGCTTGTTCCCCGTAAAAACAAATAACCAAAATGACTAATGGCTTAAATAGATCGATTGCTTGCTTCAGCTTTAGTTTGTAACCTCTCGTGTATAAATCTATTCCTCATGTGCCAAGTGTGGAGTAAACTGTTTTTCTCAGGTTGTGGGACGTAATTAAGTACATTTAATACTGCACTAAGTTATATTGTGAGGTACTTTACATTGGAATTTCCATTCTGTTTTACTTTATACTTATACTCCAACATATACTCCAGTGCATTTATGTTGCAGCTGTACTTACTTTTCAGATTAAGATTTAACACAAAAACTGTCTTGCGAGTGATTTCAAACATTTTGGATCGTGATCTCTTACAAAAAAACATCTTTTCATGAGTTAGATGACTCTGATTTGTTGTCAGATCCACAAAAGAGACATTTCTGCTCTGAACTAAGATTATCTAATATTTCACAAAAATCAACCGTTAAACAAAAGGTAAAAAATGATTATAAAGTGTTCTCCTTTCCTCTCCCAATAATCATAAGAACAAAACCATCTCGATACTGTTTCACGGACATCATCACATTGAGGAACGTTATGAGTTTGATGCCCTTTTCTTTATGACAACAAGGCTCAGAGAAACTGAGAGGTTTCCCCACAAAAACAAGAACAGAGAGAGCCCTGTCATCTCGGGACTACCCGTCGCTATGGCAACAGCATAGCAGAACCAACCGAGTGATTTAAGAAACAGGTTTCCCTTCTTGCAGTCGTCTGCAGCGTTAACAGCTTTGTTTACCCGGACAACATAAATGCCTTAGTCCCATGATTTACCCCTCATGTTTCTAATTCTACTACTTACAGTATTCATTCTGTATTATCTTGATGCAGCTCTACTTTGAGGTTATATGTTATAATGCATGCACCATCCCATCAATTATTATAGCTATTTTCTGCATTATTTCCCTCAAAATTCAGTCTCATATACAGTACCAGTCAAAAGTTTGGACACACCTTCTCATTCAATGGTTTTTCTTTATTTTTATTTTTATTTTTTTCTACATTGTAGATTAATATTGAAGACATCCAAACTATGAAGGAACACATATGGAATTATGTGGTAAACAAACAAATGCTCAACAAACCAGAATATGTTTTATATTTTACATTCTTCAAAGTAGTTGAATGAGAAGGTGTGTCCAAACTTTTGACTGGTACTGTATATGACATTTTTGGGAATTATAGTGTGATTAATTATAGTGGTTCTGTGTGTGGATATTTATAAAACGTTATCATTTGTTTCTTTAAATGAGACAAATTTCCGGCTCGGCTCCAGCTCTGGTTAATCATTATTCGGTCATTATTTATCTTTAGTCTCAGTTTGTGTTTAACCAGCGGGGTTTAACTAAGGTTCAATTGTTGGAGGTTTCTGTGTGTAAAGGCTACCACATACCTGAAGGATTGTGTGCTGTATTTAAGAAATCTCTCCAAGCAAACAACAAAGACAATACTCAGTTTGTCCTGCAAAAGTCAACATTAATAGTTTCCGTAATGCTTTTCTGTAAATCTAACCTAGAATATTCTTCTCTTGTATATAAGTATAAAGTAGGGTCAGAAGTGTTGCAGGGTTGTCTCCTTTCATTCGATGCCAGTAAAGTAGCAGCAGAGCTTCTCAGCATTTGACCCATTTGTCAGTTTGGAAAAAATCTAGGAAGGCCACATGTGTGCAGCCCAGTTAGCTTCACCAGTGGCCTAAAAAACCAACGGCCTCCAAATATACACGGCCTCCAGAGAAGCTTGTCCTTGTTTATGTTGAAGGAACTGTTTTTACTTTCTACAGAAACCAGGCCTGACTTTTGTCAACTCAACACAGTAGCTGTGCTTTTACAACCTGCAGCACAAAATATTGTGGTTTATGCACATCAATTACTTGGTGTCATGATCAGACTACTCAACATTTTGACCTTTTCAGTCACTATGAGTCAAATTTTCTGCAGTGACTTGGACAAGACACCTGGAGACTCCACACATTTCCATCTTTACCTTCCATAGACGACCTGTGAGGTTACAGAGAAACTCTTAACTGCTCGGGCTGGGTATTAAACAATGACCATGCCAGTACCAATACCAGTACCCTTAAAGTTATACCGATACCAGAGAAGTACCTCATTGGATACCCATCATGTGAATGGAAGCTGTGTCTGTCTCACTGGCTAGCTTAGTATTGCTGCATTGTTATAGAAGAATAACAACCACCCTCCCCCCCCGAGGTTAAAACTGTTAGCTCTGTCAGCGCTGTTTACATTGTTCGCACTGTTAGCTTCTAGCTGCCGGATCAGACTTCTGTGTTCAGAGTTCCAATCTGTGTGGTTTAGTATTTAACCAAAGGAGGCTTGCGCTGATTTGCCGCAAAAAGAACTCCAAAAATGATAGTTTTTCAAGGTGCAAAAGGATCGATTAAAGGTATAATTCTACTGGATACTACTTGGTACTGGGTTATATTGGTCCATACCTTTAAAAAGGTTGATACCTTTTTTAAGATACTCGCCAATACCAATCCCAGTTCACTGCTCCATCTGACAACAACAACAGTCCATTTTGCACATTTTCAAAGCAAACTGAAATCTCACTTAACTTGAAAAATATGTAGAATAACTTTATCCCCATGAGCAAATCCACTAATTGTTTATTTATTTAATTTCTTCTTTTTTTAACCATTAGCATTATTGTTTATAACAAATTCATTTTTATTTTTCAAGAACATGTCAAGTTATCAATTTGACGAGAAAAGGCAATAAACTGACTACATTTTTATCAGGATGTCCTGAGGTGTCCTAGATGGCTACTCAGACTGTAGGACAGCAGTTTAAACTTTTTGAACCTGCAAGAAACCCAACCGACCATCCGAGAACCAGATTGTTGATCGTTCATGTTTTTATAAAGCCATCGTGGCTCCCCCGCTCAAACTCAGCAGCTCAAACATCAACCAGAATTTCAAACAGATTCTAAAACAACTCAGGGAGCATCAATGTGGTGTTTAAATCTGGTTTCAGATGTTGCTGTGCTTCTGCAACGTCATGCTACTCTGTCTTTACTCCCAACAGACAAAACGATTATTTGTAAAATCACATGAGGTAAACATCAGTCACTTAACTTAACAATTAAAACAGCGCTTTTTTCTGGTAAAATCTCAAAAAGACTCATCGATTGATATTTGGAACCAAGTTTCTGTTGATTTAACAACTCTCTACACATGTTGGTTGACTTATGAGTATATTTTATTAGAATATTAGTTGGGGTATGTGTTTAGGTTGGGTGATTCCTTCCAGCAGCCAATGATAAGAGCCCCTGAGTACAGACAATGGTTGGAGACGAGTCAAAAGACAAACTAAACATAACGTGGTTATTTTAAAACTCAAGATTTTGAGTCTCAGACTGCATTTCTGAGATCCCCACCACCTCCCTTATATCCTCCTCCTCCTGTGGTCTTTGTTGGTGTCTCCCTCAGCTCTCCAATTATCTACTTAAAGCAGGAACATAGCTGTCTCTGCTGGAGCAAAACAAACTGCTGATTACAGAGCAGTGTGTCTTTGTGCTGCTATAATCACAGCAGAAATTAAAAGATAATAAGCTGACACTGTAAATGCCTTCAACCCGAACAGCCAGCTCTGTTTCTGATTCTTTTTATTGTCTGCCGGGGGCTCCTGTGTTTGTGGAAACATAATGCCAGACCGCTGTGTCTGTAAACTTACATGTACTTTATTTTAGTCTGAGCCTCTTCAGCCCAGGTTAACCCATATTTTATCTAAGTACAGGTATTATTGTGATAGAGGGAATGTTCTGGAAATTAAACTGTGAAAATCTTTTTAGATAAAAAACTTAGACAGTAAAGTTTGTTAGATTTAACCCTGTCGCTTACAAAAGTACACTTCTATACAAGTAAACTACATGCTTAATTAAGTTTCGAAGGAAATGAGATTACGGTCACAGTTTTTAAACAGGTGGTTAATGAAACAAAACAAAAAACAGCGACAAAAACTTCATTAGGTTTAGACGGCAATGCAATTTCGTGGCCATTGGAACGTTAGTTTTAGGAGACAGTGCTAGTTAAATAGCACCTTTTACTACCTCAGTTTTTTCATCACATTGATGTGAAAATCATCTAAACTGCTTAACGGCAAATTCATTTCATCACAGATAATAATTTCCAAATTGGAAAGTAACTTAATTTAACTCTTTGTTACTTCAGTAAAAGTAAAAGAAAAGTATCAGTAGTAAATGTAGAGTTTCATTTAGCTCTTGGGTGAAAACTTTGCATGCTTTTAGACGGGACTTTGTAAGAAACATAAAGAAAAGAAACGATTGAAGGGAGGAAAAAAGGAAAAGAAAAGAAAGGGAAGTTGTAAACAGGGAAAAAGGTCAGGTATAATGATGATCTCAGCCTTAATTGATCATTTTATCTCAGGATGATTCGGTTGGGTGGAGTCGTACCAAAATAACCTATTTAAACTCCTGTGCCTGTGTCAGTAAGATCGTCTCGTTAGTGCGGAGAACATTCAAATATTATCTTAACCATTGATAAAGTCAAGTGTTATAAACATGCATGTCATTAGGTCATTAACAGAAAAACAAGAAGAAATCTCTTTGAGGTTTTAATGTGATTTGATCGGACCAGAGTTTGTGATTTCGCCTAAAAGATGAATGTAAACGATGGATATACTTTGGAACCTCTGACTCCAGCTACCAGATAAATGTAGTGGAGTAAAAAAACACAACTGTCCTTCTGTGATGTAGCTAAAAAAAAAGCCTCCAACATGGGACTATAGTAGTAACAAACCAAAGCCTCTAAAGTGAGTACAAACACTCCGTTACTTCACATTCTGGCTTCACCAAACACGCTGACAATTAAACTGTGCAGGACATTTATCTCAGAGAGCCGCTGTCCCTGGTGGATCAGCTCTTTCTTGCTCCTGCAGCTGTTATTTTGTGTTCAGAGGGTTGATAAGCCGTGCATTGTTCGGGTGTCCCTGGCATATATAGGTCATGCTCTTGTTGTTCTGCCTTCTCCCCATTGCATGTACCGCATGTGTGGGTATGTGTCACTGTTCTCTCAACAATGTACAACAGCAGCAGTGCCAGATCTCCTTCATCCCTCTCTCTGCTATATCCAACACAGAGAAAGCAAGACAATGTGCCTGAACCTGATTGGACCAGAGAGACAAATCTGCATTAAAGGGTTCATCTTGTTGTTTTATTTTGGTCAACATATAATAAAATAAGCAAGAGTTGGCCAGACTTTAGTGTAGAGGATGGTGGTAATGAACCTGGAGATGTTTAACTGCCACAGTCAGAAGAAGAATTAGCTGGCTAGCTAACACATTCCATCAATTAACAGAAACAAATGGACGTAGGGGGAATATAGCTGAAACCAAAGTTTTGCTTGCCATCATGGTCAGTCATTAGCCGTGTTACCATTCAATTGTCAAGCAAATTTTAAGTAAACTTTCGAGTCATCACAAAAAAACAATGCTAATTAGGTGCATTCCTTAAACTGGTTTGGATGCAAAAAAACTAGGCCGTGTAGTTTCGTCAGAGGTCGGCAGTAAAGGCTACGCTTTACGAACGGCTGTAATCCGCCTGTAAACAGAATACAGGAAGAAGTAGAGATTAGGAACTGGAAACAAAACAAGTCGCCCTGGCCAAATTACGATACAAAAATGGAGTGAGGTCATCAGGAATTATTTAAATTAGGCAAGTTTAAATTCTACTTTCACGTCAGCTGATGTTGGCCATGTTTCCTGCTCTCCAGAGACAAAGACAATCTTAATATGTGGGAAGACGCCAATAGTGGAAACCACTGATTTAAATGTTCACTACGTCAGAATTTGTTCTTCTAAGGTGTTTCCATTCCTCATTTAGTGCATCAACTCTTCTTCGATAAAGGAACAGAAAAAACCTGAAGCAACCATAAAAAACTTGTTTGAGCAATTGAGGAAGTTTTATCAAATGTTCAGACTTAAAAAAAAACATAAAAAATACACGAATGATATCACAGCTTTTGACATCGCGATCTCACTTATACCAACTCTGTCTACTGAAAAATACGATATCAAAGAGCAAAAACATTTCTAATGGAACACAGTGCTACCTGATAAGTTTCTTTATCAACACAATGAGCAACCACTGTTAAACACTGTGTCGTCTGCTAAGTCGCATAAGGTTGATACCGAGCTAAATGTTCACTGACAACATATTGTATTTGTCTTACTGCAATAACCACACTCAGAGTCACAAAAGCATGATTCAACTTTTTTATGTAAAGACACACACAGCTCTTGTTCAAGGTTAGGGAAAGAGAGGTTTTATTGCCAAATTTAACCACAAAAGCGTCAATCCAGGCAGCGATTACAGTTCCTACGTACTGTGACTTTTTAAAATATCACATATTGACACATAAAGTCGCTAATTGTGAAAGGGGTAATAGTCTTGGGTACTTTAACAAGTCGGATACTGTACACTACATTTGTCAAGCTGAATCAGTCCATCTGAAGGCTGTTGAATGTTATACTTTGCATTTAATCCTTTGCATCATCATAGTCGTGAGTTAAGACAGTGAGCTCTTTTACACATTGTTCTGTGTTGGTTTAGTCCCTCTGTGCTGCGATGTGCTCAGCTGCAGACTGAATAATGTGTCGCCCTGCTTCTGCAGTTTAGTCTGAGAGCAGAAACATGCCTCTATATGGAGACGAGGCCTTCAGGGACACACAGGCTCCTCCAGCCACCGACGCTTGAAGTCCAGACCATTCATCTTGGCACCGGGACTTGTCTTCCCCCAGTACCACACACACACACACACACACACACACACACACACACACACACACACACACACACACACACACACACACACACACACACACACACACACACACACACACACACACACACAGAGGAAATGACAATCCTTTCTTCTTGCTTCCTGCTTAGTAAAATGTAGCTGAATTATGCATTTTATCAGATGACAAAAGAGGCCTGTCAGACTCTGCATAATCAAACAGCAGCTCAGTGAGTCTGCCAGCGGACATCCATCATCTGCAGGAGGAAAGAACACATGCATGGTCACGTTTAATAACCACACTGCACTGTTTTTCTGTTGTTTTTATTTAAAAACAATTGTATTTATTCCCATATCTATATTTGAAGACCCTTTCATTCATTTGCAAATAAGAGTATTTTGACCTATGGAGCTTGTTTGTTCTTGATCAGATTTTTCTCTCAACTAAAAAAAACTAAAGCTCAACATTGATTTAGTCAGAGACTGCAGGCAATCAGGTACAGAGACAAGAATGTACCGACACCCAGACAACACATGCCACAGGTAAGAGTCAAACAGACCACGACTGAGAGCTGAGGTCTACATACACTGGGAGAAAGAGTGACTAACAAGGTGCAGCTGGGCAGCCGGGTAAAGACAATCAGGTGCTCAACTGAAACAGAAGCAACTTGGACTAAACTCAAATACGAAAATCAGGGAATAAAAGTCCCTTTGGCACATTTTCAAAGCAAACCAAAATATAACCTAACTTGAAAAGTATGTACAAATTGTCTTCAACCTTATGAGCAAACCCACTAATTGTAAACATATTTAAATCTTGCTATTTCAGGTGTTATGTCCTTACCATTAGAATTATTGTTTTTATTCATTTTATTATTTTTCTCTCTGTACTCAGGTCTCATTCACCAAAAAAAGCTTGATATCAATGTCACTTCCTGATTTAATAATATATATATACTGTGGTAATTTCATTGAAACATTTTAAATGCCTGTGTGACTGGACCTCTAAAACGTATTTGGCAATTATTAAATGTTAGTTTTAGAAAACAGGGTTGCCGTATTGGAACAAGTGGCCAATTTTTGTTTGTCTTGACCTTTCACTGGCTTATTGGCCTTATTGGGAGTTCCTGAAAGTCTGAATGAAACATGTTTTTTTGTTTTTCAGTTGGCAGCACCCAGTCAATTCCTAGGCCATGAGGGAAGTCCATCCTTGGGACAAGAAGCAGTTTTCTGTGGTTGAAATACAGGAAACGCTTCAGAGTTCGTAAAAAGGTTACTGATAATCAACCTGGAGACTGAAAGAGAGGAGAAGGAATGCAGATGCCACTTTAGATTTAAATCATTTCCCAGTAGAGGCCTCATGTCGGTCTGTATCATGATGGTGATGAAGGACAAAGTGCTACATGCTGGTGAATCTTGTTTGGTTTGAATTTGGGGTGAAATCTATTTTTTGAGGATTTATTCTGGTGAATTGCACCAAAATAATTTATCATATGTAACAGATTTTGTTTGTTTATGCGCGATCTCTGGCTCAGTCATTATTAATCCTTTCCTCTGTCCCTGCAGAGACTGAAGAGGATGAATGGGAGATTAGTTGTGCGTTGGATTATAAATAAGTTACCTATAGGCTTTGAGGTGGTGGGTTTGATGCTGCAGTGTGAAGAGGAGAGTCGGGGTTATCTGGAAGTCAGAGTGGAGCAGATGAAGGTGAGGTGGAGCAGCAGGGAGGGACCTGCCCAGCCAGAGCCCAGCAGACGGACGAGAAAGGCTTCCTTCTTCCAGGGCAAACGTCTTTCAGATGGAAATGCAGCAGACTTTTTGTTGCCCCAGTTTTTGTTCGCTCTCTGAGCCTCCTCCCACTCACCGTCTCGGTGTCTCTCTCTTCTCATTTCTGTCCTCCTACGGCTACATTATCTTTTGTTATCTGGGTGTTTGTTCTGTTTTTTTTTTTAAAGCCTGGAACTAACTCACTACTGCTCTGATTTACAAAGAGTATGCAGAACTAGTTGTTGCTTCACGGATTAGAGTTTTGCTTTATTATCTCCCAGGTATCTGCACATGTCTACCAGGAATGTCAAGAAAAGGATCTGCTGTGTGCATCTCTGTGCATCTCTGTGCATCGAACATAGGGAGGTTTTGTTGAGAAATGTATTCATCAAGAATTCAGCTTGGTCTCCATAGTAATACAAGGTCTATCAATGGACAAACACTATTCCAAGAGTATAATTCTAATTTGGATTGATGAAGTACTCTGTCTATCAAAAACTCCAAATAGGAGGCAATGTGAAAGAAAAAAAAATATTTGAGGTTTTCCAAGTTTGCTGGTAAAATCCAAAGGATGTGACGATTATGGTAAATTGTCTAGCTTGCTTTTTTCCAACATTACAAAGCAACGCTTGCAAAATATTATAGCTAGCTAGCCAAACTACTTCACCAGCTAAGGTGATCCATATAAAAGGCTACTAACCTAACCTTGACTTTATCCAACAATAATTGACGTAAGCAAAAAAGAAGTTAAAGCAGCATTAAAGCATAAAACATCTCCAAGTCAAAGCCCTGCATTAAAAAAATGTTAGTCAAACTACGGAAGTATAAGCAGCAAAATATGCTTATAGCTAAAATAAAATAACTCACAATGCATGAAAGTGGCTCCTGTGTGTGTAGTATAATGTGAACTACATTATATAGGTACATTCAGAAAGTATCCAGACCCATTCACGCCTTGTGCTAAAATAGTTTAAATTAATTCTATAAATCTGAACTCTAACATAGGATTTCAAAAATGTTTGCACATTTATTAAAGACAAACATATCACATTGACAGAATTTTTCAGACCCTCTGCTATGCCACTTTTAGCTCAGTTGCCTCCCATTTCTCTTGATCGTCTTTGAGATGTTTCAAGACCTGGATTCGTGTCCACCTGTGTTCAATTCAACTGATTAAACACACATCCATATAAAAGTCTCACAATTCACATAAACCAAGCCAGGAGTTCAAAAGAACTAAGAGAGCTCAGAGACAGGATTGTATGTATGTTCTCCACATTAAATAATGTTATACACATGGTCTTCTGCTCCACCCCACCTCATAAATCCCCAACAGTATTTGCAAAACAAGGCTGTAATATCAAAAAGAACAAACAGAACCACTGCATACAGACAGACAAATCAAAGAAAGGTATTACTAAACAATTGCATTGATGGATTTGTCTTTAGAGTGAGGAGAAACATCTGTGTCTCGGACTGTAGTTAATCATAATGGGTTTTATGACTGTGTCTGCTGAGCAATCTACTGCTCTCACTTCCATTCCTATGGAAACAAAACAGGGAGCTCAGATCTCCTCTAAGGCTCCATAATCCCCTGAATCTGCTTTAATAATAGAAAAAGACATTTTTAATCTGCCTCTGTTTTAGACAACGATTGAGATTGTTTGGGACATTAACTTGGACTTTCAGAGCTTTGGACCAGGATTAATCAGACAAGAGTCAGACTCACCGTGGTTTAAATTCATCACGTTGGAGGAAGAACAAACAACCTCTTGGTGAGATGCAATCACATTTAGCCAGATCTGCTGACATTCACGTCATATCATTTTTGTTTGCACCCAGGAGGTTGCTGTGAAACGAGAAATTAATTTTAATTTGAACCCAAATCAACTAGACAGTTTTGTTGCCTAAGCCTGACTAAGTTGTTTCCTGTGAAGGCAGAAGTCTATGTTGAAAAAGACTGAACGCACCAACCGGGCGGACATTGACACACCCTGCTGGGCTTTTTTAAGAAAATGCATAAAAAATTTGAAAGTTTTTTGTAAGATATCATACAAACTGTTGTATGAGGACACATTAGTTCAGTTTATGTCAAAGGAATCAAACTACAACTTCAACAATTTTGCAAACATGCTGTATAAACCTGAAGCCTGGCCTCTTAAACATGAAATGGTTTTAGGAATAAGGAGACAGCCGACAATAACCAGGTCACTCAAGTGCATGAAAACACACACACACACACACACACACACACACACACACACACACACACACACACACACACACCACCACCACCACCACACACACACACACACACACACACACACACACACACACACACACACACACACACACACACACACACACCCACACACACACACACACACACACACACCACCACCCGGTGTGATTATGGGCCTCTCTCAGTCTAATGGGTTTATTGCCTGTTTTTGGCACACCTGGTCCTGTGCCCCAGTTATTAAAACACTTTGATCCATTACCTCTGCAGGTGTGGACTTTACAACAGGAGGTAGGTTCTGCTAATAACCCTCACCTCATTGACAAAGCCTGAGAATGCTTCAGTGACCCCAATTCTATTGTCAAAATCTTAAACCAACACCCTTCTTGACAGTTCGGTTCTCTTTTTTAAAGCTCTTGTTTGAGTATCTTTGGCTCACTTTCCTGTTTAATTCTCCGGTTTGTTTGAACTCTCTTGACCTCTCACAATGGTTCACAGTTGGAGTAAACTGTGTTATTTCACATCAGCATGTAGCTGGAGTCTTTCTCAAGAGGATCTTCTCCACTATTTCTTCATCTGTTACCTAAAATATACACTGAAATGCAAAGTGTTCCTGTTTCACAGGCTCTTCTATGTGCTGCAGTGACATGTGATGGTTAGCGGACCTGACAGCGACGTTTCACATTCTGTAACTGCCTGACATGTGGAAAATCACTTAACAAAGACGTTCTTGTCACAGTCCTGTCGTTGACTCAGCGGTCAGATCCTCAAATTAAACTCTTGTAAACCTGCGATAATCGCTGACAACCAACAGGCTTCTTTTAGATGTCTTTTTTTATCCACAGTGGGGATTTTTTGGGAACAGGATGTTTCGTGTGCTGAATTGAAATTAAATGGAAACCATGGTTTCTCTGGCTCCTGGTGCTGTTCTGGTTCTGGAGAGTGTTTTACGTTTTAGGTGTGCTGTTCAGTTTCATTCTACAATGGGAGTTTACATAAAAAAATGCAATCACATTTAGCCAGATCTGCTGACATGCACATGTCATCTCATTTTTGTTTGCAGCTTCAGTGTTCAGGCAGGCTGTTCTCACACAGCGTTCTGTGATCGAAGATATTTGTAGACCAAAAAAATTGGTCTTTCACCCAGCAGGTTGCTGTGAAACGAGGAATTTATGTTGATATATTTGTCCTGTAACTTCCGTAGTAACGTAACACCACTTCCGTTATTTGAACCCAAACAACAATCTTTTCCTAGACCTGTTTGTTGCTTAAAACCAATTTAGTTGTTTGCTGTGAAGACGGAAGCTTATTTTGAAAAGACTGAACAAAAACGCCTATGTTTTGGGTTTTTCCATTTATGATTGAATGATTGGTGTACTGTAAAAGTACTAAGAGGGTTTGGCCATATGACCTAAAGCCAATAAAATAATTACATAGATTTCCTTGTGAAAATACATCAAAATAAAATGTTACCAACCATCAGAGCTCTCTGACTACCAGTCTGTGAAAAAGCGTTGAGTGTGGATTAAAAACATGGAGCAGGAGTTCACTGTTGTACTGAAGAGTGCTCTGGAAGACTGCAGCCTGTTAGCTGATGGGGGGGGTGGGGTGAGGGTCAAAGGTCAAAGAACACTGGGGTTCGGCCTGGCAGAGTAAACACAAGCCGGCTTTTGCTGCTAACCAACAGCCAGTTTCAGTCTCCGTGAAGGAGCGTTGAACATTAACCGTTAAATGTCTTCGGCAGATTGAGAGTTCAGCTTTAAGGACCGAAGGGTAAACAAGCACTCCTGTGTTCCTGTTTGAACATTAACTACAAAGTGTTTGGACTAATTGATGATTTGCACTAATAAGCCCCAGAACGGTTTTCATGTGCTTCTCAAAAAAGATCCGTGTCTCTCTCGTGAAATCCCTGAAATGTCAGCAGCTTGTAATTGACTTAATGAAACACAGCAAGAAGAGCTGGTACGGTTACAGTTTCATCTAATCACCAGTGCTCTCATGTTTGTATGTAACGAGCAGAGCTGGAATCTATTAAAAAGTCAAATGAACGGGGCTGTATTGAATTTAATTTTTATTAAACAACATGAAGGCTTCAAACCAGAGCAAAGGCTCGTTAGCGACATCTCGTCTAGTGATGAAACTAAATCAAAAAGCTTGAACACCACATTTAGTTCCATGTCGGGTAACAAAGAGTTGAACAAATTAAACACGCATGTTTTAATCAACATGCGGTGGTACTTTAATTAGAAAAGACTGACTCTACTCTTCTTTTATGGTGGAAGAAGACTTCATGTTTCATGTCTTTTGTCTGCAAGAGGAAAGAAATAAAAAAATATACTAGTTTTGAGAAAATGAAAGCCGTGAAGAGGATGTACTAACAGGCTCAGCTGTCACACTTCTTCTGTGTTAATAAGGTTGTCAGCAGGCCATCGTCTTTTATGACATCACAGGATTTAACACATCCTTAGCTGTGTTTTAATTGATATATCTTTTATGCGCATATTTTGTACAATCTCATTAGAAAAGTTGTATGAAAATGACAAAATTCAATAAAACTTCCTTAATTGCCCCCAAAACTCGCCACAGGTGTTTTTTGCCTTCGTCGAAAAAGAGTTGATGCCCTAAAAGGGATACGGATACACCTTTGCCAAATAAACCCTGACTAAGCAAATATTTATAGACTTAGAGTTTTTATATTATCTTTAACGTTGCGGACAGCATGAAACATGGCCAATATCAGCGCAATTAAAACTTGCTCAATTGAAACAAATTTCTGGAGACCTCAACTTTTCTCTTGAAGGCAACTTGTTTTGTCTCAAGTTTGCAACCTCTACTTCTTCTTCCACTCTCTTTACTCGCAGATTTCAGCCCTGCTTAAAACGTAGCCACCTCCAAACCAGTTGATTGACTTCATTTATGTTTTGCTACTTTTCGAGAGTTCACTTTAAATTTGCATGACCATTGAATGGAAACACGACTAATGTAACATTAGTTGTATGACAATTCCCGACTAATGGCAGTTCCTTTGACTTCAGAATAAGTGATGACAGCCATAACTAAAAACTTAAGGATAGGGATTGTAGTATTTTCTAAAACGGAAGAAGCAACTAAAAAAAGGTCATATAAGTCATTAAAAATATCTGAAATATAAACACCTGTTGGATGCATTGCCATGAGCTTCTGAGCTGACTGTCATGGCTCCCAGACCATGTTGACTTTGTAATTAATATGGACGGATGGACTATACTAATATAGAATTTAACCAGAGTTTTAACTCATTTCCCAAGGAATCATACTTATAAAAATGCTTTTCTGACCTTGTGACCTTTCCAACCAGGTCAAAAAGCCTTTATGTCTTCTTCCCTTCAGGACTAAAGATCTTCACCAGTGTGACCAACTGTGATTTCTGTGAGAGTCTGTCAGCAGGCGACTGGACAGTTCACGAGTTGAGGCCAAGCTTTCCTAAGAGCTGTGTTTATGATATCATCCAGAGACTCACTGGTCAGCTGCTGAGACGTGGAGACAACCCGAGCTTTGTTTGTTCTCACAGTGATTGAGTTGTCTTGTCAGTCTGTCTGTGGATGGAAAATCTTGTGGTTTTTTGCTAAAGGCCCATTTGGCTTCACTGGAGGAAGTTGCAGACTCAGCTGCTATCCAAACATAGTGTGGTTATAGCAACAATGACTCAAAGTGAACCCTGAGTTTAGAATATGTTATATTTTATCACAGATACATGTTTCCACTGTTCAATACTGGTTCTCCAAGCTTAAATCTAAAGTGTGATACATAAGGGACAAGCAACAAGGCGCAGAATTGTCTGTTGTCTGGCCAATGAAATCTGTTTAGTTAAGTGCACATTTCTGTTAAATTAGTTTATATTATGTTTACCATGCCATGATATCTGTACAAAATTGCAACATCCTGTTTCATATTCTAAACTGCTGTGTGGTGTTTTTACGTCTACTAATCCTTCAAACGAATGTTTTTATCATCTCAAAAAGGGATTTACTGGATGAAATTACATGAAGCAGCACACGAACACCAACGCAGCCACTGGTGTTTTCTTAACGTAGTGCTATTTTCAGTGTGAGCGCCAGCTGTAACATATGTATTCTGACTATTTGACTACATGTAAGCCCCTCAGGCACTGGCATAATGCAGTTCAGGGAACGCTGTCTTCATGGTTAAAATGAAACCAACCTAGACTTTAAGTTGAAGATCATTTGAGATCAACTGTGGTTACTAACTTTATATACAAAACCGCCCACCCCAACATCCTCCCTTTTGGCTCTGGAGGTTTTGTTGCACTATGACAACATCACACAACTTCTGCCTTTCGCTACTGAGACAGCAATCTCATTCACATGACCACGAGGTCATTTGTCAGGATAATATAACCCTAGGTCAAATGGGGAGTTTTCACTCAAACATGAACGATCAGAAGAATCTCATTCAATGCAGCACAATTACTTTACTTTTGGAAATGTCGAGCTAAATATTCATATTTTATCTTCATGTTGGCGTCTCAGCTCTGCGTATATCCCTAATCTCATTCGAGTCTTTGTCTTTTATGCTGACAGTTTAGGCCGTTGCCATGGTAACGTTCAGCATGGGGAAAGAGGAAGCTGGCACGTGAAAGAGGAAAAGCACATTAAACCGCTGAAACGTGTGATTCCAAGCTTCACACCTCGCCGATGATATCAAGAAGTCATTATCACCTCTCGGTGGAGAGAAGGCGGGGGATCCACAGAGAGGATGGGATAATTCATCTCTGCTTTATAACGATGAGTTTTCGGTTCTGTGCGTGGTCACTTGGCTTATTGCCATCATCATAAACTTAGTGTCAGCCTGTGGAAGAGGAAACAGTAGTTTTAGGTTCTCAGAGTGAGAGGGGTGGCATCCTTTATTGCCTTTTGGATCTGTGACCCTGTAGGAAAGGTTCACATGTTTTTCCATATAAAGACCAACATGAATGCCACTGCTTCCTGCACCCTGCCGCCTCTATGGCGTTACTGAATGAAAGCTCCTTTTCAAGGGAAAACAAAAAAACCAAACAAAAGAGAAATAAGTGGGGAAATTCAGCAAAAAAAAGTATCCTGGCTCAACTTTGTCCGCAGCACCATAGTGCTTTACACAGTACGATCAGATATCAGCAAAAGCACAGACTGGATACAATAGCTTGTAGCATTGTGCTAATCATAGTGTTTACCTCTAGAGCACTAGGATGGAGTATATAATCATAGCTGCCTCATATGTGTAAACAACTACCATGTGGTGTCCAGGTAGAGCAACAGGATGTGCACTGATTTTAGTGTAGTGGCTTCAGTCAATACAGGTTATGAACGCACTTCTTCCCAAGAGCAGAAATGACTCTTTGTAGTATAAAAACCTTCACCAATTACGTCCAAAATGAATCACAAAGTCTTGAAGAACCATATCAGTAAATGATTTACATGTCATGTGTGCAGAGAGTCGGCTGCTGTGCCAGAGAAGACTTCTTATTCTCAAGCTGGACCTCAAAACCATAAAAAAAGCTCAAAAAGGCCTTTGATTTATTGAACTATGTTGCTTCTGGATGTAATGTATCAAACATACTATCCAAAGTTTCAGAAAGCCAAAATATACTCCTAATCAGTGAGAAAATACTGTCTGGTGGCAGCAAAGAGCAGCTAACAGGACTCTAGTGAAACAGGAGCTGTAGCAGACAGCTACGGCTCAAACAGCCACAACAAAGATCTGAGGTCACGTTGTGAAAGGAGAGGCGGATTAAAGGGCCACCGGGTCGGTCACCATCAATTGTTTTTGGATGAAAGCAAAGAAAGGCGTTCACATAGCAACCGGTCAGCTGGTTCCCGTCCAGCTGCCTGTGGCTGTTGGGCCGTTTCAGGGATATAGGAATGTCATGACTGCCCCCCAACAATCCATAAGGGACGGGACTTGTTTGGCAGCCAGCCAACCCCCCACTCCGCATTCACACGACACACAAAGACGGACGGCGAGAAGGCAAAAAGTTGGGAGTCTATACTGGAGGAGTGTTTTGTTTTTGTAGCCCGATTCTGTCCTAATAATGCCGAAAGATATTTGTTTAATTAAAACCCTCCCCTGTTTGTTTCCTGTTGTCTTAAGTAATCATGCATAATTGTCACCCAACCTGTTTTCACTCCTAACTCGTCAACTACAACGCTTGGTAATTGGTCCTTTGTGTCTGATACCAAAGCACAGAGGCTCCTGTTACAGTCTGTATTAGACAAACCAGGTTACAACTAACTCCAATATCAAACCATCCGCACCTTTATTAGACGGTCAGAGCAGCTGACGTGTAAAGAGCAAGATAGTCTAAACAGAGAGAGATAAATGAATGCTTTATAAAAGTTGCACGACAAAAGGAAAATCTCCTGGGTGAAAATCAAAGTGTTTTAAAGACTGATTATATATTGAGTATGTGCAATCTACCTCTACTTTCGTTTAATTTACTTTTCTATTTTCCTATTTTCTACTTCTTCTTTTTCTAGAAAGCTGCGCAGTGCATTGCATTAAAGTACATTAAAGTTATAAAAATCAATCCATCGTATATGCTTGACAACTGAATAGCTCTCCATTGGATTAAGAAAATAAAAGCTTGCATCCGAGCTGTTCCTTAATGTTTTCTTAAAATAGCAAACCAATCTCTAATGTTTTTGACCTTGTCACTCTCCTGAGGGAATATCCCTTTTTAAAGAAATGCTTTTATCAACATCCCTAGTGCATTTGGAAATCATATTTTAAGTTTAGGCAAACAAAATTTTGTTAGGTTTAGGAAAAGATCGTGGTTTAGGTTAAAATAACAGCAGACACACATCCTCCCTGTGTGTACTTTGTTGCTCTTTATAATAAATCACCCTTCCTGGCACAAATGAATTGATTACATGGGTTGTACACAAATTATTGTGCATTACTTTTAGTATATATAGCTAAAACCAATGTCTGAGAACAGCCTGACAATGTACATGACGGCATTTCATTTGGTTTGTTAAAGTCTGTGTGATTCTTTGATGTGTTGGTCTTTAATGTTGTTCAAGCCATTAATGTAAGAGTCCTTGTCCAATATCAGGGTCTCTTCTGTGACTCTCATTATGAATTTAATAACACAGAGCAGCTGATCTGTCTCTGAACCCGCTGACACTGATATCACACTCTAAGCTGCGCGGGCTAATAAATGACAAGAGATTTAAAAAAGAGAATCAAAGCAGGGTTAAAAAGTGACAGCTTGAAAACTGCTGTCTAAATCAACTCTGTCCTTTAAGCACAGATGTATGAAAGAGGTCACGAAGAGGTCGGCTCCATCCAGAGTCCCAGTCCCTGTGACGGTGTGTTTATATAACCTTTGCTTTTGTCCAGCTGAGTGAGTCCATGTTTTCTTGGTCATCCGACTGTTTCAAACAGCAGCGAAAGTCACTTTTCCCCTTCGAGGTAAAAACGTCTCTCTGCTTTCTCAGGAGTGAATATTGTGTAAAGTCCTTCAGGCACCGGTCCAAGTTAAAGTGGTCTGAAGATTGAGGCCAGGCTTAGGTTTGCTCTTACGAAAGTCTAAATGAAAGAGAGAAAGTTGCACAAAAGAGACAACATTAGCCGTCCCACTATCTGAGAAGTAAAAGCTGTGTTGACGTGGAAATCGAGAATACAGAAAATGTTGCTTAAAAAGTTTGTTTATCATCACTTGACTAACCAGGTTACTGTTGATGTCTGCAGAAATCTGCATTTTAAATGCAGTTACATTTATTTTCCGGCATCTACCATAGATTTCTCCAGGAGAGATAATTTCTTACCCATGTAATCAGATTTTTATGTGATTATGTGCAAGACAATCACTCCCCTGCTTTGACAGGAGAGTGGCTGCATGAAAAAAAGAGACCATCACAGATAGAGTCATTGGACTTGAATTTATCTGACAGCATAAGGAACCACTGTACTAGAACATTCTACCTAAAAAATCAATGAATTGAGGTCTGTTTGTGCAAAGTGACCTTCGGATTTGGGTTTTTAGGTCATTTAGAAAGCGATTGCATAATTCCTTTGAATATCGATACCACAAGTTGTTGTTCTGCAAACTTTGTTGCAGAAACTCTTATCTTGAATCTACACTTTTTTAGCGTTTTGTGCAGAGAGCAGCACTAACAGCAGCAAGCTGGAGCTGCATCAGATTCCGGGTAGTAAAACAGTCAGAGACCTTTTGGCAGCAGAACATATGGATTAGTTTAAATGGTGATTTGATGTGCCTGTTAAAAGCGTTTTGGATGAAGAAAATGAGAATGTCAGCTGTTGCGTTCAGTGTGAAGTGTCTGCTCGGTTTTAAACTGCTGGTAATTCAATTCTCAGAGGACGATTAAATTACTAAAACAGATTTGTTCTACCGCTGCTATGCATTGTTTGACCGATAAGTAGTTTTAGAGCTTTTAACTACCTGTTACTGAGTCTTAATTCTGTTTCTGCAAATATTCTTTAACAAAAAGCAAGATGTGAAAACCTACTTTTACTAAAGGTTGTTCTTTTTGCTTTCCATTCTCTATAGGTGGTCTTTGAATGTGACAAATCTTCACACGTTACAAAAATAGGTTTATACTACAGTTCTGTAAATGTCTGTAAGTCTCTAAAGTCGGTGGATTTACAGACTTATTCTCCAGATTAGAAAACTAAACAAACCCTCTGCAGTCCAGTGTTTGATGCTAATAACTGACCCTTAGCTGGTGACATCAGCTGGTCTGTAAAAAGGGAGGAAATTTAAAACCCTCCATATCCTCCAGGGTGAGACGGCTAAGAGGTGTGATCTCATCCAGTCAGTGAATTATTGATGATGACTCAATACGTGTACAGTATTTAAGACTAGAGGCAATTTAGACGGTCGGAAACACATTATGACACTGGGGCTGCAATCTACTATCATTCTTTTGTATTAATTCTTAGTGTGTAATTTGTCAAAATAATCAAATATTCCAGCCCTAAATGTCTTATTTTATCCAGCCCAACAATTAGAAATCCAGATATTCAGGTTTTCTTTCTTAGGTAACAACAATATATCCCATGACTCTTTGTCATCGACATGCTGCCAAAGCCTCATGGGCTGGGCACTCCTAATGAGGGCAACAATGGAACTATAACTAGGGCCCAATTATGGGGATGGCCCTTAACAAGCCTGGAAAAAGTATGATGATTTCTTTATTTTATAGGTTGTTAACTTAAATCTTTATTGGTGGCATTTGGACAGTTCATTTGGAGCCTTTTGGGAACCCCACAGCCCTAAGGTCGGACACAAATAGTTTGTCAAGACAAGACAACTTTACCTAAAGACAGAGAGAGACAGTCATTTGAGGGGAAATCTCTAAACAAAGTCAGTTAAAAAAAATAAACGACTCTATGTTTTGAAACAGTTTAATATTGTAAAGTAGGTGGCTAATATTACAATTGTGAGCTTGCTTATAAATTAAGCAGCACTTCCCTCCGTCTATTTACTAATGTATGTAAAAAAAGATTCTCACATTGAGCTCAGAAGTGTCTATGAGGCGATTTACACTAAAAAGAGATGACTAATAACATCCTACTCAGTTGTCTGTCAGAAAGGATGACTTTGTCTTATCTTATGCACAGCGAAGACTTTAACAACCTTAAAGCAAATATTGTAATGGAATAAACTCCCTTGATGTAAACCTAAATCATTTTTTTCGCTTAAATGTGATTTTAAAACATGCATGTTTTAAGTTCTTTGAACTGAGCCCACTGAGACTGCAAAACAAGGCCTGACTTGTTGGCCACACATCTATTCATGAGATCCGTAGTTCTTTAATTGTAAATACAAAATAATACCTGTTTTAAGATCATTAAATTACCTTTATACCTTTTGTTTATGTCACCAGCTTGACGATGATCATGTTTATAAGGTTTGTTCAGAGCAGACTTCTGCATGTCTCAACAAAAAAATCCTCTGTTAAACATCATGGATATTTATGGTTTAGCAACATAAAATCCACAGCACCCTTTCACTATGAAATATAGTGCAGTTTTATTTCTTTAGTTTGTGGTTCACATTCCTTCTTAAATGCTAACTGCCACTTTTAAATATCTATTTATTTTCACGGCTGAACTTGATTTTGAGGGACACTAACACTGCCGTGGTTAGAAAATGAGTCTCCTCTTGTGTCACAGCAGGCGTTTCACATTCACAACCCTCAAACCCCTAAATTATAGAATGAGCTGCTCTCCATGAATCATTGAGAAATTTCACAAGAATCCCCTCCTAGCCATGAATGTATCCTGTCAAAAGCCCCATTACCCTCCCGACTGTGAGCTGGTGTTAAAATGCAGGGAGGGACGAGTGCGTAAAAGATTAAAATGGAGACTCATGTGGTCTCTCGTCGCGTTTGGAAGCCCCTCGCTGATTAAATGAGGTGGAATCTCAAATCCTTGAGTTCCTGTTTCTGCCTTTTTTGTCGCTTTAATCCGTCCCCGATCTGATTATTGTAACTGATCTTTTCTACTTACACTCTCACAGATTAGAATTTCATATTCCCATTATACAGAACAACATGTGCTTACTACTCAGCGAGTATGCAATCACTTTACTGGCACACTCGGGAGAATAGTTTAAATGAAAAGCTTTGTGTGTGATATTGTCAGCACCTTCAGACAAAAGTCTCCATTCTCATATCATTGTGTCCGTTATTCAATCCTAAATAATTAAAACATCCGTCAGTGTTCGATACAGAGATACAGTAGCTTGTGTTATATAAAATGAATTTAACGTAACATTAAAAAGTGCAACACTATGTCTGTGATATAAATAACAAAATATTTTTTTCTCTCTTACACATGACCAAGACTGAAAGACTCTCTTCTAATGTAATTTTTCCTACTTTTTAGCAGAGAAAAGGTTTGGAACGGTACGCTAACATTGGCTTGCTCCTCCCACCTGCTGGCCACTAATATGGGGAAGCAGCAGCTTTAACGTTGGTGTGCTTGTAAAAAAACAGGGAAAAGTAATGTATAAACTCTCATAGTAGAGCTCCATGGTACAGTAGTTAACTGTTCTGCTCTCATATCTGAGTCTATCGTTGCCATGGGAAACGCCCACTCAGAGGCTTCCACAAATACGTCCAAAAAACAATGTGGTCATTTTTTGAAAACTGTAAGATTATATTTACATACACAACATTTTTAGTTCAAAGTTTATGTTGTGAGAATGCTGTTGCTAGGTCTCAGTTAGTTGCTAGGTAACAATGGACCACAGAAGTTATTATGAGGCAAAACTACTTCTTGTTTTTGCACTAAACTTTGGCAATGGATGTCTTAATCTAATATGAATGCAATTCTACAGGCTAAACTGTCAGAAGAGGGAACTTTTTTGGTAAACTCTACAGATCAGAGTGAAACTCTCAGTATCTGTCAGATAATCAGTAATCCTTCCGCTCAAACAGGATTTCAGATAACAGCAGCAAACTCACTTAACTATGTGCAGGGGGAAGTGGAGTTTCTGTGATACAGAATCAGTGGTCTGAAAGATACGTTATCAATGTGGCCTTAAAACACCTGCTAATTTGTTTAATTGCGATAAAAGACCCATTTATAAAATTACCTACACACATTTTCATTTGGATTTTGCCTGAAAAACATCCTAGCATTTATTTAATTTCACCTTTAATTAGTTTTAGAAATTAAATTCATAAAAGAAAGACACTCAAGTCGATCTTTGAACCTGGAAACATTAATTCAAACAGGTAGCAAGCTGCATTCTTAACATCCATACCACTTAAAATGTTTCAATAGAACCAGAAATAGTTCCAGAGCCATTTTCACTACTGCTGCATAGCTATGACAGAATAATGCACTTTAAAAAAAAAAGTGTATTCCTGTCACGCTCTGTCGGGGTTGGAGAGTACCCACTAACCTTCATATGATACCTGCAGTTTGAGAGTAAAAAGCCTCCAAGAAAGTACTCCGGCGTCAGAGACAGCAGTGACCCAAATGGGCAAAATCTGTATGAGCTAAATATAACCTGAAGTGATGGAGGAGGCAGATGGTAATAAAATACAAGATGCATTAATATAGAGACAACCCCTCAATGACAAGAGGCTTTACTTTATTGACTCTTTGTTTTCTAAATGTGTTACAATAGTGGAACATTTACAGAATGAAAACCTTTAGAGGGTTTTTAGGGGTTTAAAAATGGTCTTGATCCACACAGAAGCATGTAATCCTTTATTTATTTGAAAGCATGAAAATCACCAAAACTGTAATTACCAGATTTTCAACAGAGTCTTAAGAAGAAAAAAAAACTGTTCCAATCATCTTTTTAGAAGCCAAAAGCATTAGTTTATCTTCATCTCCACGAACTGTGTACAGTATTATCTAAGAGTCCAGGCCTTTGTAGTGCAACAAAGAGACACAAGCTGTTTTTAAAGTACCAAATGGGACCGAGAAGACATATTTACATTTGAATGAGGATTATTTCTAACTAAATGACTTTGATTTAACACAACTGAGAGTTTCCGGTCATGCTAGCAGCTTTGTTGGCAGCAACGATGCTAACATGCTAACCATGTTCATGTTACAGTAGTACGTAACATTTGCTAATTAGCACTTAGCACAAATTGCAGCCGAGACTGATGGGAATGTCATTAGTTTAGGTAAAATTCAATGCAATCCATCCAGTAGCTGCTGAGATGGAATGAAAAATGGATGCAGATTCATTGAGAAGATGTTGAGATATGTCAATGGATATACTATTCAGAGGATCATGAAAGTTGCTTAAATGTATCCTTTGGTGACTATGAATGTCTGTACCAAATTTCATTGCAATCCATCCAATAGTTGTTGATGCATTTCACTAACAAACTAATATTTCAACCTGCTGGTTGCACCAAATGATTTGGGGAATTACCCACATCAGTATGACTCATTATTTGGAGGTGATGAATATCTGTCTCTACAACATTTCATTGCAATCTATGCAACAGTTATCGAGATATTTCCATCTGGACCAAAGTGTCTGACAGACTGACAGACCGACATTTCCGTCCCTAGAGCAACGACGTGAGCATGAGTAAAACCACAGTGTCCTACAGCACAAAGGAAAACTGTAAAACATTATGTCTATTCTGACGAAGTAAACAAAATTGCCTTTGGTTGGATGAAGAGTGAATGTAACGGTTTAGGTTTAATCTTGGATTGGAAGTTATTTGTGGTAATTCATTTCACTTAATATTTGAGTTGAGGCTGTTAGAAAGTTGTTCTGTCTCAGCTGAATTGTAAAGAGATCACTGGGGCTGAAGCCAAACCACTTCTGTGTTTCCAGGTCAAGTTCTACTTGAAACATTCAACCAGTGAGGTCTCCTCTGGGATCTGAGTTTTTCTTACTGAGTACAGTGAGAGTGATTTAGGTTTTGGTTAAAATCTGGGGCAGCTCGCTTTACAGCAGACCTGCTGAACAAACATCACCAGCTAGGAGGCCACCTCACTCAGCCATTGTATGAAGTTAGACAGGTGGAACCGCCTTTGTTTCGCTAACATGAAGAGAGGGGAGGAAAGAACTGCAGAGGCCGGCTCACTGTGGGCTGAAACCTGTTCACCGTGGGTACAGAGGAGCCGTCAACCCGCTGGATCTGTGCCTCCTACAGGTGGGAACCAAGAATCTTAAGACAACAGAGAGTGAGACAGAGTGAGAGGGAGGCTGGTCAACCAATGGCAGTGGTCCCTGCAGGCCTGACATGGCGGGGGAGCGGGTTGTGGGTTTCGAAGGGGGGAAAGAACAACAACACAAAGGATCTGTTGTCTTTTCCCACTGGAGTGGAGGTTTCCCAGGAAAACATTACTATTCAAGCCCAGGTCCGAGATAAGAGACCCCCCCCTACCCTTTGTGCTGTAGTTGTGGAGGGGTCAGGAGAGCTCGGGGGTGGAGGAGGAGGAGGAGGTGTCTCCAGCTGGAGGATGTAAATCCACTGGCTGTCCAAAGCAACAATGAATGGCTGCTCCCATTTGCTGTTCAACTATTTAAGGAAGCACTTGTGTCATCATTAAGGATGTAATGTAATTAAAATGTTTACCATAAACAAGCACGCTTTTTTGTTTTTACTAAATATTGGCTGAGAAAAAGCTGCTTTAAGTTAAGTTTTGACAACTTTTATGGGTTCCAATAAAACTCAGTGACCCGTTGCTAGTGGTGTTCGGTGTTCTAACCTTGCCGTGGGCATGGACAATAACTACTGTGATAATTACCAGAGAATTATTTCGGCAGTGGTATTCTAACGTTTCTATATTTGTGATGAGTGTCTGCAGTCGAGGACATTTGTCCCCTCCAGTTCGCCGCCAGGCAGGTTTTGTTGGCTGACTTTCAGCATGTGGTTGAGAAAAATAAAGAAGCTGTTGCTATAGCGCCTGTGTGTCCCGATTAAATAGTTTTAAAGGTGTCCATTTAGACGTATGTTTAGAATATGTTACAACAATCAACTTGTTTAAAATCCCATAATAAACATGGAAAATTGATTGTTTGATTGTTTAAATAGGCATGTGCTTTTACAAAATCTCATATCATATGAAGAGATGATAATTTAATTGATATTATTTAATAATTTGGCACTAATTAATCGTAATGGTTTTGTTTCTCAGGCGTTTATTAATCGTCATGTGAATAATGTTGAAAATACAAACTCACTGGATTGCAATAATATAATGAGCGACTGCAGATGTAAAGTTACAAAACACATGAATGATTTTGAGCAAGAAAGAAAACAAAGATGTTGCAGGATTTTTCCCTCACCCACGTCATTTGTTACATTACATCTGCATCAGATATTTTTCCAGATGAGAAATTGTCCTCCATCAATTGCATCTATGTATTCAGGATTCCTCCTGTAACTATGTACGCGCCAGAGTGCTTAAAAGTGTTTCGGTTTTATGAGATTATTATCTAAGACCATCATACATAAGAAAGTCCTCACTGATGTTTAGTTATTATCAATCTTAGCAAACATAAAATCACAGAAAACTTTTTTTAATTCACCTGTTCCTTTCTCCTCACAAGGTATCTTGAGTCTCATGTCAATCCTCCTTCAACTCTCCAGCACCCCCCAAGCTTTATCAAATCTCAAAAGATGTGTTAAGTTGTCAAATTGTAATTAAATATCCCTCTTAGTCTTAATGATCTCTCAACCTCAGCTGCCTGTTCAAATATAAAGTCATATTTTCATGACAGAAAGCAGGGGGATATCAAGTGAACATGTGATATGTCATTCTAACAAATATCGTAATAACAATACTGCTTCGTCATATGTTTTTAGCTCTTATATAAACTAAATCCATGTGCTCAAACAGGTCTGTGGAAACTGTGCCCCATTTGTATGACTACACACCCTAAAGTGTTCAATTTTGCAACATATTTCAACACTTCCACAAATTCTGTTTGTATCTCCTCTTTCCAGTTATTCTGAGGTTGATGATGACTCTGCAGGAAATTAATTGTTGCACCATGTGTGTGGCTGCTGCTGGAAAGTGATGATGCAGCCCTGTGCTATGCGATGCTTCAGCCACGTCACTGAAGGGTTGTGTACACATGTGCGTTTGATCACACACACCGGTCCTGACTTGTTCGGGAGTGGAGGAGTACACATAGTCCTGAACTAAGCTCTGCTGTTTCTGGTTTGAACAAGCACAGATGTAACTTTCCTTAAAATGTTTGTTTTCTCTGTGAACATTTTGAAGGGAGGGAGTCGTTTCAGACCCATGGAAGGTAGTCACAGACCTCTAATAGAGATTAGCGAGTGCTTAAGGGAAATAACGTCTATTCTTGAGAAATCACTCCTGCAGCCCACACGTTTACAGCTCATCACTTCCTGCTTTACACATCTGAAGCTCTTACTGGAAGAACAAACCACAAGCACAGTCAACACTACTTTCGAATAAACTTTTCCCTGTTAACTTTAAACGGCAACATTATAAATACAATTAGTTTCCGTCGTGTACTGATTCTTTAAATGTTTAAAAAAAAAGTTTAATAGCGGCAAAGCATTTTTTGATGTGGAGTGATTTTGGCGTTCAGCACTGCTGGATGTCTCCACTTAGCATATCTGATTTCTGCATCTCAAAAGAGAAGTGAAACCTGATGAATGTAGAACGAGTGAAAAGCAGATCACCAGGGTTTCAGTAACATAAACAAATGCAAAGGTAGTTAGTGAACATGTCTTTCATTTGGGTTTTTGTTGAAATGTAAGCATGAAAATTGTGTTATTACTTCCACAACAGTGGGTCCATGAGAATTATTATGAATGAATCATTCTACTTCATTCTATCGTATTTCAAATTTATTAAAAAAGGAACTGATTTTATGAAGCACTGCTCATGTTTTATTGATGATAATACGGTTTTATTTCTGGTCTGGAGGAATGCATTTGGATATTCCTTAGCTGAATGAAGCATTACCTGTCACAGGCATTTCATCATCTCCCCATTATTCAGACATGTTCAGACATGACAGAGACAAACTCATCCTCCTCCTGAGTAGTGTCACTGGAGTGGACTGGACCAACATATTTTTACAGCCAAAACTGGTGATGTTTAGACAAGAGGTAATATTCTAGATTGCAAATCAAGTGCTATCTCATTGCTTTGACTGTACTGAAGTTGTATTAATTAAATATTTATTTAAGTTACATTAATTTGAACGCATAATACTTTTTCCATCACTATTCTGCACCACATTACTGAAGAGCTAATATTGCTATGTGGTTGATCCTATAAGACATCAGGGGCCGAATTCACAAAACAACCTAAAAATAAAAATAGCTAAATCTCGCTCGCTGATAAAGACAAACTCACAGTCAGTAATGTGTCTCATCCTGTAAGTGTTTTGTCAAAATTGAGTGATAATGAACTTTAAAAACCATATTTTGATGGTGGCCATTGATTTATAAGGATCCAAACGGCTCAATAACAAATTAAAAAACAATCCAATAACACAGACTAAAGGGGATTTTATAGCCATCACTGGATTATCCAGTAAAATTGAGGCAATATTTCGAATTATCACATCGAAGTGTTATGATTTGTTTTGTCAGATGGAAAACGTTGCATGCTGATGGTATTTAATGCCAGATATTATCTGTTTAACAAGTCAGTATTTTTCATATTTTAAAAAAACATGTAAATTCCATATTTTGTATTAAATAATATATAAATTGTTCCATAATTCACAGGACAAGACTGTAAATATCAGAGTAAAGTCAGAAAACCCCAACCTCTGCCTCAGATAAGCACTTACTAAACTAACTACTCATATATGAGGGAAAATATTCAAATATTTGCTTGTACGATTATAAATGTACGTAAATGACATGGTCAGCAGAACTGTTTAGCCACAAAAACATCATGAAAGCCAGGATAATGGAGATCCACCGGTCTAATTCCTAATCCAGGACTAGCCTGCTTCTGCGTCCTGGGAGTCACCCCGCGGATCAGGGACCATCTTGGTTTCAAAAGAAAATGATGAAACTGTGTCTGTCAGACGGCAACACAGTCTTTCGCCTGTGGATTGAAGCAATGCAGAAACGTTTCACCCCCCCTAACCCTCCAAAATCACCACCCATCACAACCCAAAGCTCTCCTCAAGGGTGTACAGCCTTCACAGACATGCCAGGAATGGTTGTTGCCAGCTGTCGTCTGATGTTTTCATTCGCCTTGGCAGAGGGGAGGTCACGACGATGATGGACAAGCACATATTCAGGAGGCCGGAGACGCTCATAATCCTTCACATGTCTGAAATATTCCTCTTATCCTATAGATAGGTGGATGTGGAGGTCAAGAGCGGAGCCGTGATGGTATTTGATTACAGACCTAAATAACCAGGCGGGTAATTGCAAGAATAGTTCGGATGGTTGGAATAGATCCACACAGGGAAGCATAAATAAAGGTTAGCCATGTAAAATGATGCTCTTTTAAATTTTAAATTAATGCTGACAGTGACATATTTTGCTTCAAATCTATAGATATGCACATGCTATGGACAATTCATGTCTCCATGCTACAGCAAATAGAAAATCAAACATTTACACAAAAATTTGAAGCCAATACTTATCCAAGAAATAAGACATCTTTAACACAAAACAGCATGTAAATCAGACAGCTTGTTAGAGGATGTATTTTTTCACTTTTGATGGGGCTAAGCTAGCAGTATCCCCCTGCTGCTAGTCTTGCCAGCTAAATTTGGCTAACCATGAGCTGGGCCTGTATCTATGGAAACACAGAGATTTTGTCATCTTAACAAAAAAAATTCTGGTGATTTAAAAAAACCTTAAAATATTGTATAACTCTTTCAACAACATATAACTAAAACAGTGCCCAAATAGTTAAATGCTGCAATCCCATTTTTTAAATAAAAAATAAATCTTTTAGTGTGCTATTTTTTCAGCTTTTTACCAACTGTTATTTTGTTCTTGCTTTTTTTGTATGGAGATACATTTATAAAGTTTACAAAAAAAAGCAGGACAGCAAACAGCATGATTCAACCTGTTTCCCAGGGCGTCTGCGGTAATAAGCATTCTGCAGAGCGATGAACAGAGCAGCAAGATGAAAAAGAGCCACTATTAGTGCTGCCAGCCCTCATTTTCTCCCACACAAACCGCCCTGTCGCCACCAATCACACATCTGCTCTGCTGAGACTGTCTCCACTGTCCCATGATGCCTCATTTGTCCAGACGCTGTGTTCATATTCCACATACAGTAGAAGGGGAGGGTTGATAATCATGTCAGACACAGCTTTGATTTGAACGTTTCACACTATGTGAATCAAACAACACGTCAAATGTGACACAGGCTGTATATGAAACAGAATGCGATATATATACCGAGTGTAACAGATGAATGCATAATGAATGTATATTCCAGTGAGGGGTCATGGCTCTGTCATCCTTTGAAAATCAGATAATAATTATCCTGGAGATCAGCGGAGGAGGCGGAGCTGCTGGAAGTGTTTCTAGAAATACATACTGGAAACATTCGCTGATAACAGTTATCAATTATTTCTCTTTTCACTCCTAGAAATATCTTCCAGAGATGTCTTTTCTGTCAAGTCTCACGTTAAATTAGAAGTCAAAGTTAAATCCATGACAAGTCCAAGTTGTGTCTAAACATCTAGACAATCCTAGGTCAATCCATTGTTATTCAAAAAGTCCAACGCAAGTCTCAAGTTAATAAAGAGAAATGAAAACAACTTCAAGTTAATCAAGACAAGTCTAAGTCAAGTCTAGCAAGTCTAAGGGGAGTCTCTCGTTATTCAAGACAAGTCCAAGTTGAGTCCTTAATCAAAAAAGATAAGTGTGAGTTAAACAAGACAAGACAAGTCAAAGTCAGTTAAACAAGACAAGTCTTATTAAGTAAAAAAATAAGTGCACAAGTCAAGTCTTTTAGTTAAACAATTAAGTCTGAGTTGTGTATTTAGTTACGCAAGACAAGATTCCAAAATGAATCCAAAGATAATCAAGTCCAAGTCAAGTCTCACATTAAGTAAATCCAGAGAATTCAAAGTGAAGTCTGAAATGAACTAGGACGAGACAACAACAAGACAACCAGAAATCTGAGTCTGATATTTTAAAACTTTAGCAAATAAAACAAAAAAAAGAACTGGAGATACATGGAGAGAGAGAGAGAGAGAGAGAGAGAGAGAGAAAATTGAACTCTTTTCTCTTTGTGTGTAACAGCTCGTAAACACCGCCTCTCCTTATGACCCTGAGATGGTGTAAAAGAGGAATTCGTTGCTGCTGTATTCTATAACCCAATAAACATTCAATCTATAAAGGGCCTAAATATAGTCTGAGCCCAAAGAGAATAAGTGACATGTAACCAAACTCCATTGAAACCTAAAACCTAAAACCATTACTGCTGTGGATTACAGTAAGACAGAGCAGAGAGAGAAGGGAGGATGGAGACGGAGGTCAAGAAGTCGATGGCAGACAACATGGAGGGATGGGGGAGGATTTGGGGAAGGGCTGGTGTTAAATGAATCACTGGCACTGATGTTTGATTTCCTTCCAAACTCTCTGCAGGCTGGAAATCCCACCGCTTGGCTTGTTGAACCAAATCCTTCCACTGATGTTTGTCTTCATTCTCCCCCCATGAAGCTTCTCAGAGTGCTAAAACACACATTTACACATGTGACATGTGGCAACCTGTTGAAGAGAAACAAACATGTTTTTCTTGCATTTAGCATTTAAATTGATGGTGTTAAGTAAAGATTGGAATTTGAAATGCAGCTGCCCAAATAGAGCACAATGCATTTTTTGAGACAATCAAATGTTTTTCTTTAACCGGTAAATACTCTTATATGTCTAATATTTCACCAATGTGCAAGTTACAGCACAGGGTTTCAAATATGTAACTAGATAAACACATTATGCCAAGACACATGTTTTATTTTGGTGCGTTGTCTGTTGTAGAGCCAAAACATTTCACTTCATTTAATTCAGATCATAACAATGATAAGACTGAATGAATGAAGTATTAACCTGATTTTCCAGATACACAATACTCTAAAGTTTGTATATTGCACTTTGAGAAGTTTCACAATGATTATGCTCAGATAAAGAACAATAATGTGTTTGAAACGTGTTTTAAAATGTATAAAAACCAACTGTGTGTGTGTGAACTTTTCACGCGTGTCCTTGCAGTGTTTTGGTCAGAAGTGTGAAGTTGTTCAGTGAGAGCACAAACACCGGGCTTTCTCAGCACCCCGGCATGTTTCCACAGGTTTATCTCCAGGTGTGCAAACACAGGGCTCATGTGTACCAGCCCGAAGGAACCAGCTGGGTTCAGCTGAGCCTGAAAATCTCTCAGGAATGAAGAGCGAAGCGGAGATTCAGTTTGTTGGTTTCCTTCGAATCGTATCACGTTTCTGTGAATAACAGCTGTGAATGTTTGTTATTTGATTACAAAAAAACAAAATAAACTGAACCCTATCGGGTGCAAACTGTCTCTAAACACATGTATTGTACCACATGCTAAGTAATGGCATATCTGATGGGCATAAAGTGCCCTGAAAATAACACTGAGACATGAAGAGACATTTAAATAACCAGATAAATAAAGGAATGGAAAGTGAGCAACAGGTTCAAGAAGTTTATTTGCTACTTCCTCTCTCAGCAGTACCAGTGTACTTCATCAGAACTGTTTGTTTCATGGGTGAATGTTTTTGGAAACACCCTCCCCCCCACACATTTCGGATAATGAATGTGTCCGACCAGTTCTCAAAACCGACGATCCATTCATATCCACCTCATGCTGTGATTGGCCAGCTGTGCAGAGTATTTTTAATTCTACTAATTTCATTTCATATCTATCACATACCGTGTTTACAACCAAGTGCAAAAGCATTGTTTATGATGAAATAATCATCACGTCTCTCTTCTCTTTTCACCCCACCCTTTAGGTGTGGACATTCAGGACAGCTACAAACACTTTTGCCATCATTTGTGGTCAGATGGCACGCAGAACAACCCAGTTATTTTCAAACATACCCCTGTCTTTACTGTAAAGAGCTGCAGAACGTTTTAGAGTTTACAGGAGCCAGAAGGAGCCACTGATCTGATTAAACTGGAAAGCACCCAAAACAAGTATCTTGGGAGGCAGTTCCTCTGTTGGCTGCTGAGAAGTTTGACCCAAACAATTCCAAATAAAATGACTCTTTTTTCAATAACAAAGTGACACATTTTAGTTTCAGTATCTTGGAAACAAGCCCTCCAAACTACGTCACAAAATATCCAAAATTACCAGTAGGGTGGCCGGTTTGGATGACGTGTCATCCGACCACATGTGCGTGTGAAAGTATTTATAGCTGTTTCCAGTGGCCACACACGAAGGCTGGGTGAGAAGCCTGTCGTTATAGAGGGGAGGGAGATGCGAAGAACGATGCAAAACTTTAACACATTCTTACCGTACATGAATTCATAATGTTGCATTTGGAAGAAACTGTGTGACGAAAGAAAAAAAAGAGAGTTTTAGAGAGAAGTTTAAATCCTACCGGGAAGGTTTACAGTAATGGATTAACACAGCCTCCTCAATGCAGACGTCAGAAAACATGAGGGGAGCGGTTTTAAAATGCTGTTTAGAAGCATTCCCATATCGACAGGACCGTCTTCTGCTTGTGCAACAAATGACCCAAATGAACAAATGACAAACTTTAGCTGCACATCAACTGCTTTGATCCAGGCAAATATCTGAAAAACCCTATTGTCATGAGATCTTGTGGATTCGTGGTCGCCTGAGGATGAATCATAAAGAGTTACCCACCACTACCAAGGCTCTGCCAACAGCTGAGTCATCCTGTTGTGACCAACGCTGTTATAATGACCGTGACCGTAAAGGACACTGCAGTCTCGAGGGGACAAACATTAGATTAACTTTCAGACCTTCTGTCTTCTTTTTTACATTTGTTTTCTTCCATTTTTGTGAATCGAAAACAATGGAAGAATTTAAGGAAAAGTAGAATTTGAATGGGATCTGTTTCAGTGCCTTTAGGCCAGGATTGCTGAGTCCAGCTCTCCTTTTGTTGTGGATTCTGTGATTGTTGTCAGTTCTCGGGTTTCCCAAACGCCTCGATTCATTCAGCTCCAGGTAACTGCAGCTCGGGGGAGGAGGACGGGTGTGTTTGGCTGCAGGATGATGAACACAGTAGGACCCCCCCCCTCCCTTTTATCACTTATATAAGCCCGGGTAATTCTGTCCCATATTAGCACAACAATGCCTCCGTCTCACTGTAGGCCGTCTCCGTTGTTCTCCATCCTTCCATTAACCCGCCTTTGTTTTGATTTGATGAGAAGAGAAGGTTTAGTGCCAATAAAGGCTGAAGTTGTGTCTCGTGGGAGTAACTTAAAGCGAGGAAGTCGGGTCAGAAAGAGAGGAGGCTGAAGATGCTCTAATGAGCACTGTCAGTGGTGTAGTAACGAGTGCAGTAACTAGAGTTGGAACCAATTAGTAGAGTCAACGATTAGTTGATCAACAGAACATTATTTAACAACTATTTTAACTCAAATTGTCCAAAAAATCTCTGGTTGAAGCTAAAATGTGATAAATAATTGTAATATTTTGGTCACTATTCAATTCATGGTCTTCCGAAATTGTAACGGGCATTTTTCACTATTTTGTCGACAAAACAAATTATTGATTGATTTTAGAATTTAGAAATGATTTGTTCATGAAAAAAATTGTAAATTGTCCTGTGAGGAGTGAGCGGTTTTCAGGATGTTGTAAGATAAATGTGATGATAAACAAGAAAAGATATATGAAAATACATATTTATAAGCCTGCTACATCAATTATTATTATTATTATTAATATGCAGTAGTCTTGCCTCTCAATTCTGTCTCCTGGAAATTATGTTTTTATAATACTAATTTGCAACAGCACATACACTGTGAAGCAAACTTAATGTCATAAGAATAATACTTAAGTAACCTTTTGATCGACGTCCTCTAACGAAGTATTTTTTCCAGTAGTAATATTTATAATCTTCAGTAGAACTCGATACAGTAATGTTTGACGTGCCTTACCATCAATAACCAGCGTAGTTCTCAGTAAACTCACTCCAGCCCTCATAAACTCATCTGCATGATGATTGAATGCAATTTATAACTCAACTGCTCCACAGCTTGACAACAGAGCGTCACTGCATGTTGATCAAATGATGCATTTATAGATGTAAATCTTTAATTTGTACAAACAATAATATGATTTACATATATTTGAGCAGCATGGTGAATATCCAAATACTGTATTTTTCTGAAAAAGGGATTTTAACTCTGAATATATTGCAGCAAATTCTCTTTTTTGTCACCTAAACTGAGCATGAATCTGCCTGTCAGTCACCAGTGAGGAACAGAGGGCTGTGGAATGATGCATCCTGGCCCTCTGCTAATCTGTGTTTGTTGATTACAAGCTGACGTATTAAGATCCTCTGCTTGCTTCATGTTCATCAGAACACGACTCATCAGCTCGTGTGTTTGATCCTCAGCCAAGGTGGACTGAGGATTTCCCCTCTTTCTCTCTCTCTCTCTCTCTCTCTCTCTCTCTCTCTCTCTCTGTCTCCCCCAACCCAAACACGCTGGTCTCTCCTGAGCGAATGCCGTCACTCGCTGCCTCAGACGGGGTTGCCAGGCAACCATGTCTGGTCACCCAACAGCCCGATAATCCAACAGGAGATGCAGAATTTAGGGGCTGGTTTCTGTGTGTGTGTGTGTGTGTGTGTGTGTGTGTGTGTGTGTGTGTGTGTGTGTGTGTGTGTGTGTGTGTGTGTGTGTGTACAGTATGAATGCATGTTGCAAATTTGCATGTGAAATGTATAGGAATAGGAATTACTGCTCAGCACAGCGAAGGAGGGGTGTGTGTGCGTTTGTGTGTGTGTGTGTGTTTGTGTGTGTGTGTGTGTGTGTGTGTGTGTGTGTGTGTGTGTGTGTGTGTGTGTGTGTGTGTGTGTGTGTGTGTGAACATTGTGTGTTTTGTTTACCTGCATCACAGCAGCGGAGGCTCATTTTGTATTCCAAGCAGAAATCCTAATGTGGAGGCCCCAGAGTCTATTTAGAGGAGCATAAATCTGAATGCATTGGCTGTTTACTTTACTGGTTGACTTGCAGTGCAGCAGTGCAGGGTTTCACAGAGCTGCAGGTATTTGCCACACAAAAAAACACTTGACAAACAAAACATTTGCATTTTTTGAATTTGCATCAGGAGGAATGCGAACAGCAGCAACAAAACAAATCTCTGGGCAATATGGCCGACAAATGAACATCAGTGAAATACTGTACGTCACATAAATCTGAGTGAGGATTCAAAGGCAACACCCGGATGTTTTACATTTTGTTTTCGATGAGATGTTCCAAATACATTCCTACTCCCCAGAGGATGAATCTTGAACCCTGATATATATATTTTTAGCACTTCCCTCAGGACAAACTTTACATTTTAAGGATCCCTGTAATGTTTCTAAGACAGATACTTTAGTCTTGTTTCTAAATTGTAAATGTTTGGTTAAGATCATTTTATTCATAATTTTTTTCTGTGCTTTCAATTGTAATTTATTGAGTAAAGTGAACATATGATTCAATCTGGTGAACACATGCAGTGAAAGTGATCCTCCCGTCTGATGGATCCAAATGCTCCTCGTAACCAGAGACGAGCTGTGAAAATCCACATAGTATCGATTATCAATAGGAATTTGCTGCATTATGAGAAATGCCCCTGAAATATGAAGAAAGTGATGTCATTGGTTTTTATGAGGCAGTTAAACACATCAAACGGATCGTTTACATCCCGTTAACTTTCTATAAAGGGAAAGACTATTCGTGATGCCACATAATACCTAAACATGCAAACGTTTTCTATGATGGTCACATCAGCCGGCCCAGGGGCATAAATGTGTAAATAAAATAAGTAAAAATGGGTTTATAGGATGATGTGATTCCCAGTAATAGTTTTAATGTGCACTTACTGATGGCCCTAAGAAAACTACTCTTCTGAATTGGAAAAACAGATAACAACTCACCATCTCATGGTTAACTCTTTAACCAGAACTGGAATCACTGTAACGACACTTAGTCCTTCAAAATCAACTCTCTGAACAATTGAATATAAAGTATTCAACACTTCTAGGATACCTTGAGCTGCCGTTGATCTATACCACATCAAACAAATCTTTTTCTTTCTATCGACAGTCCTTTTGTTTGTTTCTATGATCACTGCTGCCACAAATATCATTAATGATTCAAATATTTTTATGCCCAAACCGACTCTACTCAGCTGCATCCCTACAACAATTATTCAACACATCTCTTCTTCATGCAGTTTATCTCTCTATTTCAATATTCTATGTTGTTAAACTGTATCCACCGAGACCTTCCTATGCTTCAATGTTGCGAATTAAATAAAAACGCAGTAATCAATATCTTGAGGCTAATTAATTATGTTTCAAAAATCGTATACTTCCATCATCTTTGTATCATAAGAAGCCTTTGGGATTAAAGGATGCTATCATCTCTCGCTTTCTCTTTCTATTTCAGTTTTTGTATTTGTTTTACTGATAAACTGCACATTAATAACAGTAATGTGAATAAACTACAGTCGGTCTGCTGTACTGAGATTTAGTGAAAGAAATCAATTTCGAAGTTCCTATTTTATCTTGTTTCTATTAAAAGAAATGTGTTAGAAACACACTTTCTAGCACTGACAGACCAGTGTAGGTTTATACTTTATATCTGTTAATATGATTAAATATAATATCATAACACCAGTGTAAATACAGTTCTTCACAGTAAGACTCAAAGACTCAGGTTTGTGTCTAGCAGACCAGCAGGTTTTGGGATCAGCGCTGGTGGAGTTTTGTGTTTTTATGACTCAACCTCACAGCAGAAGGATGAACATTCCAGTAGCAAGATCCAGTTACCAACTGGGTCGACCTTCTGACCTCTGCCATCTGTAGAGCTCACTGACAGGGTGAGGCTAACGGAGGCTATACGGCTCCTGACAGAGAGCAACTGATTTGAATCACCCTCTTTAGCATTTATATACTGTAAATATTAATAACAGTTTATAAAACACTATAATGTAGATGTAAAAGTGTATATTGATGTATTTTGATTAGAATTTGCGTCTCCTGTGAAACATCTGTAACTGGTATGATTAGTATATGATATAAAATAGCATAGTTGTAATCATGAAAATGTGCCTCATATTGTGGTTATGTATTAAATATACCAAATATGTGTTATATAACTATTAATGAAGTTCTTACATACAATTCTTTTCATTACCACTTACTCAGTTACTAAATATTTTGCTGATATGTTCGGTATCAATGTTTATACAAAAGGCTGCAACATTTAGTAAAACCACACTGTTTCTCCTCTTTTCCTGTGATCCCAGAAAACAGGAAACAGCTATTAAGAGTCCCACAATAAAGTTCAACATGCTATAAAGTGAAGAGGAAGTATTCCAGACAAGGTGAGTCCGTCTCATCAGCTCCCCTCCTGCTGGTCCTGTCAGCTTGATTAAACACAGCTGCAGAATTGAACTTTTACAAGATTAGATTTTCCATCATTTGTTTTTTATTTTGTAAGAAACTACCAGGCAAGTGTAATACTTAATACATATAAAAGTATGGATCATTTCATGTCTTTTCATTAAGTATTTTTAATCAACCTGTTAGGACAGGAAAAACAGGGGACATAGATTCCTCAAGATTGTGAACTGCAACACCACTAAACAGAGTTTTAACCTATTTTAAAAGAATCCTGAATCTCGATGGATCTATAAATCTATTACACTGAAAATCACATATTTATGTGAAAGTTACATTACAGTTGCTCTGTAGTTCAATCCACTCAGAGGGTTTTTCAATCTGTACAGCATGACATCCTCTGTCCTTGGAAACTTGCTTCCGAAAAGAGAAAAAACTCCAACAAAAAAAATCTTTTAAGGGGGCAAAAGTTGTATAATAAATTATAAAATGTTACTGTGCTTAAAAATACAAGCAGGAAAATTGTTATCAGTGTCTTAAACAAGTTTCAAGTCTTTGCAAGTTAATAATTGTGCTACAGAAAAGTATCGTATGGCTGTAAATGTTTAAAAATGGACAGCAGTTGTCTTAAATATATGGGAATAAAACATGTACAAACTCTGATGTGTTCCTTTATTCTGTGGGGCAAACCCTGAATATGGTATTTGTTGTCGTGAAATTAGCAGAGCTCCACTCCAGTAGATATTAGAGACAGATAACTCTAGTTCTAGTGCAGTAAAACATCCATACACATATGGTACCATGAACGGAATGACCTGGCAACATTACTCAGTTTTTCCAGCTGTGAAGGTCGGTCATCCATGAAAACATCAATGACGCTTCATGCTTCAACTGTGGATAATACAGTGAAACGAGAGAAGCGCTGCACACATGGTATGTAGTGTGTTACCAACTTGTTTAGTCTCGTGTCATATTTCAGCAGCCTGCAGGAGATCAGTCTGGGAGTTTATACCAGGGCAGAAAAATTAAAACTATAGAGCATATAATAATGATTCATCCCTCCATCTTTGTTTGACCTTTGGCAGTGGAGGCCAATTGCTTTCTATGTGACCAATCATTATTAACCGTGTCAGCAGCTGCACGCTGGTTGCCATGCAGAGTATGTCTGTATTTCAATGTCACTCTCCAGCAAGGACAATAAGCATTGCTTTGTTTTCTCCCTTTTTAGTTAGAAATGCCTAAAATATTTTCTTCTACTTTAGTAAAAAGTTTGCAGTGTAAGAAAAAACTAGCTTGTAATCTTGAGTTGTGCAGAATCTGAGAAAAAGAGCCTATATATTAATGTATTAAAGTGGCTGTTATTGATATTGTTATGAAAAAAAATGTAATGAAAATGTGAAGACAATGTGAGAGGTTTCTCTGGTTGTGATGAACATCCAGTAAATGATCAGTTCACCTCGGTTTTACGGAGCTTTAACGTCTGTTTCAGCTCATTGTTTATCTGCTCTGCCTTCAACTGCACGGTTTACTCTCATAGCGTCATTTACAGAGATAAAGCTGTAATTACCTGCCTTACACTACCTGCTCAGCAGAACAAACAGCAGACAGACACAGTTGGAGACAAGCTTGTAAGCACAGTGGAGAGACAGATAATACCCTCAGGAGTTGGTGGAGACCAAAAACGGAGCTAAAAGAGACTGAATATTGGACCAACATTCATCAGTTCTCAGAAACATGACTCATAATGAATCATCAGGCTGCTGTTGTAACTGCTGGATGTGCAAATAAGCAACTGTTTGATAAGAAGATGTTTGTTTGTTTCTTCCTCTCTAATGTTTGCTTATTTTGTATTGCACTATTTAATTCAAGTCACAGAAATAAGTGATGCTTTCATGTCTAGAATTTGAACATTTGAACGACTGATGGAGCAGCATGAATGAAGCCGCTGATGCCCATTGATGCAACTTCCTTGCTCCCGCCTGAACTAATTATCCATTTAACAGAAATGGACTAATTTCTGACTTGAATGTAAACATTGATGCACAGATGCTTGTCAGTGCAGCAGATCATTTTTCACCCGAAGCTATTTTTCTGAAGATACTGTTGGTGTGTCTAAGAGTCTGGCGGGGCTAACCGAGGGGTTAAATGTGGCGTGCTATGGAAGACTAAGCCGTGTTGACATGAATACAATCTGCTCAGCTGCTGACCCGCAGCGCTGCAGGACCACCAGGCTTTGATGCAGGTCATCTGATCAAAGAGATGCAGGGTTTTAAGATTTTCCATCTAATCACTCAAGATAAAGACGTCATCATCATCTGACCCCACCATCATCAAACAACACGCTGTTAGGGTCAGACTGAATCAAGCTGTTATTTAAACTTATTTAAACCATTGCTATTAAATAAATGAAACAATCTGAGTGCAAGTCTGAAATACTGAACATCAAATCCTAGCTTTTTCCTGAAATATTTATTCCTTGAAGGTTTTCATTAAAAAAAGCACACAGCATTAAGAGTATTACTATTTTTAAACCCTTTTTTGAATTTATTCTAAGTACAGATACTTGTGCATATTACAAGGAGATTATCTTCATGCCCTCGCCTGCTAATGCTTTTGTGTCTAAATCTGTATGAATAAAACCTGCGTCACCTCCATTGCTGCTCAGTTCTTGTGTCTACAGTTTAATCAGTGAGCTCGACCGGCTGAAAGATACAAGTTCAGAGACTGTATTTAAAGGGAGTTACCTTTTAATGAGCAGTTGAGACAGCGTGTGTGGTCCTAGTCAGATAAGTCTGAGCTCAGCGCTTAGATTTTTGTGCTTACACTGATGAACAAACCTGATACATGCCTTCTCCATGGCTGGTAGTGATCAATTTTGTTTATGTAACTGGCCACATGTCAACAGCCAGGTCTCCTGCTCCACCAACATGAACATGAGACTCTGCTGAGCTCATCCTCTGCTTCTAAGTAGAACCAACGTACAAGAAGCTGCAGCCTTGAAACTATTTATATACTCAAGGTTTTGAGAATTTCACTCCAGTGTGGGACTCTTAAAGCTCCTATTATACCTTTTATAAACATTGTACCTGCATCCATTCATTTTCAAATGCATACACCCAGTCTGAGGTTGCTTAATATGAAGCTTCTCTGCATAACATTGCAACCTGACTCCAAATCCTTCTTTAATATGATGACAAAAGCTTTTTACTCATCTTTGCAGGATGTTTTCCTCAAAGTATAATTGTGAAAGATTATCTAAGATTAACAAGGGCCTCCTGTCACACAGCAGTAACCATGAAGTCCTTACTAGTATTACTGAACAGTATCACTTTTGTTCATTTTATGTCAACTTGTAGACTCTTAGCATGATTACAGATGCTCCAAACTGACCACAAACAGTGCACTTTTCATATCAAGTGATCCTGTAATCTCTTCTCTTTATCCTTTTTTTTTTGTCTCATTAGCAGATGGCTGTCATTTTGCATATTCTTCGTCCAATAATCCATAAATCTCATTTGGCTGGAAGCTGCTTTTCTTGGGTCTTTGATGTTGACTTGTGAGCCTGAAGAACCTGTGTGTATTAAGAGATTTTGAGGGCTGGGTCTTTCACATTCAGTGAGCTGTATTAAGCATCAGTCATTGTCTCAACCTGAGAGGGATTCAGCTTCAGGGGATTTCAAAGAGCTTCTGATCTCTGAGGCAGAGGCGGTTCAGTCACGGAGACAGAACATGTCGACATCCATCAAGGTCTCTCGTCACAGCTAGCAGGAACGTCTCAAAGCTGATTCAGATTCAGGACCAGCTTGTTCTGATTCATCGAATGTCCAGATTCTGCTGTTTTCTTAAATATTTGACATCTGCTAAACATCAGTATCATTGTCATTGTGAGCAATGTTAGCATTAAGCTAAATGCACCACTGTTATTCTCAGCTCAGCCTCACAGAGCGACTTGTATGACCTCAGACTCTTAAAAATGGATTCTGTCGGGTCAGAAATGTTGTTTATCTGCTCATGATGATGATGATAATGATAATGTTTTTGTATATATATATATAATTTATAAAATAAATGTGGTATGCAGAGTAGTGGTAATGGACTGATAGAACAGAGTCTGACAAACACACAACCAACTGACACTGACTGACATGAGTCCCAGTGTGACCCTCTACGGGGACCAGAAGCAGGTGAACTGTCATCATATCCCCTGTCCAGTTTGTGCAGCTGCGATAGATGTGTGCTCAGTCTCAGGGTGACCTGGTTTCACTGATTGAGTTCACCGGGAGTACGACTGGAAGCTTCAAACCAAGTGTGAATCCTGCATGGCTCATATCAAGCCATCACAATTGCCGAAGCTAATTGGATTATGTCTGTGTTTTGAAGTTCAAAGACGAAGGTGGGCGTTCAAAGACAAGAGCCTGAAGGTGAAAAAATTAAAATAAACGGCAAGGAAAAAAACTGTGCTGTACTCTGAAGTATGTGAGAGTCAAGGAGTTCAGTAGGTCAGAGGGGGGACCGCGAGTTAACAGGTTTAAGATCTGACTCTCTGTTCGGTCCAGTTATCCTGTTAACATGATGAGCACACCACGACTCTCCTCTCAGAGACAAAGAGCTGGTGAACGAGCTCCACTGAAGCTTCGTGCAACGTGAACAGTTTTTTTTTTTCTTTGGGAGCTCGACTCGCATTGCATTTTATCGGTCGTAGTCGGCCGGCCAATGGGGTGAGCCGATAAGTGTGGAGTCACGGATGAAACCATCCAGTCCCCTTTCGACACCGCCGCTTGTTGCCAGGGTTGTTTGTGCCCTGCAGGGAGAAGAGGTGGAAGTAGAGCAGAAAATGTTGACGGCCAATGGACGGGCTGTAGATCCGCCACCTGCGAACAAACATCACACAGACATAACACTGAGGAGTTCAGGAACCAGAGGAGGAAACCCTGAAGTGATGCCTAAAGCGTGACAAGTATTACAGCTTTATACAATTAGTTACAAGCATTTATTTTTCTCAAAACAGTTTACGTTTCCAAAACTGTTCACACAGATCTCCTCACCAACAGTTAATCTAACATCCAAAATACACTAATGCAACCAAAACACTTGATTCAGGATAAACCATTCCATCCGAACAATGACAAACATCGGCTGGTAGGTTACCATAGCAATGTGTATTTGTCTTCTTTAAAGCAGCTTTAATTTATTTTTTTGTTTATTTGTTGCATAAACCAAGATACCATTACAATAAAAAGAAGGTATCTACTGTCTGTTTTATGCAATACCTTACATCAATTATAAATCAGAAGCAATATACTAGTTATCTTTAGTTCCACATGCAATTCCAGTAATGCAATACAAATCAAAAGTGTAAATATTCAATATGCATACTTATTAAGGACAGCAACAGATGTAGAAAAACAACCGTTAATCGAACCTGTCTTTTGTTCTGATCCACATCACACCTCATTTCTTCTCTTGCAAAACACACCTGCATGTCTGATTCATCTTCAGGAAGGCATTGTTTCATGTGACTGGTGATCATAGACTCATAACCTTAATAAAGGAAAATGATTCTTCTATAGAGTCGAGGAATGGAGTGAAGGATCAGCTGTGAAATTATTTTAAAGGGGTTGCAGGGTGTAGCATGTTTGATACATTTAACAAAAATGCATATAGGCTATAGTTAAAGCTCAAACATAGACCATTTTTATTGAGAATTTACTGAAAACATGTCGGCTGAACTTCAAACCACAGTATGTGAGCAGCACAAAAGATACATGAACAACATAACTAGATGAAAATACCATTTGCAGTACAATTGTGAGAATCACCTAACTTCTCCTCAACGAAAGTCAATATATGCTGCTTTCATCTTGTTCTTCTTCTTCTTCTGCTGAGTTGTGTGTGTTCTGCTTAAACCACAAAGACATAACATCAACCGAGAAATCAAAATGAACGAAAATATTCTGCGATGACTCTCTCACACGAACACACACTTCACCCTGTAGATTGAGAAGCAAACAACAATAATGTATCATGGACTGGTATAAAATTCATTAAAAAAATTCTACATGTATTTCTACAGAAGCATGTCTCTGCGACACAGTAGGTCTGATTTCTTGAGAAACTCATTTAACTGTAAAAGTGCTAACGAGGCTTTGGGGCGCTCTTTGACCTGCAGCCTCCACACAGCTGAGGGAGGAAGGCCTGTCTGACCCAGGATCAGTTTTTGTATACACAGGAATCCAGGAGTTCCTGTAACCCAGCAGGGTCCGTTCTTAATTGGAGAGCCCCGCTGATTTGAATGTTCCTGCTACCATTCTATCACTTCAAAGGCTTAACCCCATTGTAAAGTACAAGAGGGAGAGAAGGAAACAGGGCTCCCACTTTCATTAAACACAAAGATGATTTATCGATGTAGAGGAGACCAGGTTTACTGATGGTATTCGCTGAAACACAGGTTTAAGCTGCTCAAATACAAAACCCACCGTGATACTGACCGCCTACAACCGTAATCAAAATAAATGATGGGTTTAATGTAATATATCATGCCTGTTTTGTCACAGTTGGGGGCGAGAATTTGTCTAACTTTAGAGTTTAACTTTAAATCCAACCTGATTTACAAGCTGGTTATGAGAACAAAGGGCGTTTTGCTGGGGGAAAAAAAATCTGGATTAATATTAGATGCAACGTTTCCCTGTAAAATAATCCATCTACAAACAAGCGATGAACACATTATATTTTGTGTTTTTACTCCACACACAAAGTTGTGGTTTTACGGTGAGTTAAGTGGCTGGAATCATGTTTTGGTTGGCTGGGCTATTTCCTACAGACTCCAGTAAGTCTTGAACTAGCTATTCAAATCATTAAACAATTTGATCAAATCCCTCTCAAAAACCCAGAAGAAAGTCATATTACATCACCTCACACCAGGACCTTCTAAAGGCCCCTTTGTACTCCAAAGATATGTGTAGACCCTCAAGAACATGTATAGATGAAGGAATGTATGTTTCATCAGGTTGTTCTCATCCAGCATTCGTTGCTATAACTACAAAAAGTAATGCGCCAAAAATTTGTAGTTATTACACAAAGTAATTTCGTATGTTGTAATCATGAAAGAACATTTTTAAAGACCGGAAAAGCTCAGAACGACTGGATCGATAGGTCAAACAAACAAGGATTTTTCAACCAGGAGACAGCTGTTCATTGCCTGTTGGAAACAAGAAGTCCTGTTACTTGCATACTTCAGTAAAAGGTACTTCTGTAGTTGAATGAACACATACCAAAAAACTGACAATATAAATACAATATATCCAATAAAACAGCAATATAAGTAATCTGTGCAATATTATCAATCATTCTGTCTGTTTATGTAATATTTTAGTTATTGTTGTTTTTAACGTTTTGTACTTATTTATTATACTTGTTTTGATCTCTTATTTATTTATTATTTATCCACTCTGCTGCTGTGATCCTGCAAATTTCTCCGCTGTGGGACTAATAAAAGATTATCTTATCTCATTTTATCTAATCTTATCTCATCTTAAGCAAAAAGAAGATTTTTTCCTAAATCTTACTTAGTAGGTATGTTGCCTATACCTAACTAAGTTGTTTCCTATGAAGACGGAAGTTTATTTTGAAAAGACTGCATGTAATGTATGCATGTAACACATGGAAATTAATAATACTACAAATATTAATAATACATTTTATTTGTATAGCGTTTTAAAAGGCACTCAAAGGCACTTTACATGATAAAGACAGAAAAAATAAAAGAAATAAAAAATGGCATGTGTTGCTGACTTTTGCAGGTATACGACACAGCACGAAAAAAGTTTTCTTAAGATATACAGTTATACAGAAAGTATTTGAGCATTGCAAGCCACTAACAAATAAAAACTGTATGTGACCCAAGTGAAATATAGTTGCTAATCTCTCTAAAGTTGTGATTGCAGACGTGAATAGGCCCTAATACAGATGGACACACACAACAGCTCTACAGCTGTTTAGTACAACCAGGTGGTTCCACCCTGAGGACAACAGCTTCACCACATACTCATGCTCTTCATGACTTTGGCCTTCAACTCATTCATCAGTTTGGTTGACAGCCTGCAGCATGTTGTGACATCACTCCCTCCTCTTCACAAGTCAGCTCTGCTTGTTTGTAACCGTTGTCTCAGACATGTCTCGACAGTTCACTCAGTAAACCCAGCCCTTTTCATAGATGTAATATTAAATAACAATGGAACATTAAAACAATCACAATAAAAAACAGGAATGATTTAGGAATCACAAGTACTTCATTCCAAAAATGGACTCTGTCTTTGTCGAGGGAGCCAAGGTCAGAGATGGCTTCTCTCAGAGGGACGTCAGCTCTCATTTGAGGGTAAGGTGGTGGAGTGTGTGTGTGTGTGTGTGTGTGTGTGTGTGTGTGTGTGTGTGTGTGTGCGTGTGCGTGTGTGTGTGCGTGTGTGTGTGTTTGTAGACACCCCCTGGCATGAATAAAACACACTGATCCTCATCCAAACCATCAGTCTGACACATTTTCACCCCTCCCTCATCACTCCCCCTGAAATGAAAATGAAGCCCTGAGTTCACAAACATGTTCGGCCTTGTCGTTGTAACTGGAAGTGAGGAGCGGCGAGGACACTGTGGGTGAGGGAGTGGTGACTAAGTTTATCTGGTCGGAGGCGTCGAGGAAGAAATTACTGGTTTTTATTACTCATTTTGATTATCTGTTTGAGTCCTGAGTTCGCACAATGGGTCTTTTCATAGAAAATATATTTTAGTTTTAGTGGGAGAAGCACAGGCGTAATTTCTTTCTGCACTACGTTTACCTTCTGCCGTTTTATTTGAGTGTCCTGAATGTGAATTTTATGCATCATGTGACCTCAAAAATGTCCAACTTTAGGACAAAAAAATTGTGTTTGTGGCAAATACATGCTTTCTGAAGGCAATGTGTCTCATTTTATGCATGCAAAATTTGCTATTGTGACTTTAGATCTGCAAATTATGATGCAAAATGATTCATACGTGTCCATATTATCAATTTACTGATAACTTTGGCCTTAGCTAGCACTGTGTCAGCGCCCTGCGGAAAGCAGCTGGTAGCTGCCCATCCTGTTGTGCAGCTGGTGATGCTGTATATGTAACACCCATTGTCCGCTATGGCATGTTAAGTTATGTTACGTGGCGGCTGATAAAAAATAAGGTGGGCTGCAGCGACTAACCTGATAAGTATGGTAGGATCGATGTTTTATGTCGCAGCAAGGTGTGCATTTATTGGGCTCCACTCACTGTACCCATAGAGTCCGGTAGAGGGCGGAGCCTGTGTGAGTAGGAATGAAAGTTATATATTGTAACCCTAGTTCTAAAAGCACAGATGGAGCTCCTACACTGCTTGTTGAATAGGGTGTAGGATGGCAGACAGCGATGTGAGCTGCCTTATATACTGTCGGGTTTGCACATTATCGAGTAGGCACGACCTGATTGGCTGGCCATATTTCTGTCGGCGAATGCGTGCTCGTGATTGGAGAACATTATTACCGTTAAATCCAGTAGAGGGCTCTGCCTGTGCTCATAGAACCAGGGTTACAATATTGTTAACTTCTTTAAAGGACACTGCATGTTGTTGCCCCTACTTGTGATTTACCCCTGAGGGGACAAATACATTTTATTTTTATTTCTTTTGGGATCTTCTTGTTACCATTTTGATTTTAATCCAGCTAGCAATAGCATGTCAGTCTCCTAAAGTTTAATCGATCCCAGAGAGAGGGCAGCGTCCGCCTGTCTGTCTTCACCAGGCCTCTGAGCTGTTCAACAGAAGCTCTGCTCTGCCTGCTGAGCCTCCTGCCTGTTAAACAGCTGGATTCAGGTTGGCAGCCGGCATCACGCAGGCAGACGGAGGAATGTGCAGCGGCAGCTCCAGACACGTCGAATTACAGACAAACACATAGGCCGGAGAGGATTGTGTGTGTGTGTGTGTGTGAGTGTGTTGATCAGACTGTAGGAGTGTTTGGACCTTCTTTGATGGAAGTACTCATCAGCTGCTAAATGCTACGTGAGCTGACGCCTTTGAAATGATAGTTTTGGTAGTTACAATTTTTGTCTTGAAAAAACCTTATCACATGTTTCATTAAACATGATGAAACATCAAACCATGAATATTTGCCAATCACAGCTGTGAGGAAACAATAAACAATATGATTCAGAAATAGATGGGCGGGAATGATTCCCTCTTAAGCTACACATAACTTGGCACAGTCCATGTTGCATATATATCCTCTAAACTCCCTGTCAGGTTCCGAAAAACAAACATAAACATAGTTGACCCCCAACCCCACCAGCTGGAGAGTCACATATAAATAGTTAACTTGTCCACGGTGCGAAAAAAGGTCACAACCCTTATAGGTCCTTTCACAGTGATACATGAAATAGCAAAGTTCACCTTTGACCTCATAACTCCTGAACAACGATTGATGGAAGCAAAAAACTTCCATGCTGTATTTTTTTCCCCATACTGTTCCTATCATTTCCTATAAATCTAATCTCTTGCCATGAATTATTTGGAACCAATTTAAGATGACTCATGGAAACATCAAGTCCATGCAATCTGTCCTTAAAAACCTGATATGGTATGAATGATAAGATAATAACCCAGCAGTCATGAGTCTTACAAAAACTGGTGTGTAATATTTTTAGAAAGGATGAATCATTCTACAAAACAGCATAATGTCTCATTTTTTGTTAAATCTGAAATTAATTTAATTGCATAGATGTCGTAACTGCCCCTGTCAAAAAAGCACATCTATCAAAACTGCTCTCCACTTCTATTTGTCTTGTACCAGAAAAGGGTGTGTGCTTCAAAGTCCAGAGGACACACTCCAACAGGAGACAACCTGTCCCAGAACTGACAGAGAAAACAGGCCTTCAATAAACAAATGAGTGGATATGCAAGTGTGGTATGTGTTCGTTCACTGTGCATAAAAGCAAACAATGACCTCTAGTGGCAGAAAGGGTTGTTGAAAATGTATATCAATCAGCAGCTAAAAGGTATTCATTCCTTATTTTTATGAAAAGTAAATAGATATCTTGTACCTGCCTGAAATGTGAGAAAAACTGTGACTATTGTGATGTGGGCAAAAGTTTTCCACCTGCTCCTCTGTGACACACCTTTTTTTTTTATCTCAACTGCTTTACTTTATTTCTGTCCTGGAAAAATTAAGTCAACAGCTCCATCTTCTGGTAAATTGATCAATAACTGACAGCTGAAGTGTACAGATATATATTTTGAGGATTATTCAAATACTGTGCTTACATATGATTTTGAGGTAGCTGTACAAATCTTTCGTATAAAACACAATAACCTGTTTATATGATGCATTTTTTTGAATAAACAACACAACAGAACTAGAAAGAAATCCACCTCTCAACCAACTGCAACATTAAAAAGACACTTTTCATATTCTTATATATTTTCCTATTTCATATAAAACTGCAAGAAAACCTGGGAATATTAAAGAACTTTGAACAAAATACAATGACCAAAAAGACTTTGAACACAGGATGTTAACTCATACTTTTTTTTATGAATTATGGATCTGAAAACCTCCTCCACATTATGACTTGCATGATTCACCCACTTGTCTTTTACATCTGTTGGATATAGGGATTAGTAGGAATTAATATAACAATGTTTAATTTTCAGTTTCTGTACTAGTAAAACTGCTCCTTTTTGTGCCAGACATTTTCCCACAATACTTAGGGGCGACTCTGAGGTCTTCTGCCATCTCACCATTGTTTTACTTTAACTTTAAAAATGAAAAAAGTCGCAAACAGAAAACTATGCACTTGTCATAATTATTCTTTTGTCCAACCAATGCAATAAATTAGTACTTTAACCATTTTTTGTTGAGTAAAGAGACTCACAGGGTTTTGTTATATACTGTTTATTATACAGTTTACAGAGACAAAGACATTTTTGGATTTTTAGTTAATGAAAAACTTTTTAACGCAGATATAATTTCAGTGACTGAGAGGCCAACTTCACGTGTTGGCCTCTCAGAAGCCGGGCTGCAGAGTAACAATACGTTTCGCTGCTTTTCTAAACCAGGGGTAAAACACGGCATAGATCAACGGGTTCAGACACGAGTTGAAATAGAACAGATAGAGCACAAAGGACACATATGAATGACTAAGCAGGCTGTCACCAACAAGAGAGACCATGTAAAATGGGCAGAAACAAATCAGAAACAGAACCACAACAACACCAAGAGTCCTGGCTGCTTTCAGCTCCGACTTCTTTGTTTTTGGACCCACTGAGAGCTGCTGTGTGACGACTGTAATGTGAGAGCGCATGGCACGAGCCTGAGACACAGCCACAGCAAACACCCTCATATACAGAACTATGATGACAGTAACCGGAAAAATACAAGTCAAAACGAGGTCAACAGCCCCCGTGACATAGCCGATGAAAATCCCACACTCTCCGTGGCAGGAACTGTACTTCCCTGGTTGAGTCAGGCCATCCTTTACAAAGATGCCGCTGTAAGAAACAGAACAGAGCCAACACATGCAAACACAGAATCTGACTCTCTTCACCGTGACTCGGGTGGTGTAATGAAAAGGGTCACAAATAGACACGTAGCGGTCCACTGATATGAGCACCATGGTACCTACTGAGGCAGAGGTAATGATGAAGGACATGTAATTAAACAGAGAGCACGCAAGGTCACCAAGAAACCAGCAGGATACTTTGAGGATGATTTCCACCGGCAGCAGCAGGAGACCCACGAATAAGTCTGAGACGGCCAGAGAGATGAGGAGGATGTTGGTGGGTGTGTGGAGCTGCCTGGTGGGAAAGAGAAAAAGCATCATTAAACCAGCCAGCACTCATATCTCAATGGCAAAACAACCCAGACAAGAATGAGAAAAAATGAAAACTATCTTAATGTATTCTGCACGACCACATCTGTCGGTATGTGGTTATATAAAAAGTCACGTTTGAGCCTTATTGTGCAAAAACAGCAAGAAAGAATCCAACTATAATGTGCAAAGATGCAGCATTATTCAGTTATTCTACCTACTCAAAGACAATTCTTCTAATCTATGATAGCTGTTCACCGTTTTCTTTCTTTTAAAAAATATTTTATTTTGCTTTTTCACTTGACACATGGCACGTAGCCATTAAATAATAAATTGCAGAACAAAGCCAGCAAGACCACAAACAAACAACTCAAACTTAAGGTAAAAAGCAAGAACAAAAATGACAATAAAATGATATAACTAAACAAACATTGACGAAAGACGCTATCTGTTTGGTGTGATGGGAAATTTCCCATATAATCCAAAAAGGTTTGCCATATCTTGTAAAATGTTTTACTCTTATTTCTTAACCAATAAGTTATTTTCTCTAAGGGTATACAACTATTAATTTCAGAGAGCCACATTCCAGTTGAGACAGGTACAACTGATTTCCATTTTAAGGCAATACATTTTACTGTTCACCATTTTCTAATCCGTCAAATTTATAAGACTTTTTCTGAGCAAGCAGTTTGACTTGTCATAATAGGAAGAGCACAGGCAAGGCAATTAAAACCCTACAGTCATTGTTCAAAGAAATCAAGGAATGTTGTTAGCAATAACTCGCTCAATCTTTATAAAAAAAAAACTTCAATTGTAGATTCTGCTGAGAATTGAAACTTTGCCTGAAGTGGGAGATTGAGATGATGACGAGCAGGTTGAGAGCTACAGTGAGCACGGAGATGGACATCAAGAAGAGAGGGAACACAGCTTGGTGCCAAAGCACAGTGGGCTTCCTGCAGGAGGTGTTCAGGAGTTGTGGAAAGCAGAGCTCCGATCCGTCCTCAAGCTCCATCTGCAGAAAGCTGCAGCTCTCTGAACAAACCGGGGGTCATATAAGAGATTCACCTCCATCACATTCTCTTAATCCCTCCCAATTGTTTTCTCTCAGTGTCTTTTGGACTCTGACGCTCCTCCTCGGTGTACTGCACATCACACCATCCTCTTCATCACTTTCTGTGCACTTGTCCCGACAGAATATTCTTGATCGTAATCTGTGTTTTGCATCATAGTTGCTGTACTCTGTGTTTGATTTTGATGTTTGTTTTGCATGTGTATGTATTAGTTGCTGGACTAAATCATTTTTTTAAATATTTGGCTTTCATTGGAAGAGTTTTCCTATAGCCCTTTTCTCCCTGGGTGCTTCACAGTCCACTGCTCCTAAAAGGATGGGTTAAATGCAAAAGGTCAATTTCATGTATGTATATGATGATTGTAATAAAGTTTAAGTTGTGTGTTGCAGTTGTTTGTTGTCCTCTGTAGGTTTCTGCCTCCAGACAAGTGCAATAGACTGGACAATTAACTTAATTGAGCAATAGCACTGACAGCTGGAACACTGCAATGCACTTTTTAAACTCATTCAAGCAGTTAGACAATCATCATGACTTTTTTATGCCATTGTAAGCTGCTATGAGATGTTTCGGTGTCTAATAATAATTTAAAGCGGTAGATCTAAAACTTGTTACATCCCTTTACAGTCAACAGAAGTAACAAGTCCACACCCATGTAGCCGCTGGCTCGCAGCTGAACTGGGTAGATCCATGTCGTGACTCTGCAGGGGTCAAAACACAAGCAGTAGACACTTTGCAAATCTCACGGTTCATCAAGCAGCACAGGGAACATATAGAAGCATTTGTGTCTATTTTCAAATGTTTTTGCAACAGACCGGTCTTTGGAGTTCTTGGACAGGGTTCAGGAGAAAGCGCAGGGTGATGCTTGCTTCATCTCTGCAAAGGGAAGTGCCGTTGGTGCTTGAGGCCTTGGTGAAAGGTTCCTATGAGCCTCAGCTAAGAGAGTGTGTGAACTAATCGCCCTGTTGGTCCACCCCAGTTGCTTGTTGTTGGTGATTGTAGAGGGGCTACATTCAGACCAAATCCCTCCTTTGATCCTAAGAACTTATGAGTTCTTTCATGTGGAGGGTTATGGAGCTGGACACTTTTTGTCTTGGGTGAAAAGGGTGTGTGTGCCGTTGTGTTGCACCTGAGCGTGTGCTTATAGAACTAGGGTTACAATATCGTAACCCTCAGGTGTTCAACGTTGAACAGGGCCACAAAAACAAAGAAGCACCCTCACCAAATTTCTTACAGGATACTTTCTAAAAGAAATGCAGTGAAAGGTCAAAGAGTTGGTGCTGCGACATAAAAAATAAAAGGCAGTCTAAGTCAACATCGCTGTTCAATACTAATTGCATCATGTGTTGAGGCTGTAGCTTGTTTTTCTCAACACCTCTGATTGCAGTGACACCTCAGAGGTTGAGATGTCATCACCTGTCTAATCCATGCAGGTGTGAACAAGCTTCCTGTCTTGAGGGGTTCGACACACTGCCATTAGGAGAAGCTAAAGGGCTGCAAAATGTTGTTCGAGAGACAAGTAAATGTCATGGGACCTAACTAAGTAGATGGACATTTACCCCAACAAACATCGGTCTAGAGAGATGAGTTTTTGCTATTCATTTTAAGATATGCTTATTAAGTCACAACAGCATTCACTTTAACTTAGTCTCATTTAAATTGCTGAAGACTACATTTTTTAAATATGTTTGAATATATCATGGATATCACTGTGGTTGTTCACTATACCTTATGTTTGGTTTCTCAAGTTAGGATACACAATATGTGATCTCAACACTTTCTATGTTGCTCCCTGATTAAATGTTGTAACTCCATAAACATTAGCAGAAAACTCAATGCGTGATTTTGTTGACTTGTCATCCAGCAGCAAGATGTATCTTTCAATGTATTCAGGTTATTCCAGACGTTCTTTTGGAATGATTGAGTCTTTGTCCAGGATTAAACCAATCTATAATCCAATTTTTCCTCAAACTGGTGAGGGACCAAGAGCTCAGGTTCCATACACGTTCTGTCATGAAACATCTACCTAAAATATCAAGGATTGTTCCTATCCACTTTTTTTAATATGCATTTGCAATTTTTATGCTTGGTTGAGGTCCAAAAGTTGACATTTTGATACCAGCTACAGTTTCCTCTACGGTTGACAAAGAGCACATGTTCTACTGCTGCTAACTGTGAGAGGCCTCCAAGTCCAGCAGAAGCCCCATAAAAGTTAAAAAGTGGGGGTGTCAGTGGTGTACTGAACCGCAACATCCCCATTTCAAATCCAGACAAGAACCCTTGTTGTGTGTCATGAAAAAAATTAGGAATGTAGATGTAGAAAGTAAGAAGCAGCAATGAAATGTGAACGATTTACTGCTCGATCTGTATGCTCTCCTTGTCGTATACGCGACTGGGGTACTCCAGCTCTCGTACATTCACCTCCATCTGTGGCTCACAGTTGGGGCAGGTCTTCTTCGTTTCACTCCTCCAGTGTGTTCTTGGGCATGACATTGAACCCCAATTTTCTCTCTATTGCTGTGACATTCAGTGTTCGAATGAGTGTGATGTGAATAAGTTGAGTCCTGATGAGCAGTTGCCAGCTTGCATGGTAGCCCCTACCATTAGTGTATGTGTAAATGGGTGTAAATGTGTGTAAATGGGTGAATGATGGCATGCAATGTAAAGCGTTTAAGCGACAACCCAAAAACATAATTCCTTTGTCATGTCGGCTGGCCGGAGGCATAAAAAACTAAATTATCACAGTAAATAAACATTCGTATAATTTCATAAAAGAGGTCCAGAGCTGATATACTTTGTCTGCTTTTGCAGTTCATCAGTGTTACTCTGAGAAACACCACACAGCCCACCACACTCATACACCCATGCAAAATCAAGAAAAGACAGCAGACAGTTTGAAATGCTTTTGCAGAGGTGTTGGTTTGAGAATAACTCTCATGCCAATTTAATTTCCATAGGAAACATGAAATATTTCAGATTGATTCAAACATTGTGAGTTTTGTATTCCCTGATTATAGACATGAAAATATTTGTATGCACAAGAATTGCATCACTTTTGTTATGTGACTGCTGCAAACGTAATGCAGCTGAATCATAAAGCTCGGTGCCGAGTTGTCACTTCTTGGATCCCTCTCGACTTTTTTTCCGTGATTGGATCCGTGCACATTTCGGACACTTCTTTTCCACAAAACAGTATTTGTGAAAGCAGGCCTTGCACACTGTAAAAAATAAAAATGTAAATACAGTTTATCATATCTGCACTGTTTTTGTAACTACAAATTGTGTGAAATTAGGTTATTTTGTTCCAAAAAAGATACCAACTCAGATTGCCCAAAGTCTTACGTTAGCTCATTTTTTATTTAGTTAATGCTAACGAAAACACAAGTCTAGGTGGAAAACACTGATACGTCACCTTTTAAGCTGATATGGTGAACTTGTCAGCATTAAGATATATTAGCGTCTTTTATTTGCCTCCATTTTACATCATCAGCTTTTTCATCAGCTTTTATTCTGCATACCTCATTTATTTTAAAAGGAATCATGTGGCAGTGCTTACCTGGACATCGCCTACATATGTCCACCTGAAAAGGAAAGATGATGTTTCTTTCTCTGCAGAACTCACAGATGAAACCTCTGGCCAGACACAACTGTGTGAGAAAAGTCAGAAGAATTGTTAAAAATCCATTTTGAAGTTTTCCTTCTCAAAAACAAATATGTGTCGGAGAGCCGATCTTTGAGTGCGTGTGGCTTTCAGCGCTGATCTTTGTTGGAGTGTCTTTGCAATGAAGCTAATTTGCAAAGAAAGGGGCCATTCATAGAAATAAAATAGAAATAGAACGGGAATTCCCAGTCAAATAAATGTAGCAAGATTGTCAAAGCGGACATTTTTATGTGTTCTATGTTGCCATCACAACCTTTGTTGAGCGGTAACTTCTAAACCGATAAACTCAACAGACTTAAGGCAAGATGTCACAGAGTAGTAAAGCACATTGCTATCTCCAACTCTGTTAGGCTCATTTTTTGTGACCAGTGTAACATTAACTTATGGTTTTAACAAGCTGGTTAGCTGGCTAACTTGACAAATCTGACAATACGATTTTACTGGCCAGTATGAACAGAGGGAATGGTCACACTGGTTTGATGTTCAATTGGGCACCTGAATAGTGTTTTAAGACATACTTAAAAAATTGTGACCCTATCCTTTAACAATTAATAACATCCTACCAGCTGTGTCCTCAGGGTTTGATTTATACGGGTAAACCCTTTCAGTTACTGTGGATTCTTTACTGTTTTTACTGCTTTTTTATTGCTTATTTGCTTATTTATAATACTTATTTTTGATCTTGTTTTTTTTTACTATGTACCTTGTTTGCACTATCCTCTATGCTGCTGTAATCCTGTACATTTCCCCGCTGCGGGACTAATAAAGGATTATCTTATTTTATCTTATCTTATCTTATCTTATTGGTTTATAGAAATGCATGACATCACTTTTTTTTACTAACTGAGTCCTGACCACTTCAAACCAGTGGAAAAATCCAATGACAAAAACAGAAATAAATTCAAGAAATCTTGTAAATCTCCCATGTAAGACCGCCTTTAATGTCAAAGTGAAAACAGATCTCTCCAAAGCCATCTAAATGAGTTACAAATATAAAAAGCAAACCCATTGTTAGCACTTCTTTACATTTTGACTCATTCAACTGCTTAAGCTCTATGAGATTGCCTTTTTGAAAGTCTTACCCCAAATTCAGTATTGAGCCCCATTCAGACTGGATTTATTTCTCTGAGAGAGCCGGGGGTATTTTAATGTTACCCTCTCTGGTCAGGGATTTTAATCCCGTCCAGAGCGCTACAGTATCTGGTTCATTTTTTACCCCACACCCCAGTGGGGTAGAACATTTTTTTTATCAGTTCAGCGTGAAATTTGATTCTTATGTGAGAATGGAGGATGTCACAATGTTTTTACCAATCTGATAAATGGTAACATGATAACACCAACATATAGGTGCATTTGGGAACCAATATAATGACAAAAAAGATTAAAACCATCACGGGAGCTTTCTCCTGCTCAATGTCCACGTCTATTACAGACCATATCCTCTTATATCCCGATGGTCAAATTGCTTTCAGGAACGATAAACACAGTCGGAATTTTATTCCCAACCTCCCCCTGTAATGTTAATCCCCAAAGACTGGACTCCAGGACATTATCATTGCTGTTTTTAAGTCAATCCTGTGCTGCTTTGGCTTTGTCCGGAGATAAAATATCTGCAGACATTCAGCATCTCATATCATGAAGATAGGGGAACAATGATAACATGCTGGGTAAGGAATGTACTATATGTATTTTCTATAGATTTAAATAGAAAATCATGCCACCTCTCACGTCGCCTCAGACTGACCTCACAGTTTTCAACATGGTCGATAGCAGAGTGCAGCACCGCTCTGGCCTGAGCCACAAGCTGACCCTTCTTCACCCTCAAGAGGTCGTCCATGGAGAAGAGGTGCGGCTGCTCCATCAGGTGAGCAGGAAGCTGTTCAAACTCAGCCATCACCCTGAGACAGAAAAACACACACAAACACACTAAAAATGCTTCCTCTTGATGGCAAATGTCTTTTTTTTTGGCTTCAGGTTGAGTATTTCTGTCATGATGGAGAGTCTGACTGAGTCCTTTCTACCAAAATAAATCAAAACGGACAAAACATTGCCATAAAATATATCATGGAAAACCATTGCTGAGCTCACATTTCAAACTCTGCTATACCTGCTCTCAAAATAGGTCACCTCAGTATTATTCTCCTATATTATTCTACCTCTATTGTTGTATTTTTTTTATTGATTTCCTTAAGTTAACTTGAACTAAAGTTAAATACTTAATATGTCTGCTGAGATTTCTGGGCCCTTTGAATATGTAAATGCTGCTTCTTATCCTCCCAGGTGATGAATCTCAATAAACTTCATCAATAAATACGCATTGGCGAAATAGGGATAAACTTTTACATTTAAACCTACAATTAGGTACTTGTGATAATCATGACACAATAAATATCAAAGTTACTTTATCTAGATGTTAATGTGATTGTAGCGCCTTTTTATGATTGTCATTGCATATGTTTTGTGCGTTTGTGAAACATTTGCATGCCACAGTGTCGTGTTTTATATTGCCACTTGAGGGCACCAAAGTAAAATGTTTTCAAATCTTAGATGCAGTGGCTTTATCAAATCATAATTAAACTTAGTGTGATATATTTTATCATATTGAGTTGATTCTTGAAGTCTGCAACTCTACTTTCTAGTTTACAATCTTTAAACAAGTACAGTATCACAGTAATATGTAATACAAAGGTTGCGTATTATATATTCTGTCTACCTTTCAGATAATCTGCAGGCCTTCAGCAGCTTCTTGATGCCCATCAGCTGATCCTGCAGCTCCTGAAGGAGACAGGAAAGAGGAAAAGGAAGGAAGGAAATAAAGAAGGAACAAAGGAAAGTCAATTGAAAAATATCAAAATAAAGTTGTAATTCATTTTAGCTGCTGTGTTATTTGTGTTGGATCTGCTTAAAAGAAAAATCAAGAATATTTTATTCGCTCTTTGCCGGTAATGGAAAAAGTATTCTGATCTTGTACTTAAGTTAAAGTACCAAGACAGCAATGTGAAAATACACCATTACAAGTACTGCATTAAACTCCTACAGTGCTTCAGTAAAAGTACTATCAGCTAAATGTACTTAAAGTGTCAAATAGAAGTACTCTTATTGCAGTAAAATAAATCCTGTGACATGTTTATGTTTAATGGACTGTAAATCATAAATGTATTGTATGTTTTTTAAGGTAAAAATCTTGATTTGAAAAGTTTCCATAACTGTCAAATAAATGATGTGGAGTAGAATGAAATGGAAATACTAAAGTAATAACTTTTATGTTAATCTAAACCACGACATGAGCTTATCCAGGTGTCTGTGAACAGGAAGTGATGTCAAATAATAAAGGCCATGACTATAATAATTCTAATAGTAATAACAATAATGACAATAATATTATTAATAATTGTAATAATTCAGTGTTTAACTCACCCTGAACTTGTCCAGCTCTTTCACTTTGCTGTAGAGTGTCTTACCCACACAGGTCAGGTCAAACAGAGGCTGATGCCAAACTGAATCCAGCAGCTGTTTGGAGAAATCACTCACAGGGTATCTGCAATATTAATATTAATATGAGATATTTTTATGAAGAATCAGAGTGTACATGTTCTTTCTCCCACAAATGTATTGAATGATGATATATGAATAATAATGCTTTGATTGGATTCATAGGAATATTCTTGATTGAATTGAATGATAATAGTATCATTATTTGCTCTCTGGTTGTCTGTAATTATTTTAACTTCATATGAATATTATATTCTTTATTTATCATATCTTTTTATAATGTTTCTTTTGCAAACCCTTTTTAATGGTAATGCTTTAACTCTTCAGCTTTATGTTCTTTAAGATGTCTTCTTCTTTGGAAATATTAATGTATTATTGTTGTCGTTAATAACAGGGTTGCAAAAACACTTGTTGTAAAAACATTAAGCCCACTAGTTTCAGCAGAATCTGCTGTATTAATATCTACCATGTTTATTACTGTATTCAAATCAATAATGATATTATCATGTATTAGTCAGTTGCATTAATACTTGATGTAACAGGAGTTCTTTTAGTGGTTTTACTACCTTCCAAAGTCCCAGCAGGACAGAAGTCGACCAGGAATCACAGCTTCAGAGCCGCTGTGGCAGCAGTCACAGAAATACCTGCCAAATGAATCAGAATTAATAATTAATCCAAGCACAACAATTGGATTCATTTTTGTTAAAGACCATAATGCCTTTCACGCTAGATAATTGCTTTCTTTACATATGCTAGCAGCATAGAGACGACATTTTTGGGCCACCTCTTTGGTACAGACTGAAATAGCTCAGTATTGTTTGTTATTACCATTCGATTTTGATAAAGATATTCATGTTCCCGTCAGGAAGAATCAAACTGACTTTGAGTTACATTTCTCAACTCGATTAGACGGATAGCTGTAACATCTGAGATACAGATATTCATTTTCCCAACAAGATGAATTGTCGAAACTTTAAAGATCATCTGACTTTAGTCTAGCTGAGCTGCTTGAATGGCAGTAGACTCTTGGCACTGTTATATATTGATACAGCAAAATATTCTACGTACCTTCCAAGATATTCACAATACCGCAGTTTCTTTATGTACCCTGGTAGCAGAGAGAGAGAGAGAGAGTCAGAAATCAGACTTTCATCAGCTCATACTTCTGATGAGCATTGTCTTGTTTCTGTTTAAAGGTATTAAAGACAATCTGAGGCCTGATTGTGTCCACATGCGTTTAGTTTAGCACAAACATTGTGAGATAATGTAACATGTGTTGTAGTATTTGGACAATTTCACCCAAGAAAAACACAAAAGGATTAAAGGGGCAATGATATACAGAATGAATTCCATAAAACAGATGATTTTTCCATTGAATTGTTTGTTGTATTACAAAGTGAAGCCCCTGTGTTTGTAGGATAATGTCTGTATTCAGTGCCCCTCAGTGCACACTGATACAAGAACTGTACGTTTTCTATTTTACTTTTACTTCTGGTTGAACTTCCCAGTTTCAATTGCACTGAAGCTGAATTGATTGTGTGAACTGTGAATACTCACGAGGCTCCACCTCTGTCCCACAGCCGGCACACAGGAAGTGCTGCAGAGCCACTACTTCACTGCGTCTGGAGGTGGAAACAGTCAAATGTGAATGTCCACATCCATCCTTCCATTCATCCATCTTGTTTCTTTTTCTTTGTATTTTGTATTCGGTGTGTTTGAGTCTCGTCAGACGTCATACGTACTTGTTGGTTGGCTGAACAGTGAAGATGATCTGGAAGCGTTGTGGGGCCCAGCTCAGGGATCCTCTCATCCTGGTCCTATGTCTGATCTCCTCTGCCAGGCTGTCGCTGCTCACCGCCACCACTCCAGTACCTGGCAACTGGAAATAAAAAGGCAAAAAGTAACATGAGGAGAGGAGAAAATGATAGGCTATCATTCTAAGGGACTAGAAACAAACTGGGTAGCTTGTTGAAATGCATGTTTTTGTTTAATTTTCTCTATTGTTTGGCATATTTGTCGTTGTGATGTATTCTCACCTCCTGCAGTGAACTACGGAGGCTTAGCCGTCCACGCCGAGGCTCCCGGGAAGGAAGCCAGCTCCTCCTAAACTCTAGCACCAACTGCTGGGCCAGACACTCTGCACTGCATCATGGGAAACCACAGATCAACTCAGGACTCACATAATCTGAACACGAATATGGATTTAGACAGACACGTAGTCATTTGGGTGTTTTTTCTTACTTTCTGAGGGACTCTCTCGGTGTCAGCATAGTGTTGACTACAAAGTCTGAAATTAAAACACAGAAATTCAGAGACATCATATCTTTATATACATTTTGTCAAAATAATGAAATACAATAAAACCCAAGAGCTTAGTTACATTTAATCCTTAAGGTGTAAGTGTAAGTATACTGAGTAAAAATGCTACATGAAAATAACAATCAAAAATACTATTAAAAATAAAGATAATGACTTTTTTTTTAAATCACAAATTACATATACAATTTTACTCCTGCCACACTTTAATATACTGCTTTATCTAAATGTTCAGTGAGGGTAATTCTACCTTCAAATCCACTGTCAGAGGAGAGGATGGAGAGAGTCTTTGGTGAATGTTCAGCCTCATGTATCCCTGCTTCCTCCTCTTCTTCATCCTGTGTGTATAGGTGTGTGCGTACATAAGATGAGTGTGTGTTTCTGTGGGATGTCTTGTCCGTCTCATGCTTAGGATCACTTGCGCTGCAGGTCTGTGACTGTCTGATTGCTTTACATCTCTGTACGTGCACATGTGTCGGTACGTCCTCTGCCGAGCTTGTGTCTCTGTGTGTGCACATGCTGCAGTGCGAGTGTTGGTGTGTGTCCATGGTGGAAGTCAAACGATTGGACCTCAGGGTCCATTTGACACCTTCCAGCACCTCCAGCATCATGTCCACCACAATGAAATGAGCATTCTCCTGCACACACAGTCATTCAGAGAGACACTGGTGAAGCAGCACATTATCGACATACTGACAGTGTTATCCAGAGTCAGATGAAAAGGTCATTTACAATTTTGCAGAGAGATTATGAGATAAAACTCTGAGACTGATAGCAAACATGGATCTTTCCCATGCATACATATTCATCTGTGTTAAAAAGCTATGTTAACATGAGAAATTGACTTGATACAGGTTAATCTTTGCAATCAGATTTTACATTTTTTTCCATCTATAATGTACAAAAGTACAAAATAACTGTAATTGCACTGTTCTGGGAACTAACGCACCTTCTCCAGATCACAACTGGTCTTAAAGATGTCTTCAGAGTATTCTGGGATACCACTGCATCTTGCCTCTTTTCTGTGCTGTGTTGAGGTAGGGAGACCTGACAAAACACAAAAAGAATACTTCAACTTCAACTTATTTAATAGTTAAATCAACATCCCCTATCTTTTTCTCTAGCATCACCATGAGGCTGACATTTGAGCTTTTTTATCGGATGGATTGCTGTGCAACTTAGTCCCCACATTCATGGTCCCTGGAGGAGGAATTATATATTTGATACTCTGACCTTCAGTTTGTCCAATACTTTAGTTTATGACCAAACACCTGCAAAACGTTGGTAGCAACAACGTCCTCATTTTGTTTCTAATAGAGCAGCATGGCGTCTTGTTAAACCACCTAAATACTTCATAAATAGTAGTCTCCATAGCTGTCCTATCCCAGTAACTAATGCAGATTTAACATGTTCATATGCATGAAATGTTGAGTGAGTTAAAAAAAAGCCAGACTAATTTTGAACTCCTTGGTTTGTCCCCCCCAATACTTAACTGGAAAAAATGACTTTGGGACAACAGGGTTACTGTGGCAGCACCACATTAAAACCCTTACCTTTGGTGAGCTTTTAATTTGAAATATCTAGAAGTGTTATCAATCTGGCTCAAACACCAGAACAATACGCTTGAAAGAAACTCCCTTTCATCCCTCAGCAAGGTGCATTTTGAATATGTATTGATAAATAACATGTATCTGTCTCCTCTTTCTCTCTATAAGTCGCTCAAGAAGAATCTTCACACCAAAACCATGAGCCGGCTGTTTCAGGATGAAACCACATGCTGCTCAAACACAGGACGTCAGCTGTTTTATGGTTCCAGACAATTAAACTGATCTTAATCAGATCATAACCAGAGGTGGGACGGTTGGGAAATGACAGGTGGACTCTGTGCATGTAAACACAATCATTACAGGTTCTGTAGACACACCTGTAATGATTAAACTGATTCTACCTGATGAGTGAGAGGCATCACAGCCGGTCAGCCCCCGCCCCCTGTCCTCCCCAGCCAATCCCTGCTGTCCACTGAAAGGACGGTGGACCCAAGAGCTGAGGAGCCGGTTCAGATGGGATGAGGCAGAGACGCAGAGAGGCTTCTTGTCCTTCTTGTCCTTCTTAAGAGGGGACGGGTGGGGACAGGAGCTCGGTTTGGATCCACACTGATCCAGAGACGGCGAACCAGAAGCAGGAGTACGGGAGTCCGAGCTAGAAGAAGTCATGTTTCAGTCAGAAAACAACAACAAAAAACACAGGATGGCCACATAATAAAAAACTTCCACAAATTCAAAAAGAGAACATTTGAAAACGTAAAATTTCCATGAAAGAAATGTCCTTTTATGTTGAATTTCTCTAAAGCTTGCCTAGACAAAATAATCTTGATTAAAAAGTAAACTTAACATAGTACTTTCAGAAAATTGAACACACAATTGAATTATTCCCAACCAACACAAAGATCACATTGAAGCTGCTCTCCAGGAATAACTTTATATCTGCCTGCCTCAATTACACTAAATAAACGTCACTGTTGTTTAAAATGTAATGATGTAATAGGAATGTCTACACCATCTCTGTCCATTGACTTGTTTCCTGAAAATGAAGATCACAGTGTTTATTGGTAACCTAGAGTTTATGAAGAAACAGGAATTGAAACGGAAAATGAAGAGGCTATCTTTGTTTTGTTTATATTATCATTATTTGAGGACTTCACAACTAAATTTAAAAAGGGAGGCACAAAAAAAAAAGATTCTCTGATGAACAGCAAACTTCAAATTAAATTCCTGTTGCGTTCAGTGTTGGAGCCATTTCCAGGAAGCCCCTGATGTTCCTCCTAATGTTTTTTCTTGAAAACATAAAGTGCAAATAGATTTACATGAAGTGCACTAAGATAATAAAACTTGAAAATCAAAAACTCTATTTTTTACCTTGATGTCGCAGACGTGCCGCTGTCGTTTCCATGCCAGGAGACGGGCCTGTGGCGTCTGGAGATGACCGGACTGCCCCTGGGAAGGAGGAAGGTTTTGTCCTCCAGCTCCTCTTTGATCCCCTTTCTGCCTTCCTCACCACCATCATGACGATAAGAGGCTTTGTCAGTGCTGTGCACAGCCGAGCTGGAGGCTGTGTTTGACTGGGATGGGTGGGAATGTGTGACGCCACCGTGATGTGTCCTCTTTGTGAAAGTTGGCTCTGAGCGTTGATGGGAAAATGTTGTGTCGGTTTCTCCTCCACTGGTTTCTGGTGGTGACAGGAGGAGAAGTGGGACTGATCCTGAAACAGCCGGCTCATGGTTTTGGTGTGAAGATTCTTCTTGAGCGACTTATAGAGAGAAAGAGGAGACAGATACATGTTATTTATCAATACATATTCAAAATGCACCTTGCTGAGGGATGAAAGGGAGTTTCTTTCAAGCGTATTGTTCTGGTGTTTGAGCCAGATTGATAACACTTCTAGATATTTCAAATTAAAAGCTCACCAAAGGTAAGGGTTTTAATGTGGATCATGTTTGATCTGTGTTTCTCAATGCTCAGCAGTCATGTAACACCTGCTGATTCCTTTGTAACCGCAGTCTAAAGACGCCCTAAAGATGCTTCAAAGCTTCGGAAACGTATGTTGAGAGTGCGGTGGATCTTACCTGCACCTGTAGTTGCAGGTGTTGGTGACTCTGCGGAGTCTACACACCAGCTGATGTAGTATCTGGATCTGTGGAGAGAGGAGGACATGCCCTCACAGCTTCCCATCTGCAAAGAAGAGGAGAGACAAAATTTCCCAATGACAGCAGCTTTTGTGGAAACTTCCTGCTGTGACGGTGCTTCCTGAGTTATGAGAAAACAGCTTACCAGCTATGGCAGTGAGTAAAGATTCAAAGAATCCAAAATTACCCAAACACGTACACCTTCAGGCAGTTGTTCACCACTGATGATAACTTTTTTTTTCTGTTTGGAGACGTGAGCTTGAAGTTTTATCAGAGCTGCTGCAGTTCCTGTCGATCGTTCGTAGATTCTGATCAGGATCATAAAACAAGTTGAGCGCAAAGTCTCAAGTCTGAAGATTACCGCCCTCAGCTACACTGAACATACTAGACGAGGTCACACAGGATGTGTTTCTGGACACCAGTATGAAAGTGTCTCAGACAGGAATTGTGGAGAATATTTACACAGTGGAACAAAAAGGAGACTTTTTCTTCCGGGAGCAGTCAACTTGTAGAAATGTTGGTAATCACACCTTTTCAAATCCATCCAAGTGTGGAGTAAAACGCAATCACAGACATTTGTCACACAGGAAACGCACTTGTGCAAGTAAGAATTGAGGAGAATATATATATATATTAGCTCATGCAAGAGCCTACAATCTCAGTACTTGCTCCTGGCATTAACAGTATTTTCACAAATTCCAAAATGTAAGTGCCCTTTCTCGCACTACTGATATTTCAGGAAATTGTATGAGAAAGTGTGTGAACTTCTGTTTTTTGCTTTTAAACCTCATCCTTGGTACAACTGACAGCTGTCTGCTGCTTTCAGGTGGCGCTGTTTAAAGCTTTACAGTGAAATTCCCTTTAAACCACAATGTAAAGATGTTTAAAATGGGGGTACATGCATGGTCCTGTCAGAGGAAGTCTGATGGCAGCAGTCTGAACTGAATCTTGGACAGGTTTTTATCAACTTCAAGAAGTGTGAATGTCAGTTTGCAGAACATAAAGTTGTCACAATCTAACCTTTTGGAATTTCTGACTCCCATTTCATCTATTCACTTCATTTTCATGTTTGTTTGGTTTTATTTAACAAATATACAACTATTTGTCATATTTTGTTGTCCTATTTAGAACAGCAGTACAACTTGCAGACATACTCATATATATAATATATATACACATTGAGACACACACACACACATACCACCCCCTCCCACACACACACACTTACAAAACCACACACAGACACACATACACCACCCCCTCCCACCCCTACACATGAGAACATGGTCGATTGGCTTTTTATGACAGCTTTACTTTAATTTGAACGTATATAACTTGGAAATGTTTCCAGTCAGTCTACACACACACACACACACACACAAAACCACAGTGTCACAGCTCCATAAGGCATCAGCTGGTTTCACGTCATAAAGTACGAACAGTCGGGGGTCAGTGGTTTGGAAACTCTAAAGATGCAGCTTTCAACCAGAGTAACAAATCAATTCAGAGATTAACAGACAAACTATCGGATGGATTGCCATGACACTTGGTACTCACATCTATGTAACCGAAAATATTGACCCTCCAACTCACAGTTATAGTAACTGATCACCGTTATCCAACTGATATTTTGCCTATTTTATTTTAAGCCCACTATGTCCTTTAAACAATGAGAAATACCAATAATATCCCTTAACATTTTTTATATAATACATACATTTAAAAAAAGTGTCAGATAGTAAGAGAAGAAAGGAAAAACACACTGTAGTTTTTCAAATAAAAATGGAAAACTTGAATAGGACTATGTACTAGGAACAGTGGTAGTGATTTCGGTCTTTATTATTCACCCCAGAACCACATGTTATACTCAGTATTTTATAAGAGTATAATTTTCTTTAACATGTTATTAGTCATACATCAAGAAGCTGGTTTGCTTAAAGCTTCCTGTGTGAGTGCAGACTCTGATTGTGAGTGATAATGTTGTGGAGTACCAACATGTTTCACATTTCACTAATAGCAAAGGGCATTGGACAGGACAACGAAGAAACACTGAACCAATACACAAATACAAAACATCTTAATAACCGCATAATAAATCAAGCTACTCACCATTTTTGTAATCTCCCAGAATTAAGCTGCGACCTGTCGGAGGCAGAATGGACTGAAACAAGTCTTGAAAGGAAGCGAGGCGGTTGGTTATCAACACTTCCTGTATTTAACAGTGGTTTGTACTTTCTGCAGCTGAGCAATCGGCAGTGTTTCTCCTGAAAACACAGAGGCCAAAGTGCTCTTTTAATACTGGACAGAGAGAGCGTTCATCAAGTTATTAAACCCCAAAAAATGATCACAAATGTCCTAATAAGTGGAGGTTTTGTTAGAAGTATAATGTCACCCTTGTTCTTATTTTGGAATTGTGTTACTTAACTCTTGATTGATGATTTCAGCCTGTGGAGAAAAGTGTAATTTTGCTGAAGAACATAAAAACAGAGTAAAGAAAAATAGAATCAGATAAACATGGGGACAATTGGTGTTGCATACATGTAGGCAATAGAAAATTAGCAGTAACATGTTCAAAGGTTATAATGGTGCATCTTCCTCAATCTAACAGTAACCATAGTTTGAACAGCACAAGCCATTAATCAGCAGAAATATTAATATCTCAGCTCAGCAAACTGATGGCTGTCACGACATCTGGCAGCTGGTAGAGAGAAAGAGGAAGTCTGACTTAGAATGGAAGCATTAGATAGTTTGATTTGATTCATGTTTACAGGAGAAAAACTTAAAGGCAGCACAGACTTAAAAAATAAATATATAAATATAAATAATATATATATATATATATATAGAAAACATTATCTCCCTTTAAAATGCTCTTAATTTAGTTTTTTTAAATCTCTGACAGGAAATAATGAGATCGTGTGCGTGTGTGCATGTGTGTGTCCCTATCTCTGTGTCTGTCCTCGGCTAATCTTGCATACTGCTGCACCAGACTGCATGATATTTTGGGTGCTCATTAATGGCTGCATACTGAAGGACCTCTCGTGGGTGCAGTGACTCACACTTTTTCTAAACACCTTTAATTTCCAGTTTGATACTACCATTGACTGCCTGCTTACTTCTGACTCACCACTCTTAACCGGCCCACGTTCGTTGTGGGGCCGCATGTGAGCCAGACACGATTGTGCGGAAACTGTTGGCTCCTATTTATTTTGGACAATGCGTTATGCAACACAGTTATTCAGAGCATCAACCTCCATTTACAAATGTATTGTTAAAAAAGAAAGCCTATAAAACACGTCAAGTTGTGGTTCACCTGTGAGACGGAGCTGAAACACAAGCCTGCACAGAGCAGAAGCAGACATCTGCATAGATTACATTTAGAATAAAGGTTTCCATTAGGGGTAGTCTGTTGGATGAATTGTACATCATGTCAATAAACGTCCTCACAAGTAGGCTATGAAAGTACAATCCTGTGTTGGCACACATACTGTAATCGGTGATCCACACTGTGTATCTGCTGATGCAAGCTGGTTATGTAATCGGTTGACTCAGCGCTCCCCAATGGAACTCTTTCACTATCACACATGCACACATGCACACATGCACGCACACACCCTCAGATGGTAGTAAATAAGGGCTTTTACCTTCAACACAATACAGATTATCTCTCTGCTTACAGAGCTGAATCCAGGCTGCTTTTATTTCAAAGTATTAACTTTTATAAAACATACCATTTGTTGTTTGTTCGCAGGTATTCCTTTTAGAAAAGGTGTTTTTGTGATATTCTGGCTGGTGTGGGCAGTGCTATAATGGCAACTATGTGAGGTCATGTTGCAAATGTCAATGGAAACACTGTCTGCAGGTGCCCACACAATACTGCGAAGAGCTTTGATCAGCCGAAAAAGTGAAATGTGGGCAAATTTTTACTGCTGCACCGTGTAAACCTGGGGGAAAGGTTCAGTGTCATTAACTTTTTGTGATATTTACTCGTAAACAAAAAGTCATTCCATGTCTTTACATTATCACCCACCAAGGAGGTTTTGGTTTCTGTTCATTTTGTTTGTCACCAGGAGTACAGAAAACAATACTAGACTTATTGTCTTTAAACTTGTTAGAAGGGTTTAAAATGGGCCAAGGAAGAACACATTGAATTTTGAAACAAATCCAGATCACAATTTACTATATTTAACATTGTGAGATAGAGCATGACGTGGGCAGAGGTCTGCCTTCTCTGAGTGACCTTCTAGTTTCCTGTGGTTTCTCACTGTTGTTCCTGATCTGGATTCCTCTGGTTAAAGAATTTCAATCCATAGCAGCCTAAACCTATGATACAGATGTTGAGAATATACAATTACTGATAATGAGATCTCATATTGAGATATATACAGTAGCAGTCAAAAGTTTGGACACACCTTCTCATTCAACTACTTTGAAGAATGTAAAATATAAAACATATTCTGGTTTGTTGAGCATTTGTTTGTTTACCACATAATTCCATATGTGTTCCTTCATAGTTTGGATGTCTTCAATATTAATCTACAATGTAGAAAAAAAAAAATAAAAATAAAGAAAAACCATTGAATGAGAAGGTGTGTCCAAACTTTTGACTGGTACTGTATACATATTAGATTTAGATGGACCCTCATGATCTTTCTATAGAACAAAAATATGGAGATTAAGATGGTATATTTAAAAAAAAAAGTTTCAGTCACATAATAAGGGAATTGCATACACATTTTTAGACAAAGACAATTTAATTATACATGATATTATAGTTCTACATACAGTACCAGTCAAAAGTTTGGACACACCTTCTCATTCAACTACTTTGAAGAATCTAAAATATAAAACATATTCTGGTTTGTTGAGCATTTGTTTGTTTACCACATAATTCCATATGTGTTCCTTCATAGTTTGGATGTCTTCAATATTAATCTACAATGTAGAAAAAAATAAAAATAAAGAAAAACCATTGAATGAGGAGGTGTGTCCAAACTTTTGACTGGTGCTGTATTACCTAATAGGATTTTGTTCATTTCTGTTATGACTCAGCAGTTTGTGTGGGTTTATGTGCCACTAACATGAACAGCTTTTGTGGTAAAAAGCTTCTTATAAACTCTTTTCTACTCAAAAGGCAGCATGCATGGATTCTCTCCAGCAGATGTCGCTGTATAGCTGCGTTTCCCAGCTGCACACCCCAAGTGCGCATGCGCAGTGAGTGAGCTTTGTCAAGTCCCATAAATGCAGAGCGAAAACGGAAACGGAACTATGATGAATAGAAAATAAAACCAGGCATATAACCAAATCACACTAAAACTACATTCAGCCCGTATTTTTGAGAGTGTAATTAAAAGAGAATAAAACTTAAAAAATAAATATATAAGTGAGCGTTAAATAAACAACCGCAGCATTTTTCCTTTACATACATTTTTTTATAGATGTTTTATTTTGAAATGTGACAACCGGAAGTAGCAGCGAAAACGGAAACGGAACTATGATGAATAGAAAATAAAACCAGGCATATAACCAAATCACACTAAAACTACATTCAGCCCGTATTTTTAAGACTATAATTAAAAGAGAATAAAACTTAAAATAAAACATATATAAGTGAGCGTTAAATAAACAACCTGTCAGGTTGCACAACCAACTCTGCTCCCAGCAGACCACATGACCACATGACAATAATAACATGACAATAAAAACCTGTGCAATACATCACACATCACACTGTGCAATAATATTATTATTATATTCCTTTATTGATCCCCATGGGGGAAATTCAAGTGTTGCAGCAGCTCAACTACACAGAAACAGATAATAAATACACATATTATACAATAAAATAAAAAATAAAAATAGAATAAAACAAAAATAAAAAATAAGAATAATAGTTAAAATAGTTAAAAAAAAAGTTAAAAATAGTTAAAATAGTTTTTTGTTTTTTTCTCTGTCTGTAAATATAATATTTCAGTTATTGTTGTTTTTTCTACTGTTTTTTTTATTGCTTATTTATAATACTTGTTTTATTTTATTTTTATTTTTCATTATCTTATCTTATCTTATCTCTTACTGTACATTTTTTATTTTTATTTTTATCTATTTTTATTCTTATTTCTGTTCGATGTTTGTTTTGTTGTGTAGTATGTGTATTTATTGTCTGTGTAGTTGTATAGTATGTGTATTTATTGTCTGTTTTGTGTAGTATGTGTATTTATTGTCTGTGTTGTTTCCCCCATGGGGATGTGTATATAATAATAATCTTTACATACATTTTCTTTTGAGATGTTTTATTTTGAAATGTGACAACCGGAAATAGCACCGCTCCTTAATCTCTGCCGCTTCCCGTGCCGCGCAGACAGACGCGGCGGCTGCGATCGAGGAGGAAACGCGTCGGTGAAGAAGTCGGTGCACCGCTTGTTTGCTTGTTTGCCCCTCTTAACTACCCCCCACACCCCCACCCTCTCTCTCGGATACACCCGACATTATCACAACCACGTGGAGAGGTGGAGCATTATGGCGACTTTGGGACCGGAGTCTGCCCGAGCTCCTCTCTCCCAGCTCGGTTCCTCCCCGTCGGTCGGCGGGGCCAACCTGCCTCCGAACCGGGGCTTGGAGCGGGCGCTGGAGGAGGCTGCGGCCAGCGGAGTCCTCAACCTCAGCTCCCGGAAACTAAAGGAGTACCCCCGGACCGCTGCGAACCACGACCTGACGGACACGGTGCACGCAGGTAGGACTTCTCTCTGCAGGAGGGGCAGCATCGTGCATTCACACATGGAGTCAATGCATTGTGCAGGAATTTATATTAATCATACAAAAAAATAAAAAAAATAATGTGTTTTAGTCATTGAGCCACAACTGGGAATCGAACTTTGGGACCTTTGTGACGTTTGCATGCTCATTGCATTATGTGTGGAGTCTTAACTTTTGTGTCTGCACAGCTGGATGTTAATCAGGATGAGTGCATGTATTATTTTTTGCAGGGCTTCAGACATGGAATTTACATTAATCATACAAAAAAAACAAAAAAAATTAAATGTGTAATATTAAAAATAATGTGTCGCTTGGGAATCGAACTCGCAACCTTTGTGACGTTTGCATTGTGCAGCTGGATTTAATCATTAATCATTCAAAAAAAGTCATTGAGCCAAAAAAAATATTAAAAATAATGTTTTTTAGTCATTGAGCCACAACTGGGAATCGACTCATTCAACCTTTGTGACGTTTGACATTGCATTTGCATGTGGAGTCTTAACTTTTGTGTCTGCACAGCTGGATGTTAATCAGGATGAGTGCATGTATTTTTTTTGCAGACAGGATCTTGGTGATTCAGACATTCACTGGAATTTACATTAATCATTCAAAAAAAACAAAAAAATATATTAAAAATAATGTTTTTTAGTCATTGAGCCACAACTGGGAATCGAACTCGCAACCTTTGTGACGTTTGCATGCTCATTGCATTATGTGTGGAGTCTTAACTTGTGTGTCTGCACAGATGATGTTAATCAGGATGAGTGCATTCAGGATCTTGGTGATTCTGTGTAATAATAATGTGTTTTCGTCATTGAGCCACAACTGGGAATCAACTCATTAACTTTGTGACGCATGAATTTACATTTCATTTGACCTTTGTGACGTTTGCATGCTCATTGCATTATGTGTGGAGTCTTAACTTTAGCTGGATGTTAATCAGGATGAGTGCATTCAGGATCTTGGTGATTCAGACATTCACTGGAATGCATTGTGCAGGAATTTATATTAATCATTCAAAAAAACAAAAAAAATATATAAAAAATAATGTGTTTTAGTCATTGAGCCACAACTGGGAATCGAACTCGCAACCTTTGTGACGTTTGCATTATATGTGGAGTCTTAACTTTTGTGTCTGCACAGCTGGATGTTAATCAGGATGAGTGCATGTTTTTTATTTTTTTTTGCAGACAGGATCTTGGTGATTCAGACATTCACTGGAATTTACATTAATCATTCAAAAAAAAAAAAAAAAAATATTAAAAATAATGTTTTTTAGTCATTGAGCCACAACTGGGAATCGAACTCGCAACCTTTGTGACGTTTGCATGCTCATTGCATTATGTGTGGAGTCTTAACTTGTGTGTCTGCACAGCTGGATGTTAATCAGGATGAGTGCATTCAGGATCTTGGTGATTCTGTGTAATAATAATGTGTTTTAGTCATTGAGCCACAACTGGGACTCGAACTCGCAACCTTTGTGACGTGTGCATGCTTTGTGACGTGTGCATGCTCATTGCATTATGTGTGGAGTCTTAACTTTTGCCTCTGCACAGCTGGATGTTAATCAGGATGAGTGCATGTATTTTTTATTTTTTTTTTTTTTTTTGCATTGTGCAGGAATTTACATTAATCATACAAAAAAAAAATCAAAATAATGTGTTTTAGTCATTGAGTCACAACCGGGAATCGAACTCGCAACCTTTGTGACGTTGCATGCTCGTTGCATTATGTGTGGAGTCTTAACTTTTGCCTCTGCACAGCTGGATGTTAATCTGGATGAGTGCATGTATTTTTTTTTGCAGACAGGATCTTGGTGATTCAGACATTCACTGGAAAAAATAAAAAAATAAAAATCTCCTCAAGCTTCCAGTTTTGCTTTAAATGTCTGCAGGATCTGAGTGTTCAGTGGGCCTTCTGTGGAATTCCCCACCACTTCCCCTTTTCTTTTTTTAATCCATTTAGAGTTGTAAACAGGCATGGAGAGGACAGACACGCTTGGTTTATGAATAGAGTTCACACATCTTTTTCTTTTTTTATGTGCTTAATGTGTTTTAATCAGAAAACAGCTACTTGTGAAAGGCAGAGATGGAAGTAACTGAGTATATCTACTCAAATACTAAAGTACAGTTATAGTTACTTGTACTTTTATGTTAGTATTTCCCCTTTATGCTGTATTTTATACTTCTACTACACTGCAAATATAGAAAAACGTAAGCAGATTTGGATTAAAACCTCATCATGTAAAAGTGAAACCATCACTTTTCTGTGTGAAGTCGGTTCTCCTGAATGTCAAGGCCGGCCGTGTTACCGTCGGACTGGAAAGTCACTGTGACGTTATGTTGCTGCAACTTTGTTTATGTACACTTAAAAAAAGAAATGTGGCTTGCATAACCACAGTGGGTCATTTTTAAGGAAATACACACACACACACACACACACACACACACACACACACACACACACACACACACACACACACACACACACACACACACACACACACACAGCAGCATGAAGTAAACTGAGGAGAGTATGGAGGCTGTGTGGTTCAGTTTTTACATGGATTTGGATTCAGTCTGTGGATGGCTGTTTCCTCCAGCATCGTACTTCAGTGCTGCCTTGCCCAACGGCGTGCATGATTACGCCACTTGCATAGCATTTGCCTGTAATGTGACAGTATTTTGTCACTTATTATTGTATTTTTGTCTAGTTCTGTTGGTGTTTGGATGGAAGATTAGTTCCTTGCAGTTGCTTTCCACTCTTTAAAGCATGACGAATTGAATCTCCTGTTTGTCTCCCACTACCCATCATGCCTTGTGTTATGTGGGATGTTTTCTGTAGTTGGTTTGGATCATATAATCACACCTTCACTAACAAACGTAATCACATTTGTCTTGTCAGGAGACCCAGAGTTTGATTTCCTGAGAGCTAGTGGCGTTTGCTCAGGAGCTGATGAGTCAGATGGCATTTGGTCAGATTTGATATGAAGCTGAAAGTTTTTTTTTCAACAGCAAAATACACTGCTAATAATTCTGTGTTTAGAGAAATGCAATATGTAAATCAAGCCTATCTGTGTCAGACTATAAATTGTTGGAGGAGGAATGTAAATTTATACAAATTGCTGCTCAAATGGATTTTTTTTTGTTAGTGACCGAACGTTGGAGGCATTGTTAGGAAGTTGCAGGACCGGTCAGAAAGGAGAACATGGTTCACATGGTCACTTTTTGTTTTGTCAGGAAAATGTAAGACATCAGACGGGCCTCTGACTCAGGCCAAACCGTTGGATCACAGCGCTTCTTGTGGAGCTGAGAGCAAATGTTTCCCCTCATAAAGCCTCCCTTCTTTCTTTACGATTGCAGGTGCGACACAGATTAATAGGTTTCTGCTGCGTCTCCATCTGCAGAGAGTCACGGGGTGCATCTAAACCAGCTCAGCATCGGGTCTGAATGAGCAGCAGGCGTAGCTCTGCATGTCTACATCATCGGTGTCGTAGCTCTCTGAATCCAAAAACGTGCAGCGCTGCAGAATTGTGCCGCCCTGAGGCCGATGAGGTGTTAATCTGACCTACAGACTTGCTTATTTAGCGGTTTTAGTATTTGACAAATAGCCTATAGAAATACCTACAAGCTGTGAAGAATGAACATGTCATCAATTAAGGACAACGTCGTCTTTATCTGTCATATCATTGACATGTCTGTCTGATGGTAGTAAACAGAGTGTGTTGGTTCATCAGTGCGGAAGATGGAGTTGTCTCTGATCACACGAGAGCGGTGATCAACCCCCTCAAAATGAAAATAGATGAGAAAGAACAGAGTGATTCACTGTCACACACACACACACACACACGTTTTACAAAGAAATCCACTCAGGAACAGTTTTGTCTGAAGCACCACATGCATGCACATGTACTTAAAATATCAGAGACGCATGCACGGACACACACTGTGGTTCAGCCTAGTTTCATATCGGCAGCCACGCAAGTCTCAACTTGTAGTGAAACACAAACTGGAGCTGGTTTCCTTCAACTTTCTTCTCTAAGTAAAGGTTGGGTGATGCTGGATAAGGAAGGACGTGTTGTATGACCACGTCTGAAGGCAAAATGTGGATAACATGACATATTCAGACAATCATGCAGCTGCTACTGCTTGTTGTATTAATTTCCTGTCAAGCAAGTAGGTCGAAAATCTGCTTCCCTAAAGTCTTATTGTACTTGCCACATTACAAATAGTTCTATTCATTAGTGGTTATGAAATAACAACAAAGACTAAAGTCGGCTCAATTGTCATGTTATATCCGCCTTGCTCTCAAACTTTTCACCTACATCCTCGAAAGCCTCCCAACTGAACTCCGCTTTTCAGAATAATCGAAACGCTCACTTGTACTTCCGCTCAGAAGCTTTGTACTGTGCATGTGTAACTATCAACCGCCATTAGAAGGAATCAGGATGTGTTTAATTCTTTTATTATCATTTTCCAGATTGGGTGAGTTAGTTGCTAGGTTTACTAGCCCGATGTGTCATTTTCCTGCCACGGGCTTGCTGGCAATACTTATCATTGAGCCCCGACTGCCGCAAACTTTCTCACCACTGCACAGCTGGCCAATCACAATATATATATTTATGCAATATATACAGTACCAGTCACACCTTCTCATTCAATGGTTTTTCTTTATTTTTATCTTTTAATTTTTTTCTACATTGTAGATTAATATTGAAGACATCCAAACTATGAAGGAACACATATGGAATTATGTGTTAAACAAACAAATGCTCAACAAACCAGAATATGTTTTATATTTTACATTCTTCAAAGTAGTGAATGAGAAGGTGTGTCCAAACTTTTGACTGGTACTGTAAATTGCACAACTATCCATCCATCCATCCATCCATCCATCCATCCATCCATCCATCTATCTATCTTTTTGAATTTCTGGCCTTTCCACTTATGGAAACATCTTTTTTTACATTGATTCTTCAGACATGTATTCATGCTTGTTATTTGGTGGAGCATCAAGCTGCTGCCAGTGTTTGTGTATCGGTTTGGCTCGACCACATTTTGGAATGTCTCTGTTTATCTTCTGGTCCATTTCAGATAATTGTCCATAAGTCATTTTTGGATCAGATAATTCTGGGCAAATAATCGATTTACACAGAATAAAACAGCAGTTTTGAGATTATTATTATTTATTTTTTTACGTCATTTAATCAAGCAAAACACCCAAATCTTCTCTGGCTCCATCTTTGTATATGTGAGGATTTTGCTGCTTTCTATCTTTATTCAGCATTGTAGTCAATGGAATGCATTTGGGTTTTGTAGTGTTGGTTGCACAAAATGAGATGTTTGAAGACTTCATCTTTAGCTTTTTATTTCACAAACAAACGAATCAGTTGATCGAAAAAAGTAATCTCTACATTCATTAAAAAATCTGATTCTAACTAGTCCTTGCTGCCTGTATCATTAGACCCTATCGCTAACACGTACTGATGAAGGAGAGATGGCGAGTCTCAGAGTCCAGAAACAGGAAGGTGCTTTCCAAACCGAACCAACCGGTCAGTCTGCTCTCTCTCTGTCGTTCTGCTGATACGGTGATACCACCTGCCAAACAATCAGCCGAACCGTGAGCGGCTGAGGTTTCAAAGCCAAACAGGTGGTTCAGTTTTGAGGAATAACCTCAGTTTGACAGCAAGATATTTGATTTTCTTTATACTTCATCAATCAAACCTGATGTTTTATTTCATTTTATTTATTAAAAAGTCCTATAATCTGTCCTATCTTGAACAGCAGAGTTTAAACATGATTATACTAATGATGATCATTCTCTGGGAAATTTTTTGGGGGATTTCTAAAGCTGTTGGACACCTGAGTCCAGAAACAGAAAGTTAAAAAGGGTGATTTCCAAACCAAACCGTACTTTCTTGATTAATCAACTTGGGCTTTAAAATGTCACAATATGTTGAAAATGTACATTATAACTTTCCTCAAGCCCAAGTTGACTTATTCAAATGTCTTGTTTTTACTTTAAACTCAAGTATTTTCAGTTTAATACCAGAGAAGTCTAAAAAAAACAACAAATATTCACATTAGAAAAAGCTGTAATGTGTTTAAAGTTATCAATGTAAGGGCAAACTATTCCTTTCATCATCGATTCATTTTCAGCTTTTTTTCCCCTAATTAAGCGATTCATAAATTAATGTATTAATATCAGAAAAGAAAGAAAATGGTGATCAAAGTTCCCTGAAGCCCAACGTGTGGTCGTCTTGTTTTGTCCTATCAACAGTCCAAAATCCCAATATACTCGGTTACCTATCAAGTAAGATAGCAGCAGAGCCTCACAAATGAGAAGACCAAATTAGGGAACGTTAACATGTTTTAATAATTGATGATTTAAATGATTGCAGATGAATTTGAATCCACTACGCTCCATTTGTATGGATGTAAATGTGGGTTTGTGTGGTTCTTTAGTTTTGTTCTTCACTGCAGGATGTTTTTACTTTCCTTTCTTCTTCTCCTGATTTGGCTGAACGATACAGAAACACGATGACGACTATATTTCTGTTATCTGCTACAGATGACTGCCTGTTGGGTATTAGCGATGAATCTGCTGTTGGTTTGTGTGTGTGTGTGTGTGTGTGTGTGTGTGTGTGTGTGTGTGTGTGTGTGACCGATAGCAGCCTACGTTCCCAGCTCCAGACAATGCACATTTCTGCAGCGTTTGGCATTTTTTCAGTACACACACACACACACACACACAATGCACATTTCTGCACACACACATTTTTTCACACACACACACACACAGAGTTCAGCTTCATACAGTCGATTAGTAAGGGTCATATTGACAGAAACAACATCCCCTATACGAGTGTGTGTTTGAACCAGGCAGAGAGATTACATAAGATTTCATGTTTGTGATTCACATTTTAACCATCTGCAGAATATATATATTTTTTTTTAAATCTGACCGACATCATTCTTTTCAGTCACACAAATCCAGATAAAAATAGATCTGCTCCAAATTTTTGACCAGAATCTGTTTCTTTTTCCATCCTCCTGCTCATTCAGTGTACTTTCTGTCCAATTACCTATATTGTTTTGTCTTATCTTTTTATACGTGAAATGTTTGATGATACGCACAGTTTTCCCCAAAGTTAAAGTTGTCAATCAGTAGATTCGTGAATCTTAATTTGCTAAACGATTTGATTAGATTCCAATTCACCTCTCAAAGATTCTCAATGTATCTAAGTGGTGGGAATCACCAGATATTCAAGTCACGACACAATCTTATTGCGTTTTTGAGCATTTTGCGGTATGCCGAGTATTGCGATAACGTATTGTGAGAACATATATTGCGATTTATTTCCTGTTTTTAAACAAAAAATTATGCAGTTTGTCTGTTTTTCACTCGGTTCAAATCACTTCAATCACTTTTTTGCAGCAAAATGGGTTCATCAGTCAGACAGACTGACCTCTATCTCTGTTAACAGCTTATAAGAGTAAGGAATTGATCATTTGCGTCCATGTATTGATACAGTTTTGGCATGCAAAGATATCGCGATACCTTGCTCTATCTACACTCTCACACACAGAGGGACGAGGAGGGCAGACGCTTAAGGGCAGAAAAAACAGATCCAGGACCACCATGACGTCATGGTTTTCTCACCAGCAGTTGCTGTGCAGGATTAAAGAGTCTAAAGGACCAGCAGGCTTCTCTCCAGCTCTGTAACACAACACACGCCCACTCCAGTCTCTTTTAGTTTTCAAAGAGAATTCACTAAACTTCACTTTTGTGATGTTGGGGAAAAAATATGCAGTAAGATGTGAATAAAGCACGTTGTTAAAGTGTGGGGATGGATGCCTGATGTGTTCCTTAAGGCGTGATTCACCGCCCAGAGTTTAGCACCCTCACTTCCTCTACCTCACTGCTCTTCCTTCCATTTCATCTACCCTCTATACACACACACACACACACACACACACACACACACACACACACACACACACACACACACACACACACACACACACACACACACAGGGAAGCTGTGGATTCCCAGGAATGTGGTGTGGTGTTGGGTTAGAGGAGGGTCCATCCGCTGTTCCCGCCACACCTGAACGTAATGACAGCTGGGTCAGAAGCACACACACACACCCGGACACACTCACACCCTCTTAATTATACTCGTGAGGACACTGAAATACCATTATCTACAGAAGAGCATTATTTCTAATGTGCCAAAAAACTGCTTTTTATTTACAAATACTGAAAATGAAGAAAAAGATACTTAATAGTTTGATGTTCAGTGACACAATTGTTAAAATAAGGATGGTAAATGTATTTAAAAACCTTGCTATTTACTGAAACCAACCCTAGCCTCATAAATAAATGCTTAAACATGAACCCTTACCTTTAATCTTGACCTTAAACCTCTCTCCATTGATGGAGGTGGAGTTGATGGAGGAGCGGAGGGCCTCATGCATAGTGAATGAAGCAGTTAATGAAGTAGTTAATGGAGCAGTTAATGGTTTCTCTGAGGAGCGAACGGCCTCAGAGCCACCAGGAGGAATGAAGGACAGCAGATCAGAGCGGACTGAGATGGAAAATAAAAGAATGGAATCAAACGGGACATCATGCAGGTCGACTCCTGTCCGCTTGGATTAGTGAGAGACATGATGTAATGTAATATATAATGATGTATATTATACAGATCAGAATGGAGGTAGTCAGTGCTTTCTTCTCAGGTTAGCTTATAAAATAGTTTCTATATTACTCTTTGTTGCTTTTTTGCCACCAATAAAATAACAGAAATGTTTATTTATTTAATTCATTTTTTGTACAATTTTTTTTTTTTTTTTTACAAAGACTTTTCTTTCATCGTGCCGTAGCAGTAGTGATCCCACTGTCTATAAATCGATTAGGTGATTGGCAACTATTTTGATAACTGATTCATTGTTTACGTCATTCTGCAGCTGTACTAACTAAATGCTATCATTAGCATGCAAACGTGCTCGCAATGACCTTGTCTTGCTAGCTGGCATTGACTTTGCAAGTCATTTGTCTTTTTTAATTCAAAGTGCTGTAAAAGCAGAAGCCATCCTGAGGACGGGTGGGGTTGTGAATCTCTTTAATGACACTGTGAGGTGGTGCTTTCACCAGCACAGAGACAGGAAACAACCGCTCCCCACCTCATTGTTTTCAGGAGGCAGCAGCTCAGATCGTTTCCTGTCAGAGAGACCAAGGACACCCGCAGACCCACAACACTGTGAAGTACAGCTTCAGATGACCAACAGTGGGCATCGTTTCTAATTCATGGCCACCAAACATTAGACATTCTTACAGGTATTTGTTGAATATCTGAATTTATGAAATGCAGGTGGTCGGTCTGAGATATAAAGTTTAAAGCACCAGGGAACGTTGACCTTAATTTAAGATTAGTTTGTTCAACTACTGTTCCCAAAATAAAGAATTGACTTTGATGCTCAGCTTTTCAGTTTAGACCCAAGACTTTTGTTATTTGAAACATGAACACTTCTACGAAATGGACTTGTTTCCAGTCGTCCATCTTTCTGCGATAAGCGTGACACTGTGTCTCTCAAGAAAAAGATATTTGTGCATCAGAGGAGGTCATGGCTTTTACTGCGGGACACCCGATCACTGAGCCCAACAGGAAGCGCTCTTTTTCTTTTAAAACCTGACACCTGCGAGTCAGACTGCGACCGCGGGCTGTGACATCTCTTTACACTCTGAAACCATAAAGATGATGTCACACATCACATCTTTCCTTTCTCTCTGCTGCCTAAAAATAATCAGTCACTCCAGACTGAGTTCACTCCCAGCCCGTCGCCACTGGTGCCGTGAGGTCATAGCTTGTGTGCATGTGGGTGTTTGTGCCCAAACTAGGTCTTTTGAGGCTTTCATTTTTTATATCAGTGTTTTTCATCTGATTCTGCACTCTGCACTGATCAGATCGGCTCTCTGAAGCTGCTTTGTGGAGCAGAAAACACAAACACACATTCACGGCCTACAGAAAAGTCTTCTCTCTGGTGATGTAAACCTGTAGTTACAGCACGCGGACTATGGGAGGATTAACTATTGCAATGAAACACAGTAAAGAGAGTCATGTGATCCCATCGTATGCTATGTTTGGTGCTAATTAACTAATTTTAGCTTGCTTTTGCCCCAAGCTAGGACGCTGAACAACATGCTTAATGTTTACCCCCATTGTCATCGTAAGCATGTGAGCATGAGATTAGCATTTAGCAGAAGTACAGCCTCACAGAGCTGGCATGCCTGTAAACTAGGTTTGTTTATTGGCAAAACATTCTGCTACTTTGAATTAAAGTAACAAACCTCAAAACCTTTTAAGCAATTTTCTTTTTTATGATATTTGACAATACTATTGAATGGCTAGACATGTTAGTCAGATAGATGTGTTTAAATGATAGCAGCAGACGACAAACATTCTGCCACGACTTGTCTTTCCTAAACAAATATTCTAGATGTGAGACAAAACCCCCTTTGAGTTGGCGCGTCCATTCTCTCCAACTTGGGTAATCTTTTAATCATCATTCCTCATCTGAGAGCAGACATGTTTATGCTTCCCCAACAACGTGACAGCGGTGCGGGACAAGAAAAAGAGTCTTGTTGTGAGAACAGTGGGGCAACTGCACCGGCTCTGACATGTAAATGTTTTAACAGATTTTAACGCTGGAGTTGAGTAAAACAAAGAGCTTTTTGAGCGCATGGTGCTCTTACAGTTTGCCGCCTCAGGAACTGTGATTTGGTGGAAAATATTCCACCAGCATTTGGCCAAATCTGTAATCTAGTAGAACTATTCTTTGGGCAGATTGATAGTTCAAGAGTTAAATTGTGATTATTGTATTTATGCTTGTCTGAAGCTTCTCATGTTTAAACACATTTTAACATTCAAGACCAGTTTTTTTTTTTTTTTTTTTTATGTTAAATGGATGCAATTAATGCATTTTTCTATATAAGTCAACGGTAAAGTATCGGAAAAATCTTATTTTGGTGTCCGTACCAAAACTTGGATATCATATCGACACTTGTTTAAAAGAGCAATACCTTGTGAAAGTGGCTTATTGGAAAAAACTTCCAGCTAGTTCTGTTGTGATATCATGCAAACGTTGCATACGTTTTCAAATAGTCTTTGAAACTGGAGCAGAGAAGTAGATTTCTTTCTGTCTTTCATGTTTGGTTTGTTTAGTTACACAGTAATTACAATCCGACCACCTGACTCACAGGGATCTTGTTTTGTTGAACAGATTTCTGGTAACTCAGTAATGACAAACTACTCCTCACTGCTGTAATTTACATCCTGAGACCAGCTAAGAAGACAATTATGATAATACGAGCATCAGTAAAGTCTTCAATTTGTATTTCTATGCAATCAAATCTGCATCCGTCTCGTTCTACCCATAATCCCCTTTGATTTGTGTTGGTAGTGGGTTTAGAGCGTGTTTCTACTTGTAATGAATCACACTTGAGGCCTCAGACTCATGCATGTATAAAGCATAAATCAAAATACACCATAGTGTAACAAAGAAAACTACAATATAACCACATCAAAAGTCTTTGGTGAACAATTTTTTATGGGTTTGCATCAGTTGCATTTCAAGAGAATATTACATTAAAACCAAAACAAAGAATTCTGTACTGGGTAATAAAAATACATAGAAGCGACATGTTGACGTGGTCTCGTCCTGCGGCGTGAGTGTTTCTAAATCTGAGTCGTTCAGTCGGAGTCTGTCCTGACAGACGCCGAATCCCTCTGAATAAATAAACAGGAGCAGTCTCTCATCCTCCAAATGTAGGCCAAACTCACCCCCAACACACACACACACACACACACACACACACACACACACACACACACACACACACACACACACACACACACACACACACACACACACACACACACACACCTCACCTAAATCCTTCTGGCATCCAAAATCACTTCTGGCATCATACTGGCATCACAAACATCACACACACACACACACACACACACACACACACACACACTCGTATCCAAACTGGTTCACCATGACGAGCATGCACACTTTCCATACCCCTCTCCTTCAGGCTTACCCTAATACACCGTGAAGCACATGCCAGCATATATAAATAAGTGTTCACATATGCTCATAAATGCACACACACACACACACACACACACACACACACACACACACACACACACACACACACACACACACACACACACACACACACACACACACACACACAAACCACATCCATAAATTTCCATAAATGAAATCTGTTAAAATTTAATCTCAACTTTCAGTGTCTGGCAGCCTCACTTGCTCAGGTGTGACATTAAATCCTTCTGGTGATGTTGTGGTGTGTGTGTGTGTGTGTGTGTGTGTGTGTGTGTGTGTGTGTGTGTGTGTGTGTGTGTGTCGTTGTAATTTAGCATAGATATTCATGAGATATATTTGAAGTCTGGTGTTTGTTTCATTTCCATTAACGTTTCACTCATTTGAACCTTATTTATATCTGTTCGTACAATGCAAGCTGCTGATGCCTCCTACGTGTTTAATGTAAAGTGACTTGTTCCGTCCGGTTGCATCAACTTCAGTCTTCTTGAAGCTTTGCTGGCGTTTGCTACGACCACTTCAAGTCACTCTGTGGAGTTTTGGTTTTATGAGTGTGTCCCCGTTTTGTTTGTATCAAACAAGTGTGTGCGAGATGTGATACACATTCCTCTGATGGACAGTTGGTGATGAAAACGTACCACAAAATGTAGCAAACATTGGTGAAAACAATTCCTCATAATGCCTTATGAGGAATTAAATCCATTCAACACGTTTCTCGTGTTTCAAGGATACGTCTTAATGTGTTTTGGTGAGAAACACTGAATGCAAACTGAATACTACACATGGTTTCTTTTTTACGTTTTTGTCAATCAAGGAGTTGTGCTACTTTTGTTTTTTTGTGTAATTTTGATTTAACAACCGGTATACATGCGTCATTTCTGTGGCAATTTTCTGATGTATTTTTTCAAAGGATGTAGCTTTTTACTAACCAGATGAGAACAAAGATGATCCCCCCCCCATACTTAATCTTTCCTAATTCCACCTGATTGGTTGACTCTCCAAAAGAGGGAAACGGTCTGTAGAATAACACCTCTGCACTTTTTTTCCTGTTGATTTATTTTTCTAAATTCATGAAAGTGTGTTGAGAATAGCTCGCGGTAGGAAATCAATGCCATGAACAAGGAGGTTCTTGATTGACTTTCAACCAATCACATTCCTGGATTGCCATTCCCCCCCCCCCCCAGACTCACCCTGCTGAATTAATATTTCCAATTTGAAAGATGTCATTACCCTGAATTGCTTTAACACAGTGCCAGAAATAATATTTGACAGACAGAGAGGGTTTGGGTGGTGTGTGGTGGGTGGGTGGTGTTTTGCGAGCATGCCATCCCCCGCAGCCCTGCCAGTGGCCACACACACACACACACACACACACACACACACACACACACACACACACACACACACACACACACACACACACACACACCCCGACAGTTTAGTGATATGCTGACAGCAGAGAAAGATGTGGGTCAGTGGTGGGGGTCTTGTTGTTGTATTTGGTGTGTGTGTGTGTGTGTGTGGCATGGTGGTGTGTGTTGACAGTGTGCCTGGTGGGTTGCCAGTTTGAGGAAACTCACCCTCTTCAATCCTGTTAGAATAACTGATCTACTTCAAGTCCAGTTCTGTCTCTTTTTACTCTTTTTAAACTGGACATTTTTTCGTCTGTCTGTTCACATCCTGTCTTCACTATAACATCAGTAATATTTGTCTCCCCCTTTTTCTAAAATAAGGTTTTAGCTTCTAATCTTAACTTGTTTTATTTGTTCATTCTTTTTCATTTTGTTTGCAGTATTGTTTCTTCATGCAAAGCACTATACAGCACAAATACACTCCCCTTTTCTTTCCGGTAAACACAGGATAATGTCAATGTGTGTTTTTTATCAATCAAATTTGCATAAGAAGATGAAACTGTAGATTACCACAGACTGCTATCTGAAAATCAAACATTTTCTGTGTATAAATCAATATTTATCTGTGTGAGCCCCCCACAATAATCACCCCTAACCCTCTAAATCTACAGTACTACTAATCCATGACTGTCTGCTGGGTCAGTGGGTCAGACAGACACACACACACACACACACACACACACACACACACACACACACACACACAACACACACACACACACACACACACACACACACACACACACACACAGATGGAACACAGCTGATAAACAGGGAGGTCACTGCATGTCATAGACAGACATAACAGAGACAGTACATTTACCATGAAATTGGCAGACTCCCTCCAACAATGCTAACTGTAAAAAATAAAATAGCTATATTAGTGCTAGACAAGCGTACAGTAATTGCATAATGAATAAGCTGAGATGCAATTAATGTCTAATGAGAGGGAAACTAATAGTACATAATAAGTAATGTGTGTGATTGTTTTTGGACGGCTTAATAGTTGATCATACGCCTCACTACTTGCAGCAGTTTCCATTTAAGGTGTTTAGATGAGGTATTCTAATGAATAGTTTCAGTTTCATGATCACCAACATTACAGTAAAGCCACAGCAGCAGGGTCCAAAGTTAGTGATCGTAAAACCAGGATGAGTCAGTGCTCAGGTTGTTTTTGTTTTAACCCTTAATGTATTCATGTGCTCTTTGTGGATCCATAAGGGAAGATTTAGGCAAATGCAATCATACATACGTGTGTGTTTCATAATTTGAATCGACTGTCTTCGGATCCAGTCGCTGCCTGTTGTTTTCATTAAACATTTTTAACTTGTTTGATTTTTTTTCAGGACTGTTGACGAGTGAGAGGGAGAGAAAATGGGTTTAAAAAAAGAAAAGGCCTAAAATGTTGCGCAAATGGAAAAATAGTTGTGTCATGAGGAGTGAGAGTTATTTAATAATCCAGAACATCAGGTCAGAGCCAAAGTTCAGATGAAGTTCAGCTCACTCTGAAGAGGTTTTGATCTCCTCCGGCTCTCTCTGTAGAGTTTACGGGTTTTTTGTTGTTCTCGTTGGTTTGTCCAGCATATAAATTAGCAATATAATCTGTTTTTGATGGTTTGCTGTGACTTGTACTGTACAGGAAGTGATGGAGTAATGCAGCTCCAATGGTAGTCCGTCTTTGTGGTCCTTTCTGGCTTTTAAGACATGAAAAAGTTATGTTTTTTGGTGGAAATGTTCAATCAAGAACAACTCTGATGTCTGTTAGGTGGTCAAACAGCTGTCCTGTCTTCAATAGACTGAGGACAATCAGAAATGTACTGGACAAAATGATTAGTAGCCTCCATGAGGAATATACAGGAAAACAAATGCATTTCTTTTTTCATTTTTTTTTAAATATTTATAATTCACAAGCTGCCATCACACAAACTTCCTGTTGAGATTTTGCTTCTCTAAGAGATAAAGAAGCCAGAGCTCCATGTGCAGTGCAATATCATAATATCGCTGTGACAACTTAATTAGGTGTGTGTGTGTGTGTGTGTGTGTGTGTGTGTGTGTGTGTGTGTGTGTGTGTGTGTGTGTGTGTGTGTGTGTGTGTGTGTGTGTGTGTGTGTGTGTGTGTGTGTGTGTGTGTGTGTGTGTGTGTGTGTGTGTGTGTGTGTGTGTGTGTGTGTGTGTGTGTGTGTGTGTGTGTGTGTGTGTGTGAGGACCAGTGACTTTTAGACCTGGATAACAAGGACTTTTGGAAATGGTGAAATGGATTTAAAACCTCTCCGGTTTGTGTCAGGACGCTGCTCTACACATGAGGCTCCTCTGTTCACAGATGGAGGCAGAGAGAGTGGATGTGGGTGGATGTTCACTTGAACTACTCGCTTTCTGTTATGTAACAGTAGATTTGTGTCGGTTGTTCTGGAGAATAAAACCTAGAGATTCAGCAGACAAATGGAGCGAAGGGAAACATGGATGAGGAGAAGAGTGAGAGCGCTACAAATACTCTGATTTGCTTATAAAAGGATCAGGCTGGTATTATATATATTTTTCTTACTGTCAACAAATCTAACGGAAAAAGCCCGAAATAAAACTTGTCAGTCCTTAAATATAAATTTTATAGAAATCTGTTTACTTTGACATGAAGGGTGTTTTCCTGTTGGCCACATTAAATCTAATTTAAAACATTGTATCATTAAACCCCCTCCTCTCCATCCACACACACCCCACCGCCACATTATCCATTGTGAGACTCAGTAATAAAATATGCAACACACATGATAAGAAGTTAACATTAACACATTTTGTCTTGGCTATTATTATTCATACCTCCTATGTATTATATGATAATGCTTTATAACGTTAAGAAATACGGTTCCCACAATGCATTAGGAAGTGTTGCTATGGCTGAGGTTTTTTTTTGTGCCTATATTTGTTTACATTTTGGCAAATTGGCACTATTCAAAGTATGCAGAAATAGCTAAAAGCGTTTGTAGTGTAGCTGTGGACGAACAGACAATCACTGGAATACTTTGATACTCAAGAAGACTTGATGATTCTCATGTTGTTGAGAATGTTGTTTTTTCAGCAGTTTATGGACATTTATTGAGTTAAAACTCTATAAGGGGTATGATTTTTGATGGAAATTAGAGCGTTTGTAGGAGTTGCGTCTGTTTACTTTAACATGAGGAAATGCTTGGTAAAGGAGGCAGAAGCTAGATGTATAGATGTAGAGAAGTCTTTTCTTCCGTTCACTTCTCTGTAAGTAACGTTGGATGCGTCAGCTACACACAAAACAAACATACATACATATAAAAATAGATGCAGTGTAAAATGACAGAGTTCATTATGCCCCTCAGTAGAAAGCATTGCCTGGGGAAAAAAATGCCAACGACCCGAGATCATTTTCTGAGGTCAAATATATCTCCTTCTGGTAGATGAGGAATGTTCAAGTAGCAAAGAAAAACGTGTGTGTGTGTGTGTGTGTGTGTGTGTGTGTGTGTGTGTGTGTGTGTGTGTGTGTGTGTGTGTGTGTGTGTGTGTGTGTGTGTGTGTGTGTGTGTGTGTGTGTGTGTGTGTGTGTGTGTGTGTGTGTGTGTGTGTGTGTGTGTGTGTGTGTGTGTGTGTGTGTGTGTGTCGCATAAACAGTCCTTATTAAGCAAATCTTGTGTGTTTTAATGTTTTTTTATTTTTTTTTTTGTGTAAAAATGTCTAAGAATGGTTGGTCGTTCCACAGGAATTCTACTTGACCTATATCTTGACCCATGTCCATCTGCTACACACACACACACACACACACACACACACACACACACACACACTGTACATCTATGTTTAGGTCTAGAAACTCTTGGACGATCTGCAAATATGCATTTATTTATTTTTTGCCCCAAGACAAACATGAAACACACACACACACACACACACACACACACACACACACACACACACACACACACACACACACACACTCTCATGCCCTCACATATTTGTGCAGCCGCTGATGCATACTAAAGCACACACATGCATGCTTGCACAGACATGTGACTCTGCATCCATGCAGAAATTCCCACATGGTCGTCATGGTGACTTCAGCTCCTGTCATCCTTCATTTCATCATTGCATCGTACTTCCATTATTTCCATGTAGGAAGATGTCGCATTTAAACTGGTAGAAAGAGTGAAAGTTTCAAGTTGTTATTGGTTAAAAATGGTGAAAGGAGAATCAGTAAAGTTAATACTTCTGCTGATCTATTTTTAATTTTTATATATGATAACTAAGAAGATGGTTCGTCCAAATCTTCCACACAAAAAGGCCAACATCTAATAAAAAAAATCTAACAGTTAGTAAATGAAAAAGAAATGTGTATGCATAAATAGTTGCTTGCATTTTTAATGAAAATATTCAGAAAATGAAAGTAAATAATAGTAAATAAAACAAATAAAAGTCTAACAGTCAGATATTTTTCAGAGTTTAATGTGAAAGCGACTTGCAGTTTGAGTTTTTACCTTTTATTGACATCACTATATAAAAAAACCCATTTGGATCTGATTCCTCTCCTTGAAGTGGCTTTAGGAAAGTTATAACTGGTAATTCAATTAGTCTCAGTGCTCTTGGTGTTGTTGTAGCTTTATTATTTCAGTATTTTATATCGGAGCTGATTGCTGACAGCAGCAGCTACTGAAAACAGAGCAGATCATAATCATCATAGTCCTCTTCATCAGCACAAACGGAGTCTGAGGCAGACAGTTTTACTCCCTATCAGCATCCTGGACCGACTCTGATTCCTCTGTAGTCAGCAAGTGGTGAGGACTCCGCCAAGAAAACCCCCTCCACTGACCCACGAACACACCTCCACCCCTCTACACCTTCAAACCTCAACCCTGTCCAATGCCCTTCTGTTGCTTAGCCCAGTGAGTCTGATTCCACATCCGCCCTCTGGTCTGGGAGGTTTGTTATTCTATCATACGGCCACAAAAAACCTTAAAATAAACGTTGTTATTACGATGACGGCTCTGTTTTCCTCAAGCGCATTTATGCCGGTTATCGAAAGCAAAGTTAGTGAAGTGTGATTTACAGTAACTGTATTCGATTACCTTAATGGCTTCATTTCATTTCTATTTTCTCTATTTTCTCGTCATTCTTTCTCGGCTGTTAATCTCTCACTCCCTCTCTCTTTGCACACATATACGTATATATGTTGTGTGTGTGTGTGTGTGTTTGTGTGTGTGTTTTTTAATCACTTATTTCATGATGGAGATGATGCAGATTATCAAAAGCAGTGAGGTTTATCTCTTCTGTTTTTACGCTTTCTGTTCCGCACTGGGGGTGGGACTAAGTGTCTGCTTTGGTAGCGTTGCTCTTTTGGTTTTGTGCGTGTGTGTGTGTGTGTGGTTGTGTGTGTAATGAAGCCTGTCATTACAGTACTGCAGGGAGGAGTCTCTCCCTGCACAACCAGAGGATGCATGCCACCACACACACACACACACACACACACACACACACACACACACACACACACACACACACACACACACACACACACACACACACAGTGCATATATATATATATTACTTACTTTTAGAGATCTTCAGGCTGACACCACTAGGCGAGCTGACTCTGCAACCATAAGGACGAGAAACATCTTCAGCCAATCAAAACGCAACAAATTACTGTCATGAATTAGAGTCAGCAGTTAGTTTCACTACAAACCTTTTTTTATGTACTTTTTATCGATTCATCAAAACGAAAGTAAAAACTTAAACACTAAAGCAGATGACAAGAATAATAACTTCCAGAATAGGAAGCAGGTATACTTAAGATGACAGATATGCAGTGCAGACTGTGTTTCGTGTAAAAAGTCCCCCATCGATCGTAACGAGCAGACATGTTCTGTTCAACTGAGTGAACAGTTCATGTTTCCTCCGGGTTTCACGGCAGGAAGTAGTTGGGTGAGGTGGTAAACCACAGAGATCCCGGTGCGTCTCGTCTCATGATCAGTTGGCGGTTGATGATAACGGCCTGAAACAATAACCACCCCCCCCCCCCCATGAGGGTGAACAGTTTGAACTCTCGCTTGTTACTCTACGTTGAATTGACCCTGTGCATGTTTCTTTTTCTTTCCAACTCACCGATGACATTAAAGGTGATTTAACTTGAGCTAACTTTTAAATGTAAACTTCATCATTCTTTTTTTCTCGCTCCCTTCCTTCCTCCCCTGGCTTCCTTCCCTTCCTTCCTCTTTCCCCGCCGTCCCGCTGCAGTGCTGTTAGACGACAGAGCTCTGTGTTAATGAGTAGGCTGGAAACATTTTTGTGTCTCAGCTGCTCGGCCTCCACATTCCTGCACTGAGTCTGAGTGTTTGTACCTCCAGTGGTGGTAGTTCACATCGATGCTCACATGTTGCCTCTGTGCACTTCAACAAACCAACAATCATGATAGCTGTTGTCATGGAAACAACAACACCAGTTTGTAATTGGATCTTGAAGGACAGATTTTACTTGTATTGTTTGATTCAGTGTCCCAGAGGTCAAAAGGTGAACAAGAGCATTACGGCACACCCTAAGTACTGTGTTATGTGTGTTTTAATGCTAAATTAAATTATAAAGCACTGAGAAATGTGACATTTTGTTAAAGCATGGATGATGTAAGGCGGTAAAACAACAGAGTCATGTCATACTCACAGCTCATACTCAACTAAATTTATGTTCAGTTCCTTCAACTCTGTTTTTTTTTTTGTCAGCCGTTAGTTTTTCCAAGCTACTGTCAACTCTCTTTCTCTCATGTTTTTAAAATGATGCCATTTGAGCTGCTTTAATTTAAAACATATGTGCAGGAAGTGGCCGGTTCATTGATGGTCACAGCAATTTTAAAAACAATAAAATGGATGCAACTAGAAATAATAAGTGAAAGAAAACTGTTTATGTTAAAAAAAGAAACTCTGGTGGTAAGTGTGCCATTCTGATGGAAGTTTAAATGAGTGAATTGTTAAAGACAAGTAAAATTGAAGAAAGTGTTGAGTTTACATTCATAGGAAATTGAATTATGGGCTGGTTACTGTGATGGAAATCTTAGAGCTAGTTCCCTCGAGACAGAAGAGGTTTCGCCAGACCCGGATGTCTTAAGCAGTAACATTTATTGTTTCTCGATGGAGGAGAACAGGGAAACGCCACGTGTGAATCACAGCGTACTGCTACCCAATTCTGAAGATGGTGTCCTTGAGCACAGTGTCTAACCTTCCCCAGACCAGCTAAGTTCCGCTATATCCAAATAGGGTTAGTTCTACATCAGCCTGCCATGTGTGAGGATTCTATTGGATATAAGATCTAAACGAGGAAATACATCTACCGTTGCTGTGCTAGCAACAACATAGCCTCTGTACAGTCTCTCTTATTATCCAGCGTCTCCAACCAGGCACCAGCCTGTTGAGCCTAAACCGAATACACAAGGTTTCGAGCTGACCTTGGCCTACCAGCGGCCCTAGCCAGCTCGGCCCTATCAGGCACATACAGTGAGACTGGCTAAGAGAGACCGACAGTTGACCTGACCTACAGACAGTTACCTTTAACCTACAAGAGGGAAGGTTAACATACAATAAGGGAAATTAAAAAGGAAGTCTCCTAAGTAAAATTAAAGTTACATATATTGAATTTGAACCCATCATCCATGCATGCACTTAAAAAACTATCACTGGATTTGATACTGAAGAAAACTTGAAAACGTGATGATACTCAGTCTAGTTCTGCAGGTCTAAGAAATTATTATTATTTTTTATTATTATTATTATTATTATTATTATTATTTTGGCAAAACTTATTTCTGAGCTGATTTATGGACATTTATTGCAGCGTACATCTAGGATAATGAAGTGTGCTCAGAGAAGTAGCCACCTTACCTACCTTAATGGCCTCCTAATTTACATCCGAAATGATGCTGACTTTGAGAAGTTTAAGAAGACTCAGCAAGGTGTCTTCACTTGAGGGTTCTTCACCGCTTTCCTCCTCTTGAGGTCAAAGGTCGCACATCGACAACAATGCACTACTGACCCGCCTCATGACCTCAGTGAGATCACTTCCTGTCCCGTAAGAGGGACAGTGTTGACATTTAACACAGGAAGCCCCACGCCTGTTTCTCAGGGTGTATTTTGTATTAGCAGCATCAAGACTTTTTCCTCATAAAGAAGATTAACTTCTCTCACGTTGCTCTGCTCAGTCGCCTGCAGGTGTGAGGAAATCTCATTAACAAACAGTTGATTCAGAAATAATTCTTTCTGCTGTTTAATCGTTTTACTTCCTGTTAGCAGGGAGGTCGGAGGTCGTTCAAAGTGCTTTACAAACACTTCAACATTGAAAGGAACTGAAAAAAATATATTAAAAGAGTGAATAAGATAAAAAATATGATTATACAAAAGCCTTAAACATGACATTAAAATGCAGCAGAGGGCTTCAACAACAGGAAGCAGTAGACTCGTGGCTAAAAATTTGAAGTCATCTTTCATTTATGTTGAGTAACTATTTTATTTTAACATTTTTTTGCTTGTTTCTGTTAACTATGCACTAAAATATCACATCTGGGATAATTTAGCCGAGTTACTAAATTTCAGTATTCACGAAAATGTGTAAGGAAAGCTTGTTGCATCACATAAACTACTTCTTCTGTAGGCTGGAGTTGTTACTGAACATCAAACAGCTTTCCTGCTACAAGACTAATAACGCTACACCCACTTCTTTACAATGATGTTAACATTATCAGATAATAACCTTACTTACAATACTAGTTTAACAAATCCGAGGATAATGGATGCTGCCACTTGATTAACTGATTCACTCATTATTAAAGTGGTTTCCTGTTGGGACCTGTTGATGGATTTGCAGAGCTCTGAGGAGGTTTTGTCTAAAAGTCTCGAACATAAAATGTTGTTTGTTCCTAGAAGGTTGGTAAGACCTTGAGTTTTGTTCCACATTGTGGGCTCACTAATGAATGCAGTAAATGTTGTCAGTATGAAAGCTGACTGTGCCCGGCAGCGGTGCAGCTTGAATGCTCATTTATGGTCGTCTTTATGAGCAGGACGATCGGGAACAACACGGAGGCTGAAACCTTGAGAAGCCGCTCGCTGCTTCGGTCGATGCTGCAAGTTTAAACAAGTTGACTTGAGGGAATTTGGCCTTTTACTCAGCTCTTTTTCTCTTAGAACAGATTTAGTGATGGGTTATAAAAGATTACCTAACGGACTTGAAATCTGGTCATGAATTTTTTTTTTATTCGTTCAGCAAAAACTGTTGTTGTGTTGTTCTCTCACAGCGTCGTTACTGACTTTGTTGGACTTTTATGGTCTGATTCTTGTTCGCTCTTTTGATGTGTCATTCATTATCTCATTTGCATAGTATGTTTCACCAGTCGGTGTGTTCTGTTTTATGGAGCAGAAACAACGTGGCCCATGTTCAAGCGTGCCGATGTTTTGTTGTAGACACGTTGTCATTAACATGTAACATTACACAACAGTCACATCGTAATGACTAGTTTTGTGCCTTTGGGGTGAACAGGTTAGTGAGTATCTACATGAACTCTACTAGACAAACTACCAAAAAATCAGTATCATTTTTTTTAAAGATTTTGTAATTCTTTGAAAGCTTTAAATAGAAACTGTCCATTATTATCATACGTTTTGTTTTTTTTAGGTTTTTATATCATTCTAGAGCTTCCCAGTTTTCAAATCCACAAATTCAAACTCATGTGTTTTGGAAGGTAAAATAATAAATAATAATAAATGAGTCTGGTGGCTTTTAAGAGAGCAATATAACAACTGTTTCTGTGCCTAATAGTACCAGTTTTATTGTCTAATACCCAGCCTGCTTAATAAGTTCAGTATTGGGTCTGATAACGACCCAAAAGATCATATTGGTGCATCACTATAACAACAAAAGAATTGGATTTGAGAAGTCTCCTTTAATTAGGTTTTTACAATGTTGCAACCAAGGTATGTGCTGACACTTTACAATACAATAAAATATAATATTTCCATATTGGACATGCTGATGTCTGATGGTCAGGCTTGGTCAGTAGTAGTAATAGTAATAATTAAGCCTTTATTAGTCCCACAATGGGGAAATTATTTCTCTGCATTTAACCCATCCCGGAGGAGCAGTGGGCTGCAATGAAGCGCCCGGGGAGCAACTTGGGGTTAGGTGTCTTGCTCAAGGACACCTCGGCATGTTGCCGGTAGAGGGGTTTGAACCACCAACCTTCTGGTTACGGGACAAGCGCTCTACCTCATGTGCCACAGCCGCCCACAAGCATGCTAATGCTGTATCATCACTTGTCATCTCACATGCCATCATGTGTAGACGCATTCAAATGCAACCTGACAGATGTGAGACTGATGTGTACTCAGAGCATCTCTCTCTCTCTCTCTGTGTGTGTGTGTGTGTGTGTGTGTGTGTGTGTGTGTGTGTGTGTGTGTGTGTGTGTGTGTGTGTGTGTGTGTGTGTGTGTGTGTGTGTGTGTGTGTGTGTGTGTGTGTGTGTGTGTGTGTGTGTGTGTGTGTGTGTGTGTGTGTGTGTGTGTCAGTCAAACATTGCATTACAAGTGTTTTTATTAAGGTCACTGCAGCGAATACTGTGTAACGATGTGACTGCATTATTTTAGAGGTTAAACGTCTACAGTGGTTATGAATATTAGACATCACACACACACACATAGACACACACACACACACACACACTCTGCCAGTAACAGCAGTGTGTTTGCAGCCGGTCGTTGAGTCAGACCGCGGCTGTTTGCTCTGAGGATGAAAGCAGGACTGACTAGCTCTTTGTTTCTCAACCACGTTGTTTTAAATAGCACTTCCTGTGACCCATGATGCAACACTGCCTGTGTGCTGTTGATTCGCAGTGATTTAATATCCACATTGTACTGTTTACTGACAGAATCACTGCTGAAGTTTGTAAAGTCAAATTTCATCATTTGAGAAACAAAAACAACATTCTCTTGTTCCAGCTTCAGAAATACAACAGTTAGCTGCTTCTCTCCATTTTATATCACAGTTAACTGGATATCTTTGTGTTTTGGACTGTTTGTCGAATAAAACAAACACACTCTCCCATCATCTTGGGCTCTGAACGTGTTTGGGGCATAACAATTAGCAGAGAAAATAGCAGTTAATAGTTATTATAGTTAATAATAAATGACGTTAGGTTTAGCTTAGCACAACGACTGGAAGCGAAACCTTAGCTTAGCTCTATTAAAAGTAAAACAAAATCCACTTTCCAACATCTCCAAATTGTAATAATAGCTATTAAAGTAATTTAGCATTAAAAAATAATTTGAGCTAGGCTAACAGTTTCCAATGTGCTGAGGTTGGCTAACCACATCCTTGACCTTTTTCTGTACTGGACACACTGATGAAACTAATACCCATGTTCTCATCTGAATGAAAGTCAACAATTAAACACCTTTTAGTGTTTCACCTGTTCAGCTTCCATCTTGAATCCTGATGCGACTGAAAGTTGTTGTTTGTCTGTCGTCCTTTTGCAGCGACGCTTTAGTTTCTCGATGAGGAAGGATATGCCTGGAAAAAAATATGGCTATTTTCCCGAAAGAACGGCAGTGTTGATTGTCCGCAATGGAATCTGTATTAAGTGCAGGATGTGACTCCACAATACAGTTTATTACAGGCAGCATTCCAAACAGATATTCTACACAAATAGGACTCAAGTGAGACGTGGCTTTTTCTTGCTAGGCCTCATTAGGGTTTTGTGTTTTGAATTTTAAACAACAGAACTTTTCCATGATTGTTGCCTGCAGAGGAAATGAACTCTCGGTGAGTTCTCGCTCCGCTAACAAAACAAAATGTGTTTTTTAAGGGTCCAGCTTCACTAGAACAATGTGGAGAAATTGGCCTGACATTTCTTGGCCTTTTTTTGGCTGCTGCTGATAACCGAAGTTGATATTGTTGTTGCCGAGCTACAGCGGGATGTGATGTCATCAATCCTGGCCTTGAGCGGCCGACTTCTGCCCCGCTGCCAAACACTGACCTCCTTGAGTTTGACGATATTTGTACCTCAGATAGACGTGTTTGTGATCATGTTAAACAGTCCGATTCATTTTAATGGGTTTTGTCAGTAAGTTTACTCTACATAACATGAGTTTATTATTGGCTAATGCAGTCTAATACAATAGTCCTGCAATTAATCCTTCATAATGTTCAGATTTGTTTCAGAGAGGCCTTGATTCAGTCAACTGTATTATCATTCTGGTGAATGTAGTGTGTGGTGCTGTTGAATTGTATTGCTTTATACTGAAGTTTTTTATTTTGTCCATTCCATTTATATCAATGAGGATAGAATAACAAAAAAAAAACCATCTCTGTATAACACAATGCTGCATTGAATCAACACTCTAAATCATTTTCAACAAAAACTGAACAATATGTTTTTTTTGCTCCATTGTTGGAATATTTGAGGGTTTCATAGAGAGCACAGATTTGACATTCTGACACTCAAATACAATGTATATACTGCCACCATTAAGCTGCCACTCTATATTTGAAATTTAAATCATGGGGTCAGAGGTGGGTAAAATAATATAAACTGTAACGACTGAATTTCAACATTTACATTCTACAAGCACAACAAGCTTATGAAGTGGGCGGCCCAAAAGCGGGTGCTCTTAAACTTTACTATCAGCTTGACCTTTTGACCTGTCAGTTAACTAAACTTTTCAATACACATGGAGGAGAACCATCTGAGAGGCAGAGTGTGGAAGTATTCAGGGTTCTTCACAGTAGATGGAGAAATGACAGAGAAATATACTACAATATATGTTTGTTGACTCTGTTAAAAGCAGCTGTCTGCCTTCTTTCACACACTCAGGAGACCGAAGCTCGTAGAATTAATTCAAACATATACTAGATCATGTTTGATACGATTTGTGCACTATATGATAAATTTGGATTGGTTTTGGAAACAGTAAAGTCCAAACTAATCATAGTTTGTTGGATGGTTTGAAAAATAAAATATTTTAGATATTTTTCTTCTTTTTTTACTTACTTATTTTTAAAACCAGTTATTGACTTCTTTTTTATTCCCTCTTCTCTCTGCAGACCTCTCAAAGAACAGACTGGCCGACGTCCCCTTAGAGGTCTGCCACCTGGTCGCCCTGGAGACATTGAACCTGTATCACAACTGCATCAGGACCATCCCAGACAGCATCATCGGCCTGCAGTCACTCACCTCCTTAAATCTCAGGTACACACATTTACTGTGCTGTCTTACAGTGTGAGAGCCTAAGCTCAAGTACTTCTCTTCATTTTCTCTCTCTAATATATCACGGATAACTTGTGGATCGTTTGAGGGTGTTGCATTCTGGGTACGATGCAGTATTCAAGTATATCTGAAGCAGTACTTTCTAAGAGGATCCAGATTTTGTGTGCTGGAAAGACAGTAAGATTTGATTCACTGATGGGAATTATGGCCAAATATGGAAGTACAACCCAAGTTAAAATATACCCTTTCATTTGAAAGTTTACATCAGCGACCCAAATGCCATGTTGTCTGTGTTGTTTTAGCTGTGAGGTGTGTGTGTGTGTGTGTGTGTGTGTGTGTGTGTCTGTCTGTTTTGTGTAGCTGCTGTCAGACACTCTGAGCACAACACACGGACCAAATCGGAGTGACGAAGCAAAAATACAAACAGTGATATTGTCCTTTTAACGCGAGCAGACTGTGTATTGTGTGTCGGCTTACGGCCACAGCGCTTTCACTGTTTCAGCTGTGTGACTCAATGTGTGTGTGTGTGTGTGTGTGTGTGTGTGTGTGTGTGTGTGTGTGAGTGTGAGTGTGTGTGTGACCATCAATGATGAAGGGTGAACTGTTTCACACACACAGCTGATGTCTGGTGTACTGTTAGTTAACTCAAAATCCTCTCCCTCTCTCACACACACCCTCTCTCTCTCTGACCTTTACACACACACACACATGGGGCTGACCCTCACACTCACACTCTGCTTCACTCTGTCAGGTTGTGTTAAAAGGTCAAATTGATCGCTGCTGTCTCGACGCTGTCATCTCTATGAGACTCTCACTGCTGCTGATATGTGACTCAGATCTGTTTTTTTTTTTTTTTTTTTTTATCACAACGTAAAAATCAATTTGACTTTTGATAACACCGCTGTGCTTATGTGTTTAAACTGACATTTTGATTGTTTGTTGCACAGCAGGAGACATTCAAAGACTTCTCTTTGCACTAGGAAAAAATGATGACCAAACCATTAATCTAGAAAATAATTGGCATATAAATCGATAAAGAATATAATCCTAAATGCTAGTCCCATTTACATAGTTTGAGCTGCATAACCCCAAAATAAACGAAATATTCAGAATAAAGAATGTAAAAAAAAAAAAGGATGATGAAAATGGTTTTCTTACACCATTGTATTTTTTATCTTTAGTGAATCAGATCTTTTTCTCTCTGCTGCTAGGATGATAATTAATCTGTTATAGATCAGCAACACACTGACAGCGCAGCTCATTTGCATGACTCAGCATACTGTCATCCAGCACACACACACACAACTCACACACACGCACAACACATTCATAAAACATACACACATACACAAAAAACACACTCACACACACAAACACACTTTTTGCAGTCATGCTGCTATCACTTGAATTAGCTATTTAATTAGGTTAATTAATGAATTGGGCTTTGAAATGCTAATCTGGTTGGGGAACAACCGGCATGCGTGAGACACATGACTACAGAAGTGTGTGTGTGTGTGTGTGTGTGTGTGTGTGTGTGTGTGTGTGTGTGTGTGTGTGTGTGTGTGTGTGTGTGTGTGTGTGTGTGTGTGTGTGTGTGTGTGTGTGTGTGTGTGTGTGTGTGTGTGTGTGTGTGATGTCTAATATTCATAACCACTGTAGGCAGAAAGTCTTTATTCTCGCCACAGAAAGAAAGACTGGTGACATTTGGATTTTAGATTTGAAGTATTACGCATGCACACACACACACACACACACACACACACACACACACACACACACACACACACACACACACTCTCTGAGTCTGTCCTGTCACAACAGGAAGGACGCTCTGCCTTCCTCTCCAGGAGTATTGCAGGGTTATTTTTAGTGACTTTAAAGTGAAGCAGCTCATAGTCATCATCTGTATCAGAGTTTTATCTCTGACTTCATCTTTATTCAATTGTACACATATACTACACAAATATACACAAATATTCATCAATGTAGGCTGTTGTTATGGTTGCACATTTAAGATTATATTTTAGATTTATTCATTCTTTTTTGGCCTTTTTTTGTGTGAACAGCTGGACAAACTCACTTATGTTTCCTGAATGTTATTTTCAGAGCTGAGTCAGAGGGGGTTTCACAGTCGTGTGTGTGTGTGTGTGTGTGTGTGTGTGTGTGTGTGTGTGTGTGTGTGTGTGTGTGTGTGTGTGTGTGTGTGTGTGTGTGTGTGTGTGTGTGTGTGTGTGTGTTACATCTACTTGTGTGTGTGTGTGTGTGTGTACATCTACTTGTGTGTGTGTGTGTTACATACATTGTGTGTGTGTGTTACATCTACTTGTGTGTGTGTGTTACATCTATCTACTTGTGTGTGTGTTTACATCAACTTGTGTGTGTGTGTGTTACATCTACTTGTGTGTGTGTGTGTGTGTTACATCTACATCTACTTGTGTGTGTGTGTGTTACATCTACTTGTGTGTGTGTGTGTGTGTTGTGTGTTGTGTGTGTGTGTGTTACATCTACTTGTGTGTGTGTGTTACATCTACTTGTGTGTGTGTGTGTGTGTTACATCTACTTGTGTGTGTGTGTGTGTGTTACATCTACTTGTGTGTGTGTTACATCTACTTGTGTGTGTTACATCTACTTGTGTGTGTGTGTTACATCTACTTGTGTGTGTGTGTTACATCTACTTGTGTGTGTGTGTGTGTGTTACATCTACTTGTGTGTGTGTGTGTTACATCTACTTGTGTGTGTCTACTTGTGTGTTACATCTACTTGTCATCTACTTGTGTGTGTGTGTGTGTGTGTGTGTGTTACATCTACTTGTGTGTGTGTGTGTCTACTTCTGTGTGTGTGTGTTACATCTACTTGTGTGTGTGTGTGTGTGTGTGTGTGTGTACATCTTGTTCTGTTTGTGTGTTAATGTATGTAATGTGTGCTTGTGTTTCTCTTTTACTGGTCAGAGATTAAAGACACCGTTTGCTTTTCTCAGTGACATTTATTTTTAAAGGACGCCTAAAGTTCTTTTTTTAGTGGTGGGGAAAAAAAATTTATAAATAAAAGCTATTTCACCTAAGAGGAGTTATTTTGGACATGGCTGAGTAAAATGATTTTAATTTATCATCAAGTTTTTAGTGACGCTTAAGTGAACTAAAAGAAAATGCAACACCGAGCTGCTTTAAAAATAGTGTTTTGCTTAACTTAAACAGGAATCCAAGAAAGAACCGGAGGTGGATACGTCACACTTTGACCAATTTAACAGCCCCCTAAAAGAAAAGTGATAAAGCCCCCAGAATGTGGCTCACAGATGAAGCATCAGGCGAGAGGATGAGTCATCAGAAAAGAAAAGGTCAACTTTAGTTTAGCCCATCAGATGCAGACATTTGACAAACTCCTATAAAATACAGTAGAAGTAAAAGTCCAGTTTCTCTACCTTGCATATTTGCAGCATTAGTGCTGAATAGACATATTTCTGTCATTGTTTCACAGTAAAAAAATAAACATTCTACTTCCTTCCATCAGACCTTCCTTTGAAACATCAGAGTAAGAATTTGGCCTAAAAATAGTCTTACATTCTGAGCTGATCAGCAGGATCGGGATCAACTCTGATCCAAGCTATTTTTTATTATTTTTATGAAGTTGGATTCATTCTCTGCCCTTTGTTTATATGCTCTGGCTACGGCAGCTGTCAGGTGAGTCAGTCTTATTGTAGTCTAATACTGGGTTCAGACTGCACAGTATTCATGTCTGTTAAAGACTCAGTGAGATGAAAAATACACTTTCTCGGTTTTAATTCTATGTCCCTGTGTCTAAAAGTCGTATCAAATCCTTATTTTTTCCTCTGTTATATGGTTTTAAATGTTTGATGCCTCATCCTGCTCTCAGGTTGTTTACTAAAAATCAACCCATCATATCAGACTTTGGGCTACTATCTAGTCACACTGTTCATATAAAACTGCGCTTCAACGTTTAAAAAAGCAATCTGGAGGTATAGAAAGAAATGGGTTTGGATATCAGTGGGCAACAACTTTGTTTTCATATCAAATACAATATTCCTGAGTTCATCTTCTTTCAATGGAAGTGAAACATGAAACTGTTCCTCTGTTTTGCTACTACAACCAGTTTGAAAATGATCTAAATAACATATCATATGTATGTCTGTTGGCATGTTTGCACACACACATGTACAATCATGAAGCAGAAGTGAAGTGTTGATGTGACTTAATATCTTTTTATCCCCCATGGGGCTTTCTGTTGTCTCTGTGTGACAAAACAAACAGCAGTTCTTCTTAAATGTGAACGTGAAATCACATTATAGAACGTGTTTACTTTGTAATGCATTCACTGTTCGCGACTCGTCATTTAATTTTAATGCAGTGTTGAAAGATGTGGTGTTAAAATATTCATATGTATGGCTTCTGCTTTCTCATTCTTGTTCTTTATGTATTTGAAACAGTTGATTATGTAAATGTACCATGGTTACCTTGATGGCCAGTAGTGCAAAAAAGAAGTGAAAATAAGTGTTTTAAATTGCATGCTGAAGAATGTGAATGTGATGTAAATGAAGTCACGTGATCGTGGTTAATTGAGTGAGTGATGTTTGTGTTGCAGTCGTAACCAGCTGGGTTCTCTGCCGGCCTGTCTGTGTGGTTTACCTCTGAGAGTCCTCAACGCCAGCAACAACAAGCTGGTCAGCCTGCCGGAGACCATCGGACAGCTGCACTGCCTCATGGAGCTGGTGAGACTCTTTATGCCGTATCTCTGTTATGTTATCTGTTTTTGTGCATGTATACTTGTTTGGTATGTTTCGTGGGAATTGTTTTCATCTGTAATTTCTGTGCGTAATGTTTTTGTTTCTCCGCAGGACATCAGCTGTAATGAGATCACGGCTCTTCCTCGACACATCGGCCGACTCAAAGCTTTACGGGAACTAAACGTTCGCCGAAATCTTCTCTGCGTCCTGCCAGAAGGTGAGTTTGTGACAGAGGCGCCTCTTTCTCCAAGTTCAGCCCAAATGATCCTTTTTGTTCTTTTTTATGTCCAAAACAAAATGAAGTGCCTTGTGTTACTATGACCTAGACAGTTGGTGAAATTTGGTTGCAAAAGATTCCGTTTTCTTTCAGAGAGCAATGTAGACAAACTAGATTAAACAAACCCTTAACATTTCCTACCTTACCTGTTTATCTAACAGAAGAGGTTTCAAGTCATTTCAAGAAGCCAATTTGAGAAGCTGCTATTACTTGTATTGATTATTTAAACAAACTCTTCTTTATGTATGCCAAATGCATTTGAGACCACAGAGTCCTCTGTAGGCACTGCCACACCCATCCAGGTCCCCAAAAATATACTTAACCCTCAGTGTGACCGAAGAACAACCTCCAGTCCCCAAATAAGTAGACGACACGGAGACCAGTTAGACACCACCCAGTCTGACTGAGGAACTCTCAGTCAGACTATCTGCTGATAGGCTGAGGCTGAAAAATCAGAGTTAAAACTCACGGGACCAACTGGTGGGTTTTGAGACTTCAAATCGTTCTTTTCTGGTTTCAGTTTATGGTACAAAGATCTGTTGAGGATCCAACGTAATTTAAGAACTGTTTATTAGATTAGGACTGCAACTAATGCTTGTTTTTTCATTGTTGATTCATCTACTGACAATTTGCCCCAGAAAATAGTGAAAAATGTCCAAAGCTTCCGAGAGTCTTCAGATGTCTTGTTTTGTCCATCAAACAGTCCAGACATCAGGGATATTGGGTTTAAATAGTAGCAAAATCAGGAAACCAGCAGATATTCATATTTGATAAGTTAGAAGAGGATAAATTTGGCATTTTGCTCTAAAAAATATTAAAAAACGATTAATTGATTTTATAAAAAAGTTGCTTATTTAATTCCTGATTCTTGCATTATTTTTCTCTTGCAGCAGGTTGAATTTTTTTTTTCATTAATATACTTTTTAATTTAAATACTCTGAAACAAATACGAACCATTACTTCCACCAAGGAAGCATTTTAAAGTTGTTAATATGTATAAAAAAAGGCCATTAAATATAATTTCATGTAACAAACCATAGATAACTGGTTGTTTATGGCCTGACTGAGCTTTGACTGATGGGGGACGATGCCTGAAAGAGGACATACAATATTATTTTGGAGAGTATAAACATGTAAATCAGGTCTTTAGAAGCACTCCCCTCATAGAGAAACCTGGAGGGGTAGATTGGCACAAACCAACCAAAGGTGCTTTGTTATTGGACTTCCTGTTTGTAGAGGTAGCTCATTAGTCTGATTAATCTGCTGTATGAAAATCTATGATGAGGTCTGCTGCTGAAAAGTCAAGTCATCTTATTTACAGAGCCAAATACAACAAATCCCAAATTCACATCAAGGTGCTTTACAATCTGTTCAGCAAACGGTACCTTCTGTTCTCAGATTGTTTGCCACGAAATTTAGTTTCTTAGAATACTTTGTATGAATCATTATCATTCTGGTAATTTTTTCCATTTGAAAACGGATACCAAAGGGAAACACTTCACAGAAATGAGGATATTTTTGATTCATCCATCTTATCTGTTTTGGATTCATCGCTGTGTCGTCCCGTCTCGACGTATGCGTGTCTCTCACTGTTATGAGCGTCTACTGGGCTGATTGATCGTCTTTGATCTGTGTGAGCGGCTTGATGCCACAGAGACAGGGAGGGTTTGGACCGAGCAGACTGGACGGCAGCCTGACGGAGGGAGGGATGTTGTTTTTGATTTAATGTCTGTTGAACTTGTGCAGACTCCATTGGTGCTCTGGAGAGCCCCTGGGAAAAGACCACCAGGACTGTTTAAGTGCTCTTTTAAAGGTCGGCCAAGCTTCGGGTGGGGGTTGTGTTTGTCAAGCTCGATTCTGAAGATCAGATCGGCAGACCTGATGGAAAAATTATCCTCAAAGCCAGAAACGTCGCCACGGCAACAAGATGCTTAGGTTACAACAATGGCAGAACAAAACAGAAGTATTCAGATCCTTTCCTTTAGCAAAAGCACTACTACCACACTGTGGAAAAAAAACATGTACACGCAAAATGTACATAAAGTAAAAGTACTCATTGTGCAGTAAAATGTTAGCTGTCAGTGTATTACTAATATATATGATGCTTTTGTATTAATATCACTGCTGCATTAATGTGTATGTTGCATCTTATTGCCGTAGATGTTCAAGGTTATGATAATTTTAACGTCTTTATATACTAATGAGTAGTTTAATCTACAGCAATGCATCATATTCTATAAGATCATTCAATGTCTGTAACTTCACTGTCCTGTTGGAAGCATGTTTCTCTAAACAGTCAACTTTTCATGAGCTCAGAAAAACAGCCCCTTTTTTAGCTTTGTGACGCTGCATTTCAGTAGTTTATTTATCTTGAGAAGTAAGAGAATGTTCTCAACACACGGAGGAGCACTTCATTCCTCAGTTTATCACAAACACTCAAAAATCCCCCCATTTGGAGTTACAGGAAAATATGAAAAGCTTTCATCTGTAATGGAACTTAAGCTGTCAGACAAATGTAGTGGAGTGAAAAGTACAATATTTACCTCTGAGATATAACGGAGTAGAAGTATAAAGTTGCATTACATGGAAATATCCAAGTATAGTACAAGTACGTTGAATTTGTACTTTATCAAATGTACTAAATTACATTCCACCACTGCAATTCCTACAATAACACACAAATATAGAAGAAGCATTTAAGTGTACGGCCTCAAAGAATCCCTGTGAGGCTGTAGAAATACAGTGTTATTTTTATTTTTTATTATCTATATAGTCTCCACTTGTGTGCCCGCTTTACTACAAAACAGTTTCTCTGAGTGTTTTGAACATAATTAAAACAGTTGTCCTCACAGCAGGAGTGTCTAGCATGTAATAAATGCCAGGATATATTTTAATCCTGTGACCTGGAGTCGGTCCTCCCTCCATCATGGCAGCTCAGCTGACATTATTACCGCCTACAAGAGGTTTTAATTATGAGCCGCTGTCTGTAATGATCACTGGGTCATCATTTACGGGCTCGTCAGTGAGGCTGCATTCAGAGAAGTCTGCAGGATATAACTCCCTGAATGTTTCTTTTTCTTCCCACAAGTCCACACGTCAGTCTGTTCTGTTTCTATTTCACGTTTGTCTGAGGATTCATTTAAGCAAAAACACACACTTACAAACACACAGTTTATTTATAGAGTGCCTGAACAACCAGGAATGAAAACCTCAATGTGTTTTACATCAAAGGAGGGACACATTTAAGGAATACTGAAACTCATAAATGTGGCAATAACTCTTAATTAATCATTCAGTCTTGACTATTACAATATCAAATAGCCAAAAGCGACACTTCAAATCTAAGAGATATTATGTCATGTGCGAATCTTGAAAGAATTGAATCAATTATTGAACTAATGTTAGCACTACATTAAAGTATTAGATTCTTTCCCCCTGCTGTAGCTGTAGTCCGTTTTGGATTAACAACAATTACAATAGATCCTCCCAACTGTGTTTGCTTATGTTGATAATGAGGGACAGATGTAAACCTGCAACAGTAGCAATAGTTTTGCTTTATTTAGGCATTTATTTGGTGTTTCCAAAATACTCATGTTGGTTTATGCACAACGGGTGGTTTGATAAGTTTTCTTGTTTCAAAGGAGAAATAAAAGCTAATGGAAACAGATTCTTCACACACACACACACACACACACACACACACACACACACACACACACACACACACACACACACACACACACACACACACACACACACACCTCGGCATGTGTTTCTTTTTCTGCTACTGTAGACAAAACATCCTCATGTCCTGCTGCCACTCATTGTTCCAGGCCTCTCTGCCAGAAAGACCAACAAATACAAAATGAAGTACAGACAGGGACGTGGTTGCATGACGGTCCTCCGCCTTTTTGTCTAGTGAGCAAACACCACAATGTCCATGAGGATCAGAAGAGACTTTCATTCATTCTGAAGAAAAAAAAACACAAGATGAGTGGCAGCAATAGAAGTTGTGATTTACTGCTGCTGCATTAACGTAACGCTCCTGTCACGTCCTCTTGCTTATGTTCACATGAAGTCGTTTATAGAAAACACACACTGAAATTGTGTATATGTATAATTCAGATACCAAATTTATTATTTACATATAAAAATAGTTTTGGCCTGAGAAAAAGAACAATTAAATGATTCAAACTTTCATTTATCCATCCATTTTCCGTAACCTGCTTATCCAGTTCAGGGTCTCAGGGGTGCTGGAGCCGATCTCAGCTGTCATTGGGTGAAGGCAGGGTTCACCCTGGACAGGTCTCCAGTCTGTCACAGGGCTGACATATAGAGACAGACAACCATTCACACTCACATCCACACCTATGGGCAATTTAGAGTCTTCAATGCACCTAAGCTGCATGTCTTTGGACTGTGGGAGGAAGCCGGAGAACCCGGAGAGAACCCACGCTGACACGGGGAGAACATGCAAACTCCACACAGAAGGTCGTCCAGCCCGGGAATTGAAGTGAGGCGACAGTGCTAACCACTACACCACCGTGCAGCCTAACTTTCATTTAGTTTTCCCTTTAATGTTTCATAATGACCGGAGAGAATACTTTTAGAACTTGGATTTTGAATTTGTTTTCCAACCTAGAAAAGCGCAAGTGATCCTTATTATTGAACCACAATGGTGCAATTGGGCTCTAAATGTATATATTTATTTATTTAAGCATATTAGCATAGGAATAATAAACATAAATAGGACCCTCTGCACAATACTCTCTACTGTGGTTTGATTGGAGGAGTTTGAACTATGATTTGTTTCAGGTGATATTCCAGTAGTGCTAACCGTACACTAACCTTCTTATTTCTATTGTGAAGTTTGATAAATGGTTACGCAACATGCCTGTTAATTCCAGCGTTTAGAGGCATTATTGAGAAATACAGGAAGCCATTCCTATTTAAATCTGCACACGTTTTAATGCTAAGCGTCCAGTGTCTTCCACCAATGACTGGTGTTTTCTCTTCTATTCTTATTGAACTGTTGCCCTTCCTGTCTTTCTGTTTCTGCCCTTTCAATTGTCAGTCTGGTTGAACTTCTACATTGTCTTCTCCACGTACAAAACAAACCCTTCATACGAAATAACATCTATCTGTCAAGAAGACTTTCTACAACTTAAAAGAATAAGAGAGCATTCAGAAGTAAAGACTAGTCCTCTCAGCCATCTGACTGTAATCAAGCTTTTGCGGCAGGAGATTTCAACCTTTCTCTCAGTTGTGTCTATGAAAATAAATACTTCTCATGGGTTGGTGGTGTCTCTCCACCCAGCCTCACCGGGTCACTGTGGTAAACTCCACACAGGATTATTTTTACACTTTTGGCAGAAGAGAAGATCAGACAGAGCTCAGGGGGTTTGTGAGGGTCAGGTCTCTTTGTCTCTAAGTGAGTCAGCAGCCCATTAGTACACCATGCACAAGCTGAATCACTTAGTGTCTGACCACTTAATTTAGAGCTTCATTTCATTGTCTAACCCAATGAAACTGATGCGATGTCAGAAATCTTCTTCTCTCAGTCATAAACTCTCAGACGTGATACAAAGAACACTTCACATCAAAGTTTTGTGGATAAAAGTCCATTAATCTGCTTGGAAATCATAGAAAAAAAAGAAATTCCCCCTACTTCACAACTTGTCTCATAATCATGGTGTTTATTTTCGTCTGTATCACCATAATCCAGAGAGGGATGTCTTGTTCCCATGGTAACGGTGCAAAAACGTATGGCTAATAGCTGATGGCAAATATGCCAAATTGTATGCAGTATAGAAGCTCAAGATGGAGCCCATTGCCAACTCACTTAAAGCTCACTGACTGATTATACTTTCTGCTTGCATCCCGCAAAGCCTTGTGGGAAATGTAGTGACAAGATATGATTATCCCTTAAAGGAGAAAAACACCCACTAGTAGGAGTGATAAAATGCATTCATTTATATTTTTAAGCTTTGTGAATATCTTTTTGACATTACTAAGGCTCAGAACGTTTCATTGATTTATTTAATACTGACAACATCCTTTATCCATTCATGCAAAGATATTTGCTTTTAATATCTGTTTTGAAAAGACAAACAGACAAATCTAAATTGTGCAGCTCGCATGCAAACTGATGCTTCACTAATAAATACTTTTAGCATTTTCATTTTTTATTCTATGCTAACCAGCTGCTGGCTCCAGCTTCATATTAAACAGATATGAGCGCTTCAAAGTTTTCATCTGACTCTCAGCAAGAAAAGTGAATACCAGCAAGTGTATTTCTCAAACTGTCCAACTGTTCCTTTAAATCCAACTGTTCCTTTAATTCCAACTGTTCCTTTAATTCCAACTGTTCCTTTTAAGGTCCTTCTGAAACACCATCATTACCTCCTCCTTGGTTCTTCCTACTGTGGGAGACTGAGGTCACTTTTGACGCTGTCTCTCCAGTATCACGTGGTGAACATCATTACATTACATTACAGTCATTTAGCAGACGCTTTTATCCAAAGCGACTTACAGGAAGTGTATTCAACATAGGTATTCAAGAGAACTACTAGTCACCAGGAGTCATAAGTGCATCTCCTTTCTTAAACAAGCATCTAAGAGCATAAGCCAGAGCAAAAGTATAGTGCAGAGGCAAATTACTACGAAAACAATAATTGCAACAGACTAATACGAATATAATAAGTGCTACAAACTACTACGAATAGGATAAGTGCAGTAAACAAATACAAATTCAATAAGTGCAATAAGTGCTACGAGGAAGGCTCAGGGTAGTACTTCTTGAAGAGGTGAGTTTTCAGCCTGCGTCTAAAGATGGGCAGCGACTCTGCTGTCCTGAGGTCAGTGGGGAGTTCATTCCACCACTGAGGGGCCAGGACAGAAAAAAGCTGTGACCGGGTGGATCGGCCGCACTGACTCCACATGTTTCTCAAAGCTCGCGGTTAAAACCTGTGAAACAAAAAGATACATTTTTAGCATCCAGGTTCATAGTCACTCATTTAGAAAAGCCAAACTTAAAATGAGCATATCTGGTAACTTCTTAGTTGAGTGATACTTGCGTTTTAAAGCCTTTAGCGCTTGGTATTTATCTACATCTGCAGGTTTCTACTTTGCCTAAAACTCGCCGGCTCCATTCCCATTGAACATTAAACAGCCTTGTGATATTGCAGCTCAGGGACTCCAGTCAAGCCCAGTTAAAAGAGCCATTTATTTCCAGTTATTTTAGTTCTAATGAGGAATAAAGTTCACGCAAAGAGAAACAGTGAGTCTTTCGTCTGCTAACAATTACAAACCACCTCTGGAAATAACAACGGCTGCATTGTTCTGTGTGATGGGAAACATGTTGGCGGTTTGAGACGCGTATGTACAGTGTGTGTGTTTGTGTGTAAAAGGATTTTGACTCCTGCTAGACATATAGCTTCTTGTTTATGTTTAATGAATCCTGACTCCCTGAACGTTTTAAATTAAGTTGGAATAAGACTTTTGTACTAAACTGCTACGACCTGAGTGGTTGAGACTCAACATGATTTGACGCACTGTACTCGCAGTATGTAAAGCTTTGTTCTTCAGTCTTTGTGATAACAGATTCCCCGAATATAACACAGAAAATCACTGTGAATTAACTCAAAAACTGTGCGATCAGAATTGAATTGACTGAATAAAATGTAATCTAAGAACTCGCATAAAGGAGACAAACATGTGTTTACCTAACTGATGTATATGGGTGTGTTCTTGTGTTCTTCCTGCAGACTTGGCTGCCCTTCCTCTGGTGAAGTTTGACTTCTCCTGTAACAAGGTGTCGACCATCCCGGTGTGTTACAGGAAGATGAAACAGCTCCAGTCGCTCCAGTTAGAAAACAACCCCCTGCAGAGTCCACCTGCACAGGTAAAGACACACACAAACATACACACGTTTGCTCCATTTCGTGTTTTGTTCCTATTTTTTCAAATGCAGATAAAGATCACAAGCAGCAGAAGTGAATCTACGAATCATGACACATTCTCACTTCTTGTGTAGCCAGGACGTTAAAAGACAAAATGACGGAGCACTTCCCTGTTGCTGAAATGCAAAAATGTCAATAGAAATGCTGCTACATTCACATTGTAGAATGTCAGCGGTCGTGTCTTCAAACTGGAAACTTGCTGTATGTATCATGTAACACACGTGGAACGCTATTCATTGTTCCTATTTGGGTTCTGGCACACATTTGCCATATTGAGTGTGTTTTCATGCATTTTACTATCCCGGTTTTGATTGTCTGCTTTGGATCTTATTCAGGATATGATGTTTACATGGAACATGAGAAATCTGGTTCATAACATGATCATAACAGTATCCTGGTTTCTGATAATCTGCCTGCAGTTTTCTCTTGATTTATCCCAATATCATCCACGATATTCTGAGGAATGAAAGAATCTGCAGAAACATGACTCGGGTGTTTTAGTGCCACATTATCCTGGTTTATATCTGAGTATTCCATGTCACTTAGTCAGGTTTTAGAAACTAGGAAGTCATGTTTACATGTGCAACACATAACCAGGATATAAGTGCATCTGTAAATACACTCATTCGTAAATATATTGATTCATTTTAACCATGTCATGCATGCTCCCATGGTATTGCAACACATGAAAACCTATGATTTGTTTAGCAGGAAATCTGCAACACTTGATAAGATATCAATCGTGCACTGCATCGTAGTTTTATCGAGAGCTGTAACTTAACTGTGTGCGCCAACCTGCATCTGAAGGTCAAAAGACATTCACAGAATGTTAAACACCGGCTGCTCCGAGAGTTCAGTGACTCAGCAGTTATGTTGATGTCTGAGTGAAAACAAGTTGAGACGGCGTAAGAAGAGCACAAAGTTTAATCTTTCTTTTCCTTTTTTCAGATCTGCATAAAGGGTAAAGTTCACATATTCAAGTATCTGAGCATCGAGGCGTGTCGCAGTGAGAAGATGCCCGACTCCCTCTACCTGCCTGTCATAGAGCGACTCAGCCTATCACGGCCCACCACCGGCAGGTCAGTTACTGCGGCAACTTAAAAATCCCCCAAATGGGCAGACAGCATCTCCTCCCTCTCTTCTGCATCAGTGCTGCGGTGGTTACCATGATGAGAAATATCTTCCTTCATTTGTTTTTATGCTAGTATCAATTGTTAAACCATTAAAACTTAATGGGAACGCTGTAGAAGTCAGTTCTGGCACGCAGAAGACTAATTGCCTCATCAGGCTTTGAGCCTCCTGGCAAAATGAAACAAGAGCTCCATTTCAGTTTTCACAGTCAGAAAGAGCAACTGCAGAGTGAACGCACACACTAACATGATTGCTGTAACCTTCGCACAGGGTTGATGATGGGAATCTTTCAAAACAAATGCGATTTTTATTTCACGGAAATTATCTTAAAGCTTAAATTATCTTTATTTTTTCTGTACCCAAAATACAGATCCTAATACAATGAAAGTATTTAAGGCCTTCAGAGCTCAATCAGAGATTTGTTCTTTGTCTGCATAGACATGTAAAGTGACTTGGTGTCAGATTAACAAATAAAATATGACATGTTCATTTTTGATCATAAGAGGTGCTGGTATGTGGTTTTAGTTACCTTTTTAGAAAAACCAGGCTAGCTGTTTCCCTCTGTTTTCAGTCTTTATGCTAAGCTAACTGGCAGTAGCTTCATATTTAACAGACGGATATGAGAGTGACGTTAATCTCCTCATCTAACACTCAGCAAGAAAGCAGAGAAACTTACTTCCCAAAATATCAAAAGTGTCTCCTTAAGCCAGAAGCATGTTACATCATATCAAAGCTGTTTATTTAGTTTGGGTTTAATGGCATTACACTGTGTGGAGGGGTGCGGCGTGTCTCTGCTGTCTCTGATCTAAGCTTCCTCAGTTCCTCTTGCTGAAGCCAAATCCGCCATTAGTCAGCGAAAAGTGATCCGTCCTCTGACTCCCTGCTGGGTCACACTGACAGACTGTCTGCCGTTAGAGAGCCAGGCCTTAAACACACTGGTGGATGATGTATTATTTCACATGGAGGAATAGAGGAAGACATAAACTGTGGAGGCAATGAGAAGGAAATGAAGGAATGAAACAAACAAAGGAGGGATCACATGGAAGTAAACAAAGGAACAAATGTAGGCAATGGGAACAGAGTAATGAAGGAGTGAATCCAGCAGAATGATCAAAGGAAGATAAGGAGGAAAGTGGCTTCGCAGACAAATGTAGGAGCGTTAATATCGAAACAGAGGAACAATTGTAGAAGTGTGAGAAGAATGGAAGGAATGCAGATAAAGAGAGCAAGGGGAAAAAGGGAGAGAATAACAAACGACGGCTACACAAATACTGGAATGAAAACAATCAACTAAAAGATGAACAGCTGAAGGGAACAAGCAAAGGATGGAAGGAAGTAAGGGACGTGCAAAGCTCTAACAGGAGTTGAAACGTTTTCATGTGTCCAATATCTTTATTTAGATTGGTTTTTATCACTGATTGCTTTCATGAACTGATGAGATTTTGATCTGCTTTAGTTTCTGTGGTTAGAGCTAATGCTAGCATGCTAACACAAAACCCCACTAAATCCACTAACATCAGGCTTCTGTGACGGATGACTCTGCAGTAATCAAAGATCAGCAGTGGTGAAAACATAACACCCGGATTGACTGCTAATCTCTGCCTCTTTTAGGGTGTGGTGCTATGTGAGCAGTGTTGAAGTGAATATATAATAAATGCAATTAACATAGATTTTGACAATTATTCTGATTTATTAACGTAAAAAACAAAGCCAACAGACAACAGTTATTTGAACCTACATATGCATGCTTTTTATGATGGTCTTAGTGTTGTTTTGTGGCTAAATATGGTTAAATTGCTCTTTTTGTTGGTCTGAAGGGGGTGCATTAGTTCTAAATGGAAACTAAAGCGAGTTTTTGGCTACAGAGTCCTGAAGAACATGAGTACAGACGATAAGACAGACTGAGGCAGGCCGGTTGATGGAGGTGGGATGGATGGGGATGTAAAGGATTGTAAGATTGAGGGAAGGAATGAAGGAATAAGTGTTGTAAAGTGAGAGAGGAAATAGGCATTGTCAGAAAGTACAGAGGAGAGGAAGAAATACAGGATGAGCTGAATGAAATGGAGGGCAGAAAGAAAAGAAAAGCCTCCGTCGTTCAGCTGAGCAGAGCCTGAGCTCTCAGAGGACGTTGAGCTCTGTAATGTCCGCCCACATAAAACACTCCCAACACGTGGACGGGAAAAATGGTTCCTATTCTCTAGGGGAGGAGACACACACACACACACACACACACACACACACACACACACACACACACACACACACACACACACACACACACACACACACACACACACACACACACACACACATCCTTTTACTTTTCTTGGACTTTTTTCTCTTATTTTCCCCTGATTTTTCCTCCCTCTCTCCATTAGTCTGTTATTTTGTCTTTTTCTGTGGTTTTAGGTTTTATTCTCTTTTATTTTGCTCTCTCCACCTTTTTTTTTATTTGCTTGCTTTTTGCTTATTTATACCTACTTGCCCTTCAATTTTCTTCCTGCTTTTATTGCTCTGTTTTTTACTTTTTTATCTTCTTTCCATTATAGTTTATTTTCCTCTATCTTTCCATTTAATTCATTTAAAATTTTCTCTAAATTCTCCATTTTTCTGTTAATTTCACTTTCTCTGTATGTTTGGCCAGTAGACTTTCTGTAGGTGACTTTTGAAATGCAATGCCAAGCGAATGTTTTGCGTGACCAATCTTCCACATTTTGAAAGATTGATATTAATATAATTGGTTAGATGTAGTTGGTGTATTTCTCTCATCTCACTGCAGAGGAAGCAGAGAACAGATTAATGCTATTTTTAAAACTTCATTAATTCATAGACTGTGAAACTCAGTTTTCCCACGACAAGGATGAAGAGGAAGAGCGTTTCTTTGCAGAGGCCCCGCCAAAATAAAACACAAGATTCAGGGAGCTCCAAATCTTCTCATGACCTTTGTTGTCAGTCCATTAGGGTCCATTGTTGTTGTATTATTTGGCATCTAAACGATCATTAACAATGTGCAATCAGTTTTGTGTTTCAAACTAGCATGATGATCAGGTCAGAGGTCACAGAGAGACTTACAACCCCTCATTGTGAGCGGTTATGTTTATTGTGAAACAGCTCTGTGACTGTGGATCGAGTAGAAATGTATTTAATCCGTTCAAATGATCCAGCCGAGAGGAGTATGGATATTGTTCACAGGTTGTATTATTGTGTGTGTTGTGTGTGTGTGTGTGTGTGTGTGTGTGTGTGTGTGTGTGTGTGTGTGTGTGTGTGTGTGTGTGTGTGTGTGTGTGTGTGTGTGTGTGTGTGTGTGTGTGTGTGTGTGTGTGTGTGTGTGTGTGTGTGTGAGAAATTACAGCACACATTACTGCTCAGTTGCTTAGAGACTGCCGCAGAGCTCTGTTCACACAGCATCTGAAAGTTCCCCAAATGTTTTGTGTCTTCAAGTTTATCTCTGATCTGTTCTGCTTTTTTATTTTTCATGAAGAGAAATTAAATCACTTTTTCCAATTCCTATCTAGTCGACGTGAGCGCGATAAACATGTAATATAAGCGTTGTAGTTGACAAACTAACTTATTGACCTAAAGTATCACCATCTAATAAAGCACACTGTAAAACTTTTACACTGGGATTCATAAGGTTTATTTAAATTTGTTTATTAATGTATATTATATTTATTTATTTACATAAAACAGGTGGATAGAATCACAATTTTTTTTTTCTTCTTTTTCTTTCTTGTCCATGTTCTTCTTTAGTCACACTGAGAAACATAATGTGGGAAGTCGGCAGTTAAAAATAAAATCCAATCTGAGCAGGAAGTCAGAAACGGTGTGAACAAAGCCTGAGAGAGGGGAGGGGGGGGTGTAAGGAAGAGAGACTGTACTCTCTCTCTCTTTCTCTCTCTCTGTTTCACACACACACACACACCTCATTTGCGTATGTGTGTCAGGTGTGTGACCTGTGTTGTGTGTCTGCAGTGTGGAGGACATGGAGCAGCAGAAGAAGCAGGACAGCGACTCAGGAGTCGGCAGCGACAACGGAGACAAGAGACTGTCTGCAACCGAGGTACTGAGAGTCAGGCTGTGTGTGTGTGTGTGTGTGTGTGTGTGTGTGTGTGTGTGTGTGTGTGTGTGTGTGTGTCTTTTTACCTTTTGTGCGTTTGTCTCTTTAAGCTTTTAATATACCGGTTTGTGTTCTGGCATATTCGTTACATCATTATTTTACACAGTAGACTCCACCTGTCAGTGCTCTGACATTAAAGCTTAATTATTTTAGAGGTCACTCTGTTATACCGCTGTACCTTTTTCTTTTATGGACTTAATTATTGAAGGTATTTGTAAAACCTGCAGAATTGTATTATCAACAAATTTTCAACAAACATTCTGTCATTTAAATCAACATCCTGTAAATAGACTGTTAACCATATTGTTTCTATTAAACGTAACATTTTGAACAGGATAAGTTTGCAGAGTAAAATGATATTTCTTATCTCATTTGAAGAAAGCACATTTTTCTTTATATTACACTAACAACAAACAGAATATCTCAAATAATTGATTGCCTCTTGCATTCGTCTTTATTTGTTAAATGGCTGCAGAGAAATCAAAAAACTGGTGTGATCGGCAGGTTTTTAACTCATTTGTATCAGAAACTGTTATGCTAGAAAGTTGTTTGCACATGCAACGATTAGTTTTATCATTGACTAATCTGACAATAATACATTGAACCTATATAATGTAGAACAATGTAGAAAAGTGTTTATAAATGCTTAAATCATTTTGTCCGACTAACAGTCAAAAGCCCCAAACATTCAGTTTACAGGAATGTAAAACAGAGAAAAGCAGCAAATCCTCACATTACAGAAGCTGGAACAGAGATTTTAGGGAGTTTTTGCTTGAAAAATATCTTTAAAAGAAATCTGTTGTTCATTAATTTATGTTGCAGCCGTCAGATGAAGACAGTCTGAGTCTCAACATACCGATGAGCCACATCACAGAGGAGGAGGGAATCAGTAAAGACGACTCCAGTGAACACATAAGCTCCCTGACAGGTATACACACACACACACACACACACACACACACACACACACACACACACACACACAGACACACACACAGCTGATGGTGGACAGGACGTGTTGGTGATTAAACAACACTCGGGTGTCCTTGACTGTCACACAGAGGAAACCAGGCTGCACAGAGATCTTTCCGGACCCCTGGTGATATGAGAGTGTGTGTGCGTGTTTATGTGTGTCTGTGTGTGTCTGTATTATAATCGTTTATTTTGAAAAACAGTCAAATTCTTTAAATTCCCCAAACAGGAAGACACTGACCTGTCTTTGACATTTAATTCCATTTCCGATTAAATTAAATTAAATTTACAGTGGAAAAAACAGCAGATGAAAATATCATAAATGTTTTTGTTGATTATTTCCTGTTAGCTTGTGTAGCTTTTCTTCTCTAACAACCATAACCTTTTAGCTGTGTGTGTGTGTGCGTGTGCGTGTGCGTGCGTGTGTGTGTGTGTGTGTGAGAGTATCTGGGCTGTTACTTTATTAGAGAACAGCAGCAGCTCCCCAGACACAAAGTTTAAATAGACTTCAATCAGCCTCAATCAGGTCAGAGCTGATGGAAGGTCATCTTCACTAATCTGAGATGAGGGAAAAGACGCGTTGTCTGGGTTATTTGCTTGTTCAACCTCATCACAGTGTAGATAAAGCTTGTCAACGTTTCACCAAAAATGACACATATATTCTCGTTTTTATTTAGTAGACACTGTTCACTCCAATATCCTCCTTTACCCTCATTGAAACATCCAGAATATCTCTCTTAACATCTATTATTGTTCATTTCTGACCTACAATCTTCAAGTTTCCACATCACACTTGTTTAAGTTACATACTGGACCCTGATTGGCTCCAAACTAGCTGTGATGTCATAAATACAGCAGTTACGTCCTGATGTTAATAGGAGATTTAAGATTAGCAACAGATGAATTTGAAATCAAACTCTGCACAGACATCTCTCTGCTGAGTGAAACTCAAACATTTTTTTTGAGCAGAAAGAGAGAGCTGAAGTTCCACCTCACGTTCTTTTATTGGTCCGTCTTAAAGCTGAAACATCTCCCATGAGTCTTAGCTACAGGAACATTTAATCTATTTTATTGTTTTTCATTAAAACAAATCAATTGTTTCATGCATTTATGTTTCGGCCAAAGGCTGTGTCTGAAATCTGCATTCACACAATGGTGATTTTCACATGTATAAAATGTGACGCATTGCATTGTGGGATATCAGAAAGTAGTGCACAAGCCATGGACCCTAAAACTCCAACACGTTTGTTCAGGACACTCACAGCTCATGTTTCTTTTATTCCAGCAGACCCAAACTCCGACTCAGTCCGTCTGATTGAGGAGAGCCCTACGGAAGCCCTGAAGGACCAGTTCAACTACAGAGACTCTGCTCTCAGCACTCGCTTCGTCAACTACATCAAGGCAAGACTTCATGTTGTGCTGTTTCTCCCCAGTCAGTTTATTATTAAAGATTGATGCCGCAAATGGTTTCCTTCATGGGTAATGAAACACTCTGAGTGAAGTGGAGTTATATAAAGCTGCTCTACTTAGTTCCAGCGTTTGTTAGACTGCCCCTGTAGTCTGTGGTTTGTTCTCATGGAGCCTAAAATGTCACTTTATGCCAGTCATTTACTTTTAGAGTTAAAAGTTGCTGCCAGCCCGACAGTTCTGCAGTTAGAGAGACCGTCCTGTTATAGCCGGTTACGTCACAGTGAGCCTGTGAGTCGCTGTGAAGACTCGGCTGTGACCAAATAAGGACTAAACCTAAAACAAAGTGGACAACACAAAGAGCTTTGCAGCCCTGCCATGAATCATTCAGTCCAGCTGAGTATTGAAGTTCAGTAACTTCATGCTTAAGTGGTCATTAGAGTAACTAAAACGCATCATTTTCGGGCCTAAACCAAACTTTAACCATCGCTGTGAACTGTCAGAAAACAGATATGATGCAGTTCTGCTAATAGAGTATGCAATAATCTATATATATATAGTATAATAGAATGTTTCTTTCTAATTGGCATAGACTGACATATTTTGTCGTTGAATTTGGAGGACTTGTTAAACCGCTTCAGTTCTTCCAATTATTAAAAATGGACTGTCATCTGGTGAGTTATTGAACAGATTTTAGGTAAAACTGTAACATCACTTAAAATAAATCTGAGAAACACGAGTAGTCACACGATCTGAGACGTTGGAAACAAACCAAACAAAGTAAAACTATGCTTAAACTGTTTGGTGTAAACTTCCATTACAGTTTATACACTCACTGCTTTGATTTTGGTCTAGTGTAATTACTGTAGTTGTTTGCACTCAGATTTCCTGCATAATTAGGCATTATTGCGGATAATTCCGGGGCGCTCACTTTTAGTTTGACCTCCAAATGAAGTGTTTTATATAATCTGGATAAATGTTTCCAACCTGTCCGATCATCTGACTGCTTGTGTTTCTTTACCCATGTCATGTGACTGTTGACACAACTGCAGAAATAAGACTTGGATTTTAATAAACTGGAATTTTTCATAAAGTTATCATCTAAATCAAAAATTTGATTAAAACAATTGAAGAAAATTTGGTCCCAGGTTAAACAAGATTTGGGCCAACAAAGTTATAATGAAGCTAATAACTAATAACAAATGTTGTTCCAGCTTTATCCCAGTCAACCCATCCGTCCCACTGTAAGAAAGTGGAGACTGGAGGATGGAAGGAACTGATTAAACACAGGAAGAGTTTGTTACAGTGTCCTTATTGTTGAGTTAGTGTATCAGAGGATAACGGTAATGTCTCTGAATTTTAAGCCAATGGCTGACTGAGTCTGTGGACCATGTGACGGCTGCAGCTGGTGCTGACGTTAATGTCTGTGTTTGTGTTTCAGGGTCGGACAGCGGCAGACTTCGACGAGCCCCTCAGGATAGAGGAAGACTCACACTGGCCAACACAACAAATGTAAGTCCATCTATTTGTTTTTTCATTTTACAACCTTAGGTTTCTTTTGTGTGATTGAGGGCTTTTTATATTATGAGTGCAACATCAAAATAGAACAATGAATTATGTTAAACAGATATAAAGAGAAAATAAAGTAGGAAACAGTAATGGAGAGAAAAAACAATACAACCTCAGCATTGTAGGCAAGTTAAATTAGTAATAATCTGTATGTTGTTTATTTTATATTGTATTGTGTTTATATCAGATATAGAATATTTGGGAAGTCTTTGATTCATTTCAAGCTAATGTGCCTGACTTGTTACTTCCATGATGGAATACGATTGCAACTGTAATTGTAAGATATTTACATATCTTTGGGATCACAGGTCAAAGGTCACAGGGGGCACAGAGCTCCACATTGACATGATCAACCAGCTAAAGGAGGCTGTGGAGCTGCTGCAGGACCCCAGCAGGTGAGAGACAACACAACACCTGAGAATTACAACATCACAGAGTGGAGTTAAGTTGGAGCTTGAGGCCAAAATGATTCCAGAACTGTGCTTGATTGCACACTTGCTACCTTTATGTGTTCTTATCCCATTTAACAGTTTGAATAACACTAAAACGTAGTACTAGAAACAAAACACAAATTTAAAAAAATGGTTGTGTATACATGTTCAAAAAAAATATCAGTCGGTTACTCGATACTTTGAAAAAGAAGTGCAGGATTCACATCCAAAACTCACTTTGCACAACATTTTATTAAAATCTATTAGTATGTTGGAAGAAAATGCAAAGTTTCCCTGCCAGAATCCTTTAAATCTCCCATGGCAAATGACCCAGTAGTCAAAAACATACTAATCTAGAAAATGTAGACAATTGTGGATGAGGAGTACTAGTATTTCTAAATCAAATTAATTTATTTAATAATGTGTTAATCTGTTTATCAGAGTGAACACAGAGCAGGACGATCTGTCTGGAGTTCAGCTCTACCCGGTTGAGTTGGTCACAGTGGAAGAGTCACTCAAGTAAGTCTTTATGTGTAAGATTATTTATTTTGTGGTCATGAAAAATAGTCATTTCTGTTTGGCCAGTCGTGTGTGTGGTATCAGGACACCTAGAAGGTAGTTCTGGTCAACAGTTAAACCCTCTTTCAGTGTTTGAGGTGTGTTAAAATGATGTAACCATAGCAACAGTAGCTACTAGTGAACCCAACCACGCGGTAACTTTCTCTTTCTCACCCTCTCTCTCCCCAGTGGGCAGGACAGCGATGACGGCATCACCACACCGAAGGTACAGTGTGCAGAACTTTAAAACTTATTTTAACTTTCAGTCGAGACGTAGCACAAAACAACATGTTGTCATCAGCGTACATGATGATATTTGAAACCTTACTGCGATGTGACATGTATATTTTATATCAAACTTCAGTCATAAGAGTGGTACTTGATACTCAGGAGAGCCAGTGAGTTTGTTTCAAAAACTAAAATTTCTAGTTCAACAATTTACAGAAAACCAATCGTGAGTAGGTTAATTAAAGATGACAAAAGCTCTGGTAATTTACTTGAGACCCTGTAATGACCTTGACCATGATGATATGACGGATGTTTTCTTCAGTTTGTGTCAATTGGGAAATCAAATGTGGTCAGTTGAGATAAATGTTTGCAAATGTCGTGAGGAGTTTATCGTGTTTGCACAAGTACAGATTGTAGCCTAAACTTAAAACGGCACATCAATACTTTGTACATGAGCTTCAAGTTTTACAAGTTTCAAGTGTACATATATAAAGGTCTCTAAACTGCCCCAAAAAAATGACAAATGTCTGTCACAACTACCTCTGCGGGGACGCTAAAGTTGGACATTTTGAAATGCTGCACATAGTGGCTTTAAATGTAGCCACTGTAGGATACTTTAATACATTTTCCTTGGTAAGTTTACTTGCGTTATAAAGATTAAGCAGTTATTTTTGTGTCTTTATTCTTGGACATTAAAGCCTATAAGTTTGTAAGTTATATAGGAACTATTTAAGGTAATTTAAAGCCTAAACGTCTGATGCGTTCTGTAGCAGCACATGGAGGAAGGTGGCTATGAGTTCCAGAAGAAGAGACAGATGATTCTAGAGAAGGCCAGGTTTGAGGCCCAGCTTGCATGCCGGGAGTATGAATGGCATATGTCAATCAAGGTAAAGGTAGCACCAGACCTCTGGATGTAGACCTCAGAGTGAACTGTCCCCAGTCGTCCAGTAAACTGACCGTTTCCTTTGTGTGTCTGTTTGCTGTGAGCGAATAAACCACACTGAGCCTTCACATGTGTCACATTTCATCTGGCAGCAGGTTACACATGTGAACGGAGTGAGAAGACGTTTATTTATTGCTACACGGGTGTCCATTTGTTTTAACCAGTCACGTTTGTTTGTATGAAGACGATTTTGATAAATTTGTGGCTGGTGAATTGACTTTTTTTTTTTTCTGTCTTGCATGTCAGTGTGTGAAGAGTTCATCTGCAGTGGCTGATACGTGATATCAATCAGTGTCTTGTTTGTTTTGTAAGCAACTGACACAGTCTGACAATAAGATTTCAGTTTTTGAACTGTACTAAGTTTAAAGCTGCAACGATTAATTGACCAATTGACGGAAAGATAATTGTTTTATTATATTTACAAATTAGATAAAACGTGTTGATTAGAACAACAGGGGATGAATGTCAATCTCACGTGATGTTTGAAAAGAAAGCAAATAAGCCTTTAAAGCGTCCTAAACATTTACAGCTCACCGCCCTCAAACTGAGAGTCTTCAGTGTTTCACAGAAACAAACACAGTGTAGGTTTAGAAACCAGGAGAACAACGGCGCTTTGTTCCCCCAGACTGGTCTAACAATGCTCCGAAGTAAAAGAATGAACACACAGACCAAGTGTGTGTCAGACTCGCAGAAACAAGACCGACATGAGCACCACACACACAACCAGTGGAGGACCTGAACCCACTAACTTGTAGATTCAAAGAAACGAAACCACAACAACCTCAGTGAGGATAAACGGCCCTTTGTTGACATCTCGCAGTTTGTTTTGGATAAAGGTTAAAGAAACTATTTAGCTCTATTGAAGTGTTTTCGAGCAAGACACCAAATCCCTATCGGCTGACGTCTTCCCCCCCATCTCAACCTGATGTGAACCTCTGATCTGGATCTGGATTCATTATCATGGTCCTTTGCGTTTCCTCCTGGGGTTAATAAGCGATCTTGTTATCTCGATTTCGCATGCGTTGTGATTAGATCTTAATATGCTAATGAGGTAGGCAGAGCTGCCGGATTAGTCAACGGGTCGAGGGAAGTGATGCTGATTAAATCTTTTTTTCTTATTCTTAAGCCTTCGATGATTCTTAAACTTGTTGGGCAGAAGTTTGTTTTGTGAACAATCTGTACATATGCATTAATAACTGAGGCCTGCACCAGGAAACTAGATTAGCGTGTTCACCAGCAATCTATATCAACTATATGAAGCCGGGGTAGATCACCATGGTAACCTATGTCTCCCAGAGCAGATAAACTTCAGATGATCAGTTAAAAACATGTCAACAGCCCGACTACTGACCAATCAGATTACTCAGACAGGATCTTGGCAGAGACAAAAGTAATGACTTAAAATGAAGTAATAAAGAGCATAATAAATGTTTATAGCTCAGTAGAATCCCATGACTGTTTCAGACTTTCCATGTGTTAGTCTGGATTTAAAACAGAACTCCTAACAGATAGAGAGACAGATTATCAAACAAAATACTGTTCATATGAATCTACATCTTTTGTTCCTGACGTTGTAGATACGTTTGCACTCTTATTCCTTAACTGCAGGTCATATATGAGGCCAAATCTGTGTCTTTTCTTAAAAATAGCCCATCAAACCTTCTTTGTAGTTGATCATGTAAAAAGGAAGAATATAGACCTGAACGTAATATGCTTCCTTAGTGATTGTTTTTTTTTTTACATGTGCGATTAGTGGCCGGTGTGCACAACGTTGATTGAAATAAAATCTGGTACGTAATCTCCATATTAAAATCAGGTTTATTTCCAAGGAGGTAGATGCAGTTAAGAAAAACAGCTACCGATCAGATTTTCCTACAGGATGGAAACAGGATTGAGACTTTTGAGAATTTCCCTGCAGAATCATTTAAAAATGTACTTTTATCACAGTGACTTTGTCAAAATCTAATCCACTGACATTCGTCTGAAGTGAAGGAGTCTTCAGTCTCTTAAAGAGTGCTGACCCTGAATCAGTCTGCTGGTTATACAAGTTGATTGATGGTTAAAGACAGAGAAGGGAGGTATAGAGTGGAACACTGCTGTCTTTAAGCCAATATAGAAGTTGACTTTCGGTCCCTGAACTCATCACGTGTTTCTATGTACGTTATATCTCTGTGGAGTCGTTTGTAAGTCTGTGTGTCTTTGCAAACATCTCCCACACGAACCACAGGACTCTGAATGTCCGACATCTGTTCAATGAATTATACGTCCATTATTTGTTAATGAGACTGAGTACTTATCCCTGTTCTCTCCCTTTCTGTTGCTGCAGCGACATGAAAGATCTCCAGCCTGCGGACCTCCATCCTTCTCTAGTCCGGTGTTTGGACTCAAGCCCCGTTCAGGTGAGTTGGATCTGGGCTAAGAGGGTGGACCAGTTAGCTGGGTTACCAGACTTTCAGGTTGATTCACTGTGTGGAGGTGAAAACAGTTCCATGCTGATGAGGTGTACTTTATTTGCTGGTTGTGTTGCTCATAACAATACAGTTTATCCCAAAATAATATTAGAAGTAGAATACATAATGTTGGCAGCTCTGGATTGCGTTGCCTTGCTATACTTGTTGAAATGACCTCAGTAAAGACAGGAATTTAGGATAGGAATTTAAGATATAGACATGGTTTTGATCGACATCCTATCCCAGCAGCAGTATCTCACTGATGACTGTGTGAATTATGAATGATTGGATATGATGCTAGAGAGTAAGATGAAAATCCTGGACATTTAGACATCACTTAGATTCCCTACCAACCAGAGTATTTGCATTTTTTAACACATTTAAGGAAGCACCTGAAAAGTCCTTAACTGTGACAATCCAGGACCTTGCCGTGAACATGACCCTCCTGAATCAGGGCTAGTTTGAACACGAGCTAAACCAGATTTGGCGCAGGCATATAGGGAATACTGACGCTTGCCCGCTGTGTCTGTAGAACCATAGCAAACCTCAGCCCCATGCTTTTTTTAATTTATTTATTTCCTTAGAGCTAGCAACCATCCAGCCTCTGTTTGCTAGCTGTTACCAGTGTGTGAAATGTTGCTGACTGCTAATGACACTAACAAGATGCTAACAGCATGTCAAGGTGATCTCTATGTGAACTGCAACTAATATTTATTTTGTTTTTGTGCTGTTTTGTGTTACGTGTCATCATCTCCCCCTTTGACATCTTCTTCATCTGATTATTCTGTCTTTTTCTGTCTTTCATTTCTCCTTTCACTGATCTGCTGCATGTCTTTTATTGTGAAAATCATCAAATCTGTATGCATGTCTGTTACTTGTTTAAATACCTGCCTCCCATTGATCTCCATGTTTTGTTTTTTTTCCCCTTAACAACCACTTTTTCGGGACTTCTATCCTGGCGATATTGGTGTTTTTGGGGTGGTTTTTTTTTTCCGTGGAATGAACTTTGCCTTGCTGTACTTGATTCACCATTGGTGCCCCACCTCCCTTCACTACACGCTCCACGCACACTTCCTGCGTCCTCCCTGACCACTATCAACTCCTGGTTGTAGCTCCGCCCTCGCTGCCCTGCTCGCCCCCTCCTTCCTGTCTCGCCCCTTCCCCCCTCTCACAGGCCTCGCCCTACCATAGAGACACGCCTCGTAGCCATGATGACGGAGGCATGCACAGCCGCGGTAGGTTCCACTTCTTTTAACTAAGCAGCATTCGGAGGCTGCAGAGTCAGATCACACACCTGGACTCAGGTGTCCGCTGACAGCCTCTCATTCAAATTTCTAGATGAACGATTTGGGATTTATTCAGCGTTCATCCCTAATTTCTTTGTGTCCTGGACCGTCGGGTAGAAAGTTTAGCCACCGGCTGTGTTTCTTTTTCTTTGTCCAACCATTCTTTTTCTTTGACGACCAGTTTGAGCGGCCATTTGAAGGAATGATGAGGTAGTTTACAGTTAGCTTAGCTTAGCATAAAGACGGAAGGAAGAAAGGAGGACATTTATTTTATAGTTGTATGATTTCAGTGGTTTTCTCATTTTACCTCCTATATAATATTCCTATAATCTTCCTATAGAGACATAGAAAGCTTACAGAATCTTAACAGCGATTGGTTGTGTGTCTGTTATCATGGTGACTCATCAGCGCCTTCTTCTGGCGAGGACTGACATCGCGACAAGCTCGATTTAATTTGGGGTCGACTGCCAGTGTGTGTTTTCTCTGCCTGAGACCATATGCTGGGGTGTTTTGGATTACTGCTGAGTGTGTGTGTTTGTGGTAGCAGCAGACACTGATCAAAGAGAAGCTCTGCCATGCTACTTTCATCTCCAGCTGTTTGTGTGTGTGTGTGTGTGTGTGTGTGTGTGTGTGTGTGTGTGTGTGTGTGTGTGTGTGTGTGTGTGTGTGTGTGTGTGTGTGTGTGGCTGTAGACACACATGGTAGAAGTTCTATCCAGTGTGTGTGAGAATTACTACAACAGCGTGGTCACACACAAACAGGCTTTGAAGCTCACCAAAATGTGTGAGCATAAGACTCTGGAGAGGAGCAAATACAGGGTGTGTTCAAGAGGAGCCTTGTGTGGTCTGAAATTATCTAAATTCAACACTGTAAAAAAAACTTCACCAAATGTTTGATCGAAGTTTGTTGCACAAAGTTTTTGGTTTTCCTAACTTTGTATTAAATGATATCCCTGGGTTTGTAAACTTGTTGTACTAACATAAACTTGACTTTTTTTTCTTGGTGCACTTTTGTTTTGTTGAGAATTTGAATCTGTCAGAACATTTATTTGTTTATCTATTTTAAGTGCCATTTAAGAAAGGTTTATACTACAACACTCGCCAGTGGCATCCTTATGTATGTGTCAAGGTTGCAGAAAAGAAGCAGTTTTCATCACATGTCCGTTACTTTTTCGGTCTGTGCGGTGCATCATGCGTGAGCTACAAACGTCAAAACATCAGACAACCAGAAGCCATTTTAGAATTGTTTGATGTCTTTTTAATGGTGTGTATGTGTGTCTTTGCGTGCAAGCAGCGTCTGCAATTTGAATGAGTCTGGGTTTCGTCTGTGCACATTTGTGTGTATTTTTAGCTCCTATATTTTAAGTGTCAGATAATGGTCCCTAAAGGAGTATCCTACTTCCACTGGAGCGGAGTCCAAGATTTTAGATGGATCACAGCCGTGTGTGTGTGTGTGTGTGTGTGTGTGTGTGTGTGTGTGTGTGTGTGTGTGTGTGTGTGCGTGCGCGTGTGTGCGTGTGTGTGTGTGTGTGTCTCCTCCCCGAGGCGAGCTGTGTTTCAGTCAGTTGGTCCATAAAAGGCTCTGATATCTTGCAGGGACTTAGCAGCGACTGTTAGCTGTTAAAGTGTTCACACATTCACAGTAAGAACTTCTGAATGTTGACAAATGTATCACAAACCTTCAGAGACTCTTTCGGTTCACTTTGAAACTACAACATGTTAAAATCTGGGTTTCATTTTCACGGCGGCTCAACCGTGATGGCACGCTTATTGCTGACATCTGATACAAACAATGCTGTTAATGCTAAAGTGCTAACATGGAGTTTACTGTAACTCAGTTCAGTGTATGATATTGTGTTAGCATTGAGCCTACAGTAACTCAGTGTAGCAGTAGTGCATCATATTAGCTTTGCCTGCTATCATTAATTGCAGCGTACACTAATTAGCTTGAGTTGTGTCCTGTAGGCTTTGACAGAGTTGATGGCCTAGTAGCAAATCAGACCAGAATGTGACTCAGCAAAATGGCTCATTAAGCTAGTGGGGTAGCTAGCTCGGTAACCTGATAAAGAATTAAAGCATGTAGTTGTACTGTACCATCAACTGCTATCTCATAGCTTTAAACTATTCCTCCAATTAATAGTCGGACAGTGAAGGTTCACTAAAACTGAATACACAATGCGACCTGTCAAAGTTCACCAGCGTTGAACTCAAATCAAAAGCTCTGTGTGGATTAACTTTGCTCCTGTAAGCTTCTCCACTGATCGCAGTGACGCAATTGCAATAAAGAGATTTAGTTCTACATTGTTGTTGATATGAAAGCAGATTGGGTCATTGAATCTTATACTAAATGTCACATTGTACCTCTGCATAGTGCTACTGAGTCCGTTGTAACCCATAATAGTTTAAAATCTACTTTCACTGTGACTACTTTGTATGCTAAAGCATTTAAAACCGCTTCTTTGACCCCTACTTTAATGTTGATTACTGAGAGAAAAATGTAACGTAAACCACATGTTGAATATGATTGCTATGCAAAACATGAGCATGCGGACAAATTAACATCAGATTCTTAATAATTGTGCTTAGTAGACGCTAACTTGAGCATGCTAATATAAGGATGATAGATGCTGAGATCTCTATCTTAATTGTCTTCAATGAACTCTGAACAGAAGATTACATTTTAAGATTAAGTTGACAATATGGCCTTCCCTCTGGCAACACTAACCTTATTTGTTTCTGTTTTGACCAAACATCTACAGGATACTAAGTTTTTTTTTATTTCTGGTATTTAATGAACAATGGGTTGGTATTGTGGCTGTAAACTCTTAGTGTTTAAATGTCATTCATTAATGTTTACCTTTAAGTCTGACACACTTCTTTGAAATGCAACAGTAACGAGATTAATTTATCAATCTGTCTTTCAGATGATCTCACTGTTTCCCGTTGTAATTATAAGAACAGAATAAGATAAGAACAGTGTTTTTCAGAGACATTCTCCCTCTGAAGCTCTGTGTGTTTCTACATTAGCAGCTATGTTTCAGTGTGATAACATTATGACTAATGGTCTATAATGGGTTCAGGCCTCAGGGAGCGTGACATACACGCTCGCATCATCACTGCTGCTGACCTCATTAACAACCAATCATCACCCTGCGTGTGTGCGTGTGTGTGTGTGCATGCGAGGGGGCTTGCGTGTGTGTGTGCAGTTACAGTAGAGTTGCAGGAACAGTAGATAATCTGGTGGTGACCAGTTCTGTAATCAGACTCCATTTAACAGGAAGTAATGAGATTTAAGGAACATCAAAGGACTATTTTGACAACAAGCTGCCAACCAGCTGGTGCTCTCTTTGTATAAATAACGGATATAGTTCAAATAATAAATTATTTATATCCATTTATTTGTGCATATTCTCCTCATGATTTCTGACTGTAGATCTTTACAGAAACTCAAATCTCAGGATAGAAACAAACACTTTGCAAACATGTCTCTTTCTCACACAGGTATTCAGCAGTACACCGAGCAGTCACCATGGTAACAAAGAGACTGGAAATGGCTGTGGTAGATAACGCTGAGCTCATTGAATCTGTATCCTTACAAAATCGGATATAATTACTTGCTGTCAACAAACAAACATCACCAGCAAAACACACATTCTTTACCACTTAACAAGTATGCACTGTTTACTATATATCTATTCGCACAATACACTTTAAGAATGCAATGCTACCCTACACTAACAGCACATCTGGTTTAAGCTACTCTTTGTTTTTTACAGAAATATCTCAACTATTGGATGATGTGATGAACTCTGACTTCTCATTGCAATCATCAGGTCAACATTTTTACTTGTCCAGTTCTTTGGTTTATGACCAAAAGTAAGACGTTGTCCATCTGTAGCCCAGCTGTGCCTCTAGATTTCTAGTCTTGTATATGTCCATTTGTCCTTGCAATTGTTCTAAATACTACGATACCCCTAAGTCTCTGTGGCATTGCTATAGAGGCGAAGCCAGTCAGAGGCATCAGAGCAGCTAGGTGTGGACAGTAGTTGTTTGTTGTACTTTTGGGTGATGTAGCGAATCTGTGGAAAGAACATGAACACCACATGTCCCCACTTCATAATCTTTGCCTGTGTGCAGTTTCTCTTTAACAAACAGCAGGATGATCACGTTAACGCCAGCCTTTTCAGACCAGAGGGAGGACATGTCTTTTTGTTTTTACTACCGGCTGACTGATCTTGTAAAAGAAGCAAGTTCCTAAATTTAGCGAGCCAGGAATAATTTGTGATACAGAAAACAACAAAAAAGACCCACACGCCTTCATGCAGTTTTAAAAATATCCTCCTAAATCTTTTAATAACTCTTCAGAGGAGGAGACACAGAAGCAAGATGCTGTTCAGAGAGACATTTAGAGCGAGGAGGAGTAAAAACAAATATGAAGAGGAGGAAGAGAAGGAGGAGAAGGAGGAGTTCAGCAGCTTGTAAAATGACTTGACCCAAAATAGAGAGATAAAACTATTTGCCCTTTTATGTCTTCCCCTTTCTCCCTGCCCCCCACAGAGAGACGAGTAGCTCAGGATTATCTGAGTCAAGCAAACAACCCCATACCAGCTCTCATTCTGTGTTCTAGGTGCATGTTATTATTATTATTATTATCATTTTATCTGATGCATCCATAATACATTGTCGGTGATCAAGCAGTTGATTAATAATGACTAGAAGGAAATTAAGATTTATGAATTCATGAATTTTCTTGAGGAAATATTGAATATCTTCTGGCTTAAGATCATTTCCAGAGTGTACAGTTTTGGGTTTAAGACATCTGTAGTTCAGTTAAATGCGTAGTTCAGCTACAGGGCTGTGAGGATTGTTAGCTGAAGTGGCTTGCATTGATAAAACAACAATAACATCCTGCAGACTTGATGTCTTCTGCTCTTCACAACAAGATGTGAAGCTGGAGTAAAGAGCCTGTAGCTCCTCCTGGTGGTCGCTTGGTGGAACTACACAGATATGAGTTGTGTCCAGCTTCATTTTGGCTGTAAAAGGTAGATTTATTTGTAGAAAATAGGACATGAGGAGGTGAATGATTCACCCTTTAGGTGTGTGTGTGTGTGTGTGTGTGTGTGCGTGTGTGTGTGTGTGTGTGTGTGTGTGTGTGTTTTCTCACACTCCTCCTACACACTCTTCTCTCTGAGCCTGTTGTTCATTTAAATATTTAAATGTCACTGAATCTCATGCTACTTATTAATTCCAGTCCCTGTTCTAATTCTTATCATATAATTTGTGAAAGCAAAAAAAAAACCCAAATGTTGTTAATTTCATGAACAAGTTTGATATTTTGGGAAATTCACTTTCTCTCTGAGAGTTAGGTTTTTATATTGATGCCACTCATCTCTGCGAGGTAAATAATGTAGCTACAGGAGAACAACTAGCCTGATTCAGACCGACTCATCAGCTCACTGCTAACTTTATGTGCTTGTAACATTCTTTGTGCAAGATTTTGTTGAACGTGCAAATAATTAAGTGCCTTTATTTAAGTACTGTACTTGTGTACAGAGGAACTTGTACTTTCCATATTATGCTACTTTATACTTCCACTTCCCTTTAGAGGAATATATTGCACTTAATACTGCACATCAGTAGAAAATGATGTTTAATAAAGCCTCCTTTAAATGCATTTTGCTGATGATACTTTAACTTGTAGTTGAGCATTTTCACACTGTGTTTGGACATGTTCCACTACTAGCTGAGCTTTAGTAGCATCATGTGTATCTATAAACCAACACTTCTGCCATCAGAATCATGTATCAGATGCTGTAATCAAAGTAAATAACTACACACAAAGGTTTTTAATGTATGTTCAGTCAGTGTTCAGCGTGTTGCTCTGCAGGCTGAACTCCCTCCACATGACCGCTCCTGTGACAAAGCCGGAGCTGAAAGTGCACTGAGCTGCATGAGTGCATGTGAATGTTGCGCTTACGTAAGCTCCCTACATCTTTGATGGCAGAAAAGGCTTTTTCTGTGTCACTGGATGTCTTGAGTGCAGATGTGGATGTACAGGAAGTCACTTACTGTCCACACGCGCTGTTATTCTGCATCATGCTGCTGCTTATTAACAATCTGAAGCTCTTCTCACTCATTTATATTAATAAGGGTCGGCTAAAGTAATAAAGACACATCTATGTATAATGCAGTGCAGCTCAATAGCATCCTTAAAAATCATCTCACAGCTGAAGCAACACAAACTGAACATAATAACCTTCACGAAGGAGACGGCATTACATTTAGCTTGGTGTTCATCCAAAAAAACAACATTGAATTGATATATTACCATTTATTTTTATGGTAAATGTGCTACCTTTATGATTGTAAATTGTATGTGTGCAGTTATAAAGTTTTAAAGCTGTAATTTGAGCGTCTCTTAGCTGATTTAACCTTTTTTTTTTCCTCAGGAGTCAGAGAATTATCTCTGCCCGATATGTTTTTGTATGTTTCAGAGATATTGCTGTGGTTCCTCTGATGTGAACAGATCCTGGCTGTGTTAATGTGTGAATGTGTCCTTTGTTGCTACTGTTTTTAGTCTAACGCTGCCTGTTTTCTTCTTGTGTTTTCTTTAGTGTTCCTGCGGAGCCACAAGAGTCTGGAGTCTGTGGATCCTCAGTTCACCATTAGGAGAAAGATGGAGCAGCTGCGAGAGGAGCTGGAGCTCACAGAGCTGCTGCGAGAAGTGAGACACTTGTTTATTAATCGTTAGTGTGTGTGATTAAACAATTTATTCACATCATTGCCACTATTTTAAAGAGAAATATCAAAAATGATTACACAATCTGTCAGGTGCAAACATTTACTGTGTCCCAATTCTATACTACACCCTAATGTTTACTAGTTTATTTGTCTGCAATGTGTTCACTACTAACTGTGTTGGAAGAAGTACTCAGATCTCTAGCAGCAGTACTACGGTGTAAAAAATACTCTGTTACAAGTAAAAAGTCCTGCATACAAAACTTTACTTCAGTAAAAGTACAAAAAGTATAAGAATCAAAATATAACTTAAAGCTCCAAAAGGAAAACTATTCATTATGCAGAGTGGCCTAAATCAGAATAATATATATTATATAAATGAATGATATTGTTGAAGCATTAATGTGCTCATCACTTTAATGTTGCAGCTGGTAAAGGTGGAGCTCATTAATATCTGTAAAACAAATGTAGTGGAGTAGATAAAATAGAAATACAGTACTCCAGTAATAATTCCTCAAAATTGTACTTAAGTAGAGTACGTGAGTAAATGTAATTTTTCTTACTGTTCGTACTTGACTACGAAGTGCACTCAATATCAGTATTCAGACTATAAAACACATCATTCGAGTGTGCTATTTATAGACACCGCCCCACAATGCAATGCACACATGGAGAACTGATAATGGCAAAGTCACACATATTCTTAATATGCATCAGATCATTTCCTGTTTCCACAAAGCAGTAAACATCATTGATGATATCTAAGAAGGACACAGCAGTCTTTATGTTTTTAACCCCTCTCATTCTCACGTCCCTGCTTATATTGTCTTCCCCTCCTCAGAGCATCGAGAGCAGACTGAAGGTCGTCCTCCCTGAAGACCTCGGGTCGTCTCTGATGGACGGCGTCGTGCTCTGCCATCTGGCCAATCACATTCGCCCGCGCTCCGTCGGCAGCATCCACGTCCCCTCGCCTGCAGTGGTGCGTCTCAGTCCTGACCTTTTGACCCCTGAGATGAATTTTCATGATACTCTGGAACCTGAGAGCATTAAGCGTTTTTTTTATTTCCGATTACAACTTTCGCATAAATGTGTCTTTGTGCGTCTTTGTGCTTCCAGCCCAAACTCAGCATGGCCAAGTGTCGGAGAAATGTGGAGAACTTCCTGGACGCCTGCAGAAAGATTGGTCTGTCAGAGGTAAGACGTTTATACGATCACTAAACTCCCACTCTGTTACTGCTGCGACTTCAGGACGTCGCCTCTCTGAACTGGGGGTCGTTTTCAAGTCACTGCTCATCTAAGATCGATCTTCTATTAAAACACATTTGCTGAGTTGTTTTCCTAAAGAGTTATTATCAAAATACTAGGTTTGAATTGTTGAATTAATTATTTCTGAAGCCAGTGGATTGAGTATCATCTTTTCTTGTAGAGCAGAGGTTTTTAAACTCTATAAGGAGCCCTCCCCAGCGAGGCGTGGGAATGAAAGGGACAAGTGCATGAAGGCTACGAAACATCAGGAAGTTAGTTATGTTGTAGATGATTGATGTATTGAAGCGGCAGTTGTTACACGCTGGTGTGAACCCAGTTTGATGTTTACTGTCCAGTTTATTGATCAATGGAAAGTTGTGGAATAGCTAGTTATCATTTAGAAACAAACATGGCAGCCTCACTGCTGCTGAAGACAATCCTGGGATTTGATCCAGCAACTTCTGACCTGAAAACACCCCCAGTTCATCAGAGAGACACCCCCCCCCCCACCCCCCCCCCCCCCCATTTTTCCAACAGTTGTGCTTCGTCATCAACATGTTTTGGCTTCAGTTGACCTGATTATTGATCAAATATACACAAGTGTCTCTCCTCAGTCTCTTGAACATTGTCTAAGGAAAAAAAAAAGAAGTGATAGTTATTACAATGCAACATTAGCAGCTATATTATTATATGATTTATGTCGGTAAGTGAGGTGAAACTGAAATAGAAGCTTATGCAGGACACTGATGACGACACTAAACTGTAAACCAGATCTGGGAGGAAGGCTGATGATTCCATGTTCTCAACATTTTGATCTGATTATAAGCCTGAAGACTTCATTTAAAAATGAATTAAAATAAATAGAATCTTAGGTTGAGAACTGCTCAATCAATTCATTAAATGTCTTCTACAGCCAAATGATGTTACTAAATTAAAACATGAGAATCACTCGGCGTTCTCCCATGACTGGTTTAATGTTCCTTCCTGCCTTCTTTTTTGTTCTCATCGCTTTTAAACGGGGTTGTTAATGTCGACATTAAACGCTGAGTCATCATCGCTGTCATCGCTGCCTGTGGCTTCCAGCTCCCTCCATCATGACAGGAGTCGATCGAAAACAGCAGCATCTGTTTGAAACAGAGCTGCTGTGGGTTTGTGTGTGTGTGTGTGTATGTGTGGGAATGTGTGTGTGTGGGAATGTGTGTGTGTGGATACCCTGGGGACAAATTTCAAACTAAAGACCAGTTAATTGTGTATGGCGTGTGGCACTGGGGACAAAAGCTGTCTCCCTAATTTGGAAAAGAAATGACTTTATGGTCAGAGGTTATGGTTTGTGTAAATCTCCTAAGTAAAGTGACTTAAGTGAACGTGTTTGATGGGAAGTTGCACGTATAAAATTGTGATTTTGGATGTCAGCTCTGAAGCTTCATATCTAGATTTATATTTAGCTTCATATTTAGCATACAGGCATGTACTGAATCAGTCTTTTTTTCTATCTCTAGTCAAGACAGCGAGTATAATTTTTTGCAAAATGTTAAATTTGCAACAGTAGGAGTCAATAGAAAAGTGCTTTAAACACTTTTACACACTAACTTTGCAATCAGGTGCATCATGGGTAATATAAGTACAGTTTTGGTTTATTACGTATTTTAGTCACAGTTAAAACAACAATAGGAGAGCTACCAGCTTCTTTACAGTGAAGTTGTTCCTGTTGAGTCCTAGTGAGCATGGGTGGCATCCATTAATTCCCAGAATCAGAATCTGCTTTACTGTCCAAGTATGTGAACACATAGAAGGGATTTGACTCCGGTTTTATGTGGCTCTCAATGTTCTAAAACCGAAATAGACATACAGCTACAAAGGACAACACATTTGAACAACATCGAAAAAAGACATAAACCTTCTATTTACAGATATAAATATAAAAGTGTATCTATATATAAAACCAACAACACAATATAGTTGTTAACAGTAACACAGAAGTGCAATGATGCAAAGTTCAAAGGGTGCTGGAATAAATACTGGATGATTAATGTAAGTTGCTTTATATGCTATAGGTGGATGAATATGACAGCATATACAGCAGAGTGTATACAGTGTGTATTTAAACTATGAAAGTATATCATTTACAGGTACAGAGGGTATTAGTGTTAGACAACGGCATGCCAGTTAAAGAGAGAAAATGCTGTTTTATTGGTAAAGGACGGACTTTTTAATTATGCTAATTGCTGGACGTGGGTCCATTTAAATTAAAAATAAAATAAATATATATATATATATAATTGTGTGGTGGTATGGTGGAAATTTTCTATCACATCACTCAGGATCATTTGGTTCTTTTGTCACTTTAAATGTGATCATTGAATTATATTTTTTTGTATTTTTATTTTTTTTTGTCTTCAAAACCATTTTTTCAACCTTTTGTTTAAATGTTTTTGTCTTCACATTTACAAAGGATTAGTCTTCCCTTTTAGAGAAATAAGGATTATTTTATATATTTATTCCTTTTCTGAGCTGTTGACCTGATCTGACTCTTTGACCTTTGACCTCCATCTCTGCTGCCGCTGCTGCTTGCTGACTGTGTCCTGCCTCTGTGTGGACGTTTTGCAAACTAGCGAATGCTTCTAATGCCCACAGTTATGCAACGCTAACCTGCTAAGAGCTTCCCACGAGCTAACCTGCTAAATAATAGCTTCTGTGCTAACGTGCTAATAGTGGCTTCTGTGCTGGCCTGCTGCACTGGCTCTCCCATCATCCACTTTACTCACTCCTCATTATGGTCTGCTTGCTGGGAGAGACGGGAGGTCAAACCTGTTCTCCATCCTCTCAGTAAGCATCCCTGCTTTTTGTCATGGTAACCCTCCGCCTGCTCCCGCCTCACCTCCACCAGCTCACACTCTCGTCTGTGACCTTTGACCTCTGTGTTAACCTCCTGCCTTTTTCTTTCTCTTTTTTACTTTTCGGCTGGATCGCACCACGTCCTCCTCCTCCTCCTCTTTGTCGACATTCCCTTTTTCGCATATTTTGTTTTACTACATATTTCTGTTTTCATTTCAAACTGTCTCCGAACTTTTGGTTCAATCGTTTCTCTCTTACTCGTCCTCTTCATCACATTCTCGTCTTTTTTTCCCCCCTCTCATACAATTAATGTATATTTTTCTATTTGTTTCCTTCTTGCGCCCTCAATTGTTTCCTTCTCTATCATCTTCAATTGTTTTTACATCTTCTGTTTTTTTCTTCACCTCTTATCTCCTTCATCTTTCCTCCTTTTCCTCCACCTGGTTGTTGGTGGAGGATATCTCACCCGTCTCCTCTTCTTTTCTCCTCCTCACCCTTCATTTGTTTCTAAACATTTCTCTTCCTCTTGCGTGCTGTAACTTTTCTTCAAACTTTTCTTTACCGCCAACTTTTTTCCCTCCTTCTTTTCCTCCTCCTATCTTTGTTTGTCATCTTCATTTCCTCTTGTTTTTCCTTTTCCCTTTCCTCATCTCCTTCATCTCTTATTCCCTTGTTTCCACTTCTTCCTCTTTCCTCTTCCTCATTCCCTGGCTCTTTCCCTTTCCTCCTCCCTTCTTTCCTTTCTTCCCTCTGACCTTGTTTCATTCCCACCTTCTCCCCTTTTCCCTCGCTCTTCCCTTCCCACATTTATTTTCCTCCATCTTCCTAATGGGGGCACTAGTCTTCCCTCTGTTCGCCCTATGACATCATCCAGTGCCGCCTGCAGCCAGTAAGCGCCACAGTTCAGACGCTGGTTGCCGTGGATACAACCTCTCCAGACAGGAAACAGAAAGGGGCCCTCTCAACTCCAAACCCCGCCTCCTCCGGGGTGTCAGAGACTCCCTCATTGGTTTCTGTTACCACTCAAACCCCGGCTCCCGCCTGGCAAATCTGGGACCTTATTGGCTCGAGCCTGCTTCACATCCTCTGCCTAGTTCTGCTGTTCTTGGCCTATAGTTGGAGCGAGCTAACGTAACCGTGACAACAGCTTCCTGTCAGTCACCTGCCAGCGCGCCCGCCCACTTTCTGCCCAGCTTACTACTCCTTTTTATTTATTTATTATTTTTGGCTGCATTCATGCCACGTGGGAAACATAAGCTTCAAAATAAACTAGAAATAAATACACTTTATCTGGAAATGTTCGTTAGTGTTAGTGATAGTTTCGTGAGCCCATCAGTATTTCCTTTACGTCCACATATGTGAGCATTATACAGCTATTACACCCAAAAAAAAAAAAAGTTTGGAGTAGTAAACATATTTGTCACTGTTCTCAGATAGAATACAATACTTGTTTTTCTCAATAGTTGTACTAAAAACATCAAAAGAGAAAAAGAAAATTGAGAACAACTTTAATACTAATGTTTTGTTGGTTTTGTTTTGTTACTTTACGAGAACTTTGGCTCTGAATTTAGGATTGGGAGACCTCTTGTTGATGGATTGATGAAATTGATTGGTTGTATTTTTCTTAAAAAACACAACATAACAGTGTGGTTAACTGCTGTATTCTTTATATAATGGCTACACTAGCCGAGCTACAACAGAGCTACCCATAAATGTGTTTCTAGTCACTGTCGGAGCTCCACCAGACTCTTTGAGACAAAAAAACCCTGATAGTAGCGCTATGCTGGTCTCTGACTGCAAGAAGCCTGGCAGAGTTTGAGCGTGTTGTTGCTCTTTGACATTTGTGATAAACACAAAACAAAGCAAGAAAAAAAACTAAAGCAATCACAATTCAAAAACTACTGTCATGACATTTGAATTATAATAAAATGTATATCGTCTTTAAACCACCAAAATCTTGTCATCCCATGTGATACGAATGCAGCGTCAGCTAGTCCTTCTCTGTTTTTTCTTTACTTGGCGTCCATTTTTAAGGAAAAATCAGCTCTCAAACGTTTTTTTGTGTCTTTTGAAATAAATTGACCCCAAACTTAAAACAGAGGTCGAAAATGTGGAACAGCAGGTCTCTTAAAGTCACTGATGTCTCTTCAGCGTGCCGTACAGCAGGGATTATCTGATCCGTGTTTAGGAGGAGCCATGTGAACTCTTTATCTTATCCATTAGGGAAATAAACACCATGATGTAAGAAGAATAACCAAATGAAAAATTTGGTCCAGTATTGACCTTTTTTTCGTGAGAAAATAAATTCAACATCATGGAGGTTCTAAGGGGCCTGATTCAACATTCCTACATTTATTATATTAATCAGATCACTCACATAAGAACAAAGCACTATCAGAGTGCTAAATATATTTTGGATTTATGAAGGATTCACTGGAATCAGCTGGGGAAGGCGTGTAGAAACAGCTGTTTGCGTTTTGCGTCTCGCTTTCCTGTTTGTGAATTGCTACAATGTGGGAACTGGAATTAGGACTGAAAGTGATATTAACAACTACAAAACGCAAGCAGGATATGAAATCATGTCTCCTTGTTAATTGGTGTCTGCTCGATGTCAGTACCACAGACAGCGCCGCAACTACACACACACACACACACACACACACACACACACACACACACACACACACGAAACAACGCTGTTGATTATTCTTGAACAACAGCTTAACGATAGTCACGTATCTCGGCCAATAATATTGTTGTTTTTACTTTTTTGTAATAAATGCATAAAGCTTAAGCAGAAGGGGATAATAAATGAGATATTACTCGACAATCATTGAACAATAAGCAAGACTTGACCAATCAGATTTGATTATATAAATTGTTAGTCCGGGACACCCCTAATATAAACACAGCTACAGAAACTGGCTGTTGATCCATGTAGTTATAGTATTAATGAAAATAATGGTCTTATAAGCAGATTTTTATATAATATTATGGTGTTTACATGCACATGACCATTTATTCAAGTAAAAAAAGTTTACCAACCAAACACATTATGTATCTATAAAAAATCAACAAGCACTGGTTTCATAAAACGGAAAGAACACAGATGAATTGTCTTCATTTGCGTTTGTACAAATCTTGCAGTAAAAACAATGTTTGTTTGCCATATCTTCATAGTACAGAAAAACAACATGCCACACAGTTATTCAATTCAATTCAGTCAAAGAGCGACAAAAAAAGCACAGCAACGTTTCCTTAGATTAGGTGTTAAAGGAAGTTCAATGCTAGTTTGCCACATGCATGCTCGCACTACTCATCCACAATAATCCACCACTATAGCTCTAAAAAGCTCAAAAAATGTCAGGTCGATCAGCAATGTTTAGATCAGAAATAAAACATGTCCACCAAATTATACTGATTAAACAGAATACACTATAGAAGTGCTGAAGACCTTCAAGATGGCCGACAAATGGTACAGCTGAAGCCGTACAGGATGAGGAGAAGGCCCTCCATAAACACTTGTTTAACTTTGAATATTAGCAGATTACCTGCACATTAAAATGAGTATCTGAGGGACAATAGTTGATGCCTTGAAATTGTATTTTTCTGAGTTGTTCCCATGTTTCAGAATAGCTGGACTTCATAATAAGCACATGGTTCCTGAACGGTTCAGTGGCTCACAATTAAAGAGCCACACAAGGAGTAAACAGTCTTTTCTAGTTTGTGATTATAAAATGCTGAGGAGCAAACGGAAGCCATATTCTATTAATTATTGATTATTTAGATCAGTTAGTTGTCATTTGGGGTCTTAATTTGAGTATTAATTGTTATTTAAACACAATATTTGAGTATGTTGTTTTGAAACTGAAGAAAAATGTGAATTTTATTTTATCTATTTATTTATCTTTGTCCTGCTTTCTGAATTTACAAATGTGTATCCTGATATGCAATGTGACTGTTTGTGGAAACATTTGAAGGGCTATAGACACTAGATGAGTTTATGAAGTTAGATATATATATATTAATCTTATTAAGCAGTTTATCTTGGAGGGTTTGATACGTAGAAGAGATTATCACTCTGTTATGTTTAGAGAAATTAAAAAAGTAAGGAATGTGTTTTTTTGCTGGCGCCAACTACAACTTAATAGAAATCACAATTTTTCCTGCTCATGTGAGCAGTTTATTGGCTGTTTGATTAATTCACAGAAACTGAATGAATGCAGACGTCTTCACTGGTACTTGGCCTTTTTATCATACACTGAATATTTGACATAAACCAGTATAAGATGACTAAATATGAATTGTTTCTTTATTTTATTATATTTCATATTCTGTGAATTAATTATGGCAGTTGCTTCTGTTTTTGTTTTATTATTTTCCCCCTTTTTTACTTTGATGATGTGAATGGATTTCATGTATGAGGAGGATTATTTTTATGACTTATGTATGATATCTGACTGTTAAAGACGGCGGTAATAAATGCAGTTTAGGGATGTTGTCTGTTTGACGGAGTCGTTGTTTAAGATGGAGGTAGAAAACATTACAACTACACGTTACAGATGGAACAAACGAGATATAACACGTTCATTTATGAATTTTAGAGGTTATGGTGGACAGATTTATTTATTTGTTTACCTTTGGACAGACAGGCTTTCACCTGTTTACAGCCTTTATGCTAAGCTAACCTAACTCTTTGTTAGCTGTAGATTCATAATAATTTTCACATCTAACTCTTGGCAAGACAGCAAATAAGCATAAAATTAAATAACTTTTCATTTAATCTTAGGTTTTACAACCAAGTACATAGCTTTACACCACCTTTTAATTTAACATTTAAACATTTTGAGGTTATTTTACGTGTGACAAAATCACCTCTGGGTTATCACGTGACCTAAATATGAAACTTAAGGCAACTGTGTTGATCCTATGGTTGTGTTATATATTTTGTAAATAAACAAAAACTGGCAGTAATCTAGTATATGATGCATACATTTGGTCTATAAAAGTCAAGTATGCAGGATAAGAATAGCAACTCTTTGGCAGTGTTAGATTCAGACTGGGGGCCATGGCTAATTTCTGGAGGCAGTATGCACCAGTGTATATCCGGTATGTTCCAAACTCAGGAAAAAAAACTTTAGTTCGTCCATGTTTTGGCCTGAATTCGTGGAGCATTTTGTGTCTAAACCTTCTGTGTCTCTTCTCTGCCTCTACATCTGCTCCTCCACTCCTCTTTGTCCTCCACCCCTCCTCCCCCCTGACTCCGCTCTCCCAGGACAAACTGTGTCTCCCTCACCACATCCTGGAGGAGAAAGGCCTGGTGAAGCTGGGCATCACGGTGCAGGCTCTGGTGGACGAGGGGTCCCCCAAACACACCCTCCTGACGTGAGCGGCAGAGACGGGTGGAGCTTCCCCTGACTGACACGTACAGCAAACACACACCTGGATCATAAAAAAACAAACGCTGACTTGACCTCACTTTAAGCTGCAGCACGCCTCTGTGATCATTCTGCATCCTTCTCAGTAACAGAGTGCTTTTATTAGATTCAAGGATGCAAAATGGTGTTAAGGGAACTAAAGATTTATTTGCTAATTTATGCGAGGGAACTTCTGGGTGGAGTCGGTTTGATGCCACACGGATAGACAAGTGGGAGAGCCAGAATTTGACTGGTTCCAGTTGATTTCTTACCCTTAAATGATTAGTTTTTTTATTAGCGTCAGGGGAGATGTGAGTTGAGATAAACATAAGAGACACGAAATGTCAACTGAAGGGCATAAATACAACTCTAGGACAAAAAAAAAAAAAAAAGGAAGAAAAATAATTTATTTTATCTTCTTTAAAAATTCTTACACTGGTTGTACCAAAAAAAGTATTAGGGCCACATTGACATGACATGTATTGCTTTTAGGAATGAAGTTAAAATATTTTGATGAGTAAAAATATATATAAATATATATATATATATTAAAACATTATTATTTTAATTTATTTAGAGAAAAGAGAAGTAGTATTACAAGTGATTTTTTTCAAAATTGTTTTATCACTTCTTTTTTTCTTGAAATTACTTTCAATACTTTTTGCAAAAATGTATTTGGGAGATTTTTAATATTTTGAGATTTGAGAATTTTATTTGACAGTCAAAGCGGTAGTATTGCAAGATGTGGCTTTGTTCTTGTAAAATTATGACTTTCCCAATGAAAAGTATGATTTTTGTTAGTTTACATAATATTTCTTTCATAAAACAATTGTGACTTAATTAGAAAAGAAATCAGATATGTTCTGTGCAACTGTGGCCCTAAAACTCTGTTGTACAAAAATCGGTGCAGGGGGCATTTTTTATTTAAATTTGGTATTTAGTGACAAATTAGATTTAGAGTTTGTGGAGCTGCCAATCTGAAACATTGAATCTGAACCATTGAAGCACCTCCTTCACCTGTTGATGTCATGCAGTCTACTCTGATTTTAAAAACCATCAGTTATCTACAGATTAAATATCTGTTAAACTGAAGTCTTACTGGACTGTGTGAGGAAAACCAAAATGTTGTAGTTTAACATACAGGGAGGCAACGTTTAACCACAATTTGTATTTAAACATAAAGATATTTATAATATAAAGCGAAGCTGAGATAAGTTGTTTGAGTTGTTGTACACTTTCAAAAGGAAATATGCCAAAAAATATTTTTCTCTAATATATTTTAGGTATAATTTTGTCTGTTTTCTAAAAGTTTTCCTGACTTTCTGTGGAGCTCTCTGCATGTCCCTGAACCAGGTCTGACTCTGTGGGGACACTAATCTGTGTTTATCAAGCATCTCTGATGGATTCTCACAAGTCCAGGTATTATTTTTTATTTGCTCTTTTCTTACCTTGAATCCTTTCAGCAGTTTATGTTTATTTGGGAGATTCATTTTTTTCTAATGTGCCGAAGACACACAAAGTGACCAATGAAAAGAAAGTCACAAAACACTCCTCATGTCTGCTATTAAGACTGAAAGCCCAGATCATCTTGATTTATGTGTAAATATGGATCAGCTTCCATACTTGCGAGACACTTGATAAATACCAGAGTTGTGTATGAGACTTTTGTATTCCAGGATGATGCTGGTTCAGGATCAGTGAGGATGAGATCTCATGCAGCCACAGCTCCGGCTCAAACCGTCTGGATTGGTTGGGAGATTTAAAAAAACAAAACTTTGAACACACATTTTGAAACACAAACAAAAAACTCGTAAGCAACAAGTTCTATTACAAACCGCTAACCGTCTGTGTGAGTTCGTCCAAACCTCGGCCCTCTTTGAGGTCGGAGCTGCTGCTGCGTGAGATCTGAGATTCTGTGGCTCAGAGTCGGTTTGGGTTTACTACACTGTTGATGCTTCATTCCTCCGCCTGCTACGTCAACAGTATTTCAGTCTGTGTGTGTGTGTGTGTGTGTGTGTGTACAAATGAGTTGCTGCTTGGTATGAACCATGTGGTTATGCAAATCATGCTAGATACCAGGAGGTTTTTAAGGGGCAGTAAGTAATTGTTGAATAAACGTAGCAGCTGCGAGTGAAGACAGGACGGGTTTTTATGGAACCAATATAAGCTGTAATAGTACCTTTCTGAGAGGGTCAGGTCTGCTAATCAGACCTAAGACTCATTGACCAATGGAGCTAGGTAATCTAGAACTTTCTATATTTCTAGAACCTGCTCTATTTGGTTTCTTTGACTCCAATTTGGACAGGATTAATATTATTTATCCCCTTGTTCTGGATGACAGTGTAGCCACTTGCCAAGTACTGGCTCTGTAATAGACAATAATGATCACAGGCTGAGTAAAAAAACGTGTTAATAGAAATTGTATTATTAACTACTCAAATACTAATACCAGACTGGAAATACTCCGCTGGAGTCCTGCATTGAAAAGGTTACTTCAGTAAACAAAACAAAGGAAGAAAACCGACCTAACTCAGCATTTAGAGCCAAATGGGGCCGTTGTGGTTCAATAAAGAAGAATTAGGATTATTTAAGCCTTTGGTGATATTGAGAGATAAATCCTCTCATAATAATAATAACTTTTCCAGGAAACTGGATTTACGTACTGCCCCTTCAAAACCTCTTGGCAGGTCTGGGATCAGATCGTGTTTCTCCTAAATGCCATAATAAAACCACATTAAGTGTCTGACTCTCTTGAACCAGCGGGCTTGTATGAATGAGTGATTAAGAGTCTTTTGTCCTGTACATATAATGCAGCTTGCTATCCAAAGCTTGAGCTACTTAAAGATTCAGCAGTTAAAAAAAATTATAAAATTAAATTAATGTTTCCACTGGATCGATTTGACAGTTGCCAAAACAAACATTTACTCTCTTGTGATAAAGCTAAATGATTTAATTTAAATGTACTATAGCCTGTGTACATATTATTGATCACAAGGGTTTCCTGTTGTGGAATTAATGTTTGAGAAAAAATAGTGATTAGTTATGTATTTGTCTATTTCCTCATGTACTGTATATTTCACCAGAAAACACTCCTATCAGCAACTTTAACATCTGATTAATCCACAATATCACATATATGATAAAAAAAATACATCAATGTGCACGTATTTCAACACTATGCTGAGCTTGGTGAAGTTATGACACAAATACTGTTTTATATTCATTATATCAGCTACTATGATCAGATAACAGTATTATTTGTGCCTCGTGGCTAAAACGTGTAAAATAGAAGTAAAGCAACAAACTGTCTTCCAAATATTTCTTACATTCATGATTTTAAATCATTTTGATTTAATTCAAAAAGCCTGCTGAAAAAATGTCTTAAAGGTATCGGGATGATAATGTCAAATAATATGGTTGATTTTAGTAAATAATTATGATTTCAATTTGCTTGTACGTAATGAACATTTCTTCATCAAATCGTATTTTGTATCCACAGTTTTGTACTAAATCATCACATTCGTTTTGGGGGGAAAAAAGCAATAAAACCAAACCGGCTGCTTCCCCGACAGAATCTGCACTTTAAACTTCAATATTTATATCTTTGTTTTGGCAACTGAGAAAAATCTTAAACCACCTTTAATCTGAAACAAGAGAACAGATGTGACGCTGGTGTAAATTGTGTAAATGTGTTGAATCAAACCTGCTGAAGCAGTGTTGTTGTTTTTAATGTCTCTTATTTTGTATATAAATATTGTCCAAAAACAGCCTGTACTCACATTTTTGTACTTTTCTGACTGGGAGGAAATTTATTTTTTATGTGACTTTGATGTAACATACCCTTTTGTAACTCTTTGTGAACCTTTTGTGTAATTTGTTGTACAGCAACTCAAATTTAAATGCATGAAATGTCCCTTTAATGTCGCCTTAACTGCTGTGAATACTGTATATAATACACTGTATTTCTCATCACTTTATCAGTAAAGACCTCAACTGTCTGAATTATGCAATCAATGAGTCGAAATACTTTCTGCACAACATATGGATGTCAAAACCATCTGTAGGGCTCCACAATTTGACAACATTGGGAGATTCATAGTATTATATGTAGTAAAAAAAAAAATCAAAGTATAGTTCGTCAGTAAAATGAGGATAGTAAATCATGAAAATGTCCTAAAAAGGTAATTGTATAGTATATCAAAGAGTCAGTGTTATGATTTAAAGATATTAAATAAGATAAAAGATATAGAATACATATTAAATGTCATAATATAGTATGTCACACAAATGTAAAAAAACAATTGGTAAAAATTCAAGTTAAGTATTTTTGTTATGAATACTTCATATGTGTATAAGTCATAAAATATCATAGTATACTATGTTAAAATATATTAATAAACGGTATGGTATGTAAACAAAATAATCATAGTATGTCATGGACAAAGTCATAGTATAGTGGTCCTAAAAAAATGTCATAGTATAGTATGCTATAAAAAAGCCATAAAAATGTCACAGTATAGAAAGACATAAAATATGTGATGAAAATTCAGTTTAATATGTCAAAAACAAAATCATGAAATATGTCATAAAAAGTCAAATTCACATGATATAAAAATATATCCTTGAATAGCATGTCACAGACATATACAAAAGTTATAGTATATTTCATGAAAATATGATAAGTATGTTATAGTAATTTCAAAAAAAGTGTTATAGTATGTCATTAAAAAGTAATTGTGTTGTTTGTGATAAAAATGTCATAGTATAGTACATTATAAAGAAATGTCTTAGTATAGTATGTTGTAGAAAAAATCATACTATAGTATGTCATTAAAAAGTCATAAAATAGTTTTTCATAAAAATGTCAGTATAGTATGTACAAAAAACAGTCCAGTATGTCATAAAAGTCAGTTTAGTATGGCATAAAAAATCATTATATAGTTTGTCATAAAGTCATAAAATAGTTTTTCATAAAAAATGTCATTGTATAGTATATTGAAAAAAATCATACTGTAGTATGTCATAAATGTCAAAGTATAGCATGTCATTAACATTTAATACATAAATTATAGTTTGTTAAAATCTCAGTGTAGTATCCCAACAAATGTAAATAACATATAGTATGACATTAAGATGTTGTAGTATAGTACGTCATAAAAAAAAATCATATAACAGTTTATCATATCTCTCTCCCAAAATATAGATAAACACAACTATAATGTAACACTGGATCTTCCATGTTTTCCGCTCCTCTTTTTGATGTTCCTGGCCCACTCAGACTCTCCTCAGTAGAGGAACCATCAGAGGAGGACGTTGTTGCTGGGAAGGTGAAACGCTTCAGCCAAGCGATGGTCTGAAGATGCTTCAGGAGAGTCTGAGTATCCACAAGAAGACGTGTCCACCTGAGAGCTCCTCTACCAGCTGACATAACTTTAGTATATAAGAAAACATTTATTTACACTTTGCAGGTTGACAAACTTCAATAAGAACAAAACACCAAAATTAACAACTGAGGATTTTATTCTTAAAAATACAGCTGTGACTGTTTGATGACAAAAGACAAGCCGAGCAGAATCCACCAGGTCACTGTCGGGTCGTAGGGAACATATATTTTAATTTCCTCTGGCTCATTTATCCAAAACATGATAAAATAAAGTTTTTGTAATTATATATGAGACTTTAGGTCAGGGTTGTTTAAACAGAAGATACAAAGGCATCTGACTCTTGAACATTTGAATTTGGTTTGAGGGAACATATGACGTTATTGTACTAAATTCTGGCAAAATAAAATGCTTGTGATTGATGTCAGGAGATCAGAGCAGCAGGGCCAACGTGAACTGGACTGACGTGTTCAGCGTTCCTCCTCTCTGGTGGCTGATCAGGCGTTGAGGAACTTGGCGTGGTGCTTGATGTGATCGTTCATGAAGGAGTAGATGAAGAAGTAGCTGTGGTCGTAGCCCTGCAGGAGGAAACACGACTTCAAGGTCACAAAGCAACTCAAACAGAACAGATGTGTTAAAGTCGGAACTTTTAAAAACCTGGGTTGTACCAAAACAAATGTCTAATTAAATAAGTTAAATGTTTTTTCAATGTCAATTTATATTATTGGCTGATAAGTAAGAAAGTTTAACAATTGTTACTGTTCTGATAATGGAATTTCAAACACCACAGTCCTATTTTTGTGAAAATATTAATTCTGAATTTCAGCTGAAGTTAATGAAGCTTCATTAGTTAAACAAATGAAGTGAATAACTTCTCAAGTTTCTTTCTTTATAGTACGAAACACCCTTTTTGTGGCGCAGCAAGGACACACAATGCAGACTAACTTCACTATAAAGACTTTGAAGAGACACATTTTACTGCCAAACTCTTTCAAAAAGTTAGCCGTGGATTTCTGTTTCAAACACTGACTAGTTGTAAGAGTAGCGTAGCTCGAATAGAGAACAACAGAGCCAGTACTGCTACAATCAATTTTTGGGGAAGTTTACATTTTGATTGAACTGTTATGTATGTTTCTTATCATTAATAAACATTACTTTGCAGACTAACTGATCATTTCAACAACATTAATGTACTAACTTATTATTTGCTATATTTAAAATGATATTAAACAAAATGATTCACCTCTAAGTTTGAACCAGAACAATGATTAATAAGGAAAATAAATTGACAGCCCAAATAAAAAACACCTACTTCACCACCTGTCATAGGGAGGTGATTTACCCAGCATGCAACTGTTATGTTGATCAGTTAGCAGACGTGTGTTTAAATGATCCACGTGGGTGTCAGAATGACAGACTGAAGGAACTGACCGGCTGCAGTCTGAAGACGACGGGGATTTTCTTCTCGGAGCAGACGGCGATCAGGTTGTCGGGCAGCAGCTGGCTGGCTGACAGGAACTGGTCGTCACGGCCCTGATCGATGAGGATGTCGAGCTGAGGACCGGAGTATGACGACGCCAACGCCGTCGCATCGTACGCCTGAGAGAGAGAGAGAGGAGGACTGAGAACAGGAAGCTGGAGAAGTCGCGTGATCCTTTAACACTCATCAAACAGCTCAAACAAGTTTGAAACTGGTTCAAACTTTGACTAACAGTTCTCTGGTGAAAAGTTTCAGCTCTTTTTTATCTGTCCACGTTTGGAGAAGTCTGTGTCTGTTTTTAAAAAATGTCATAGTATAGTATGTCATTAAACATTTCATAATATAGTACTTCATAAAAAAATGTAATAGTTTACTTTGTCATAAAAAATGTCATAGTATAGTATGTCCAAAAAAAATCATGCTTTAGTATGTCATTAAAATTTCCTCAAATAGTACCTCATGAAAAATGTCATAGTATAGTTTGTCATGAAAAATGTAAAAATAGAGATTTATGAACATAATGGAAGACAATTTTGTGTTGAAGACATAGACATACATGTATAAAAATAAACTATTATGTACATAAAATATATATATATATTAAGTAAATGTATATAAAAAGCAAGGTAGTAGGTTTTATCTGTGTCTGTTTCTGAGATTTATGAACAAAATGGCAATTAAGTTTCTGGTGAAAGACGACATGCTTAAAAGTTAACAGTGAATTATTTTGACTAAAGAAATCGCAGCAGCAACATTTAAGTAATTAACACATAAATGCATCAATGAATATAAACAATAAGATAACATATGTATCTTAAATTGAACAATCAACATTAGTACTTTCACTTTTGCTACTTAAACTAGATTTAGATGCTAATACTTCTGTACTGTCACTGAAGTAAAGTTTTGAATGGAGGACATTGATCTCACAGTCCTCACCATGATCAGATCAGTGTCTCATTATTACAGTTATTATCGGGACCAGTCTGCAGAGGTCTTACCTCCCAGGTGGACCTGTCGGAGCCCAGGTATCCTGAGAAGGCCTTCTGTCCCCAGGGACACTGCATCGGGTTACAGATGGGAGCGAACGCAGACACAGCCTGCAGGAAACACACGAGGACGCATCAGCATCAGCATCAGCATCAGAATCAGAATCAGCTCTGTTGGCCAATCTGTTTACGCATGCAAAGAATTTCACTGCAGATTTTGCATTGCGCTTAATATACTTAAACAGAAAAATTTACATGAAGACAAAAGTTTTCTTACTTTCTGTTTTTTCTTTTTTGCTTTATACAAAAATAACAAAAACGCATCTAGTCTCTCTTTTGTTCTATTTTTTATTATTATTTATTATTTGATAATTCACAATAAATAATACTAATAATAATTTCTGTATTTACGTCACATTTGTTGATTTTGGTCCTCATCAAATGTTTTTTTTTAATGCTGTGTGGAAAAGTTGGGAACAATAAAGTTCCTCACACCCGATTTAGGTGTGATTTAGCAGCCTGTGGTGGGTTCTCATAATTGTTTTCAGTGAGAGTTAAGGTTTTTTCGCTCTATGCCCTGAACGAATAGAGCTGCCATCTGTTTTTCTGAACACAAAACAGATGGCTAATTAGTGCAGTACTTGAGATTTTCGGTAAGTTGTTTTCATCTATTTTAACTGTACTATTAATTATAAGATAGCGTAAAGTTCATGGTTAATGTTAAGCTAACATTAGCAATCATTCAGTGGTTGCCTTGCAACAATAGTAAATCAAATTGCTTCAAATTGCAAAAAAACGCTTTGTCACAAAAAAGGTGTGTTGTGTATGTCGTTTTGTTTATTATGATGTTTTTTCTTCAGGGTGGCAATCAGAGATCAGTGTACTGCAACAGTGAATTCATGTACAGTACTGTATGTATAAAGTTTATTGAAATAATTCACTGAATAAAAATATTGTGTGCTCTTCATATTTTTTTCCTGTTACATTTACTGGAAATAAAGATTTTGATGGAGGATGGATGATAAAAATGATGTCAGTAAGGTTGAATACATATACATATATCTTCCTCAATGATGTGCAATACCTTGTATTTCCCAGGGTTCTTCAGGGCACAGATGAGCGCCCCGTGGCCGCCCATGGAGTGACCGCTGATGGACATCTTTTCCGGGTCGGTGGGGAAGTTAGCGTTGATTAATTTGGGGAGCTGAAAGAGAGGTCATCAAGAAAACTCATTAGCTGAATATAAAATTGAAAAGTCTTGAAAAGTTTTTCAGGTGAGCGAGTGACATAAATCCAACGCACCTCCTCAGTGATGTAGGAGTACATGCGGTAGTTGGTCTTCCAGGGGTCCTCCGTGGCGTTGACGTAGAAACCAGCTCCAGTGCCAAAATCCCAGTTCTCATCCTCTCCCTCGATGTTACAGCCACCTGATGCATGATGGGAAACAATGAGGGGTCAAAGTGATGACAGAAAACCATCTAAATCTCTGAGTTATTACAACATACGAGTAAAGTTGTATAAATCCTGCAGGCTAAAGGCTCAAGGCTACATTAGCTGCTACTAGCACAACATACACCAATCACTGACTGAACTTTCAGCAGTCCAGTTGCATTGTTGGTAATGTAGGCAAACACTTTTGACAAGGAAGAAGAATGTGTGGAATAAAAAAGATATTTTTATTATATTATATATATTATGATGTTAAAAATGTGTGTTGTCATGTGTTTTGGATGTGGACTGATGAGGGAAAATTAATTTAAGCAATTTAGCATAAAGCTGCAGCATAACAAAATAAAAATAAAATGGTGTAGGGGTCTGAATACTTTCTAAGTTCAATGGAATGAATACAGATAGTTTGATTCAATCAAGAGGACAGTGTTGAGAATCAAACCTTTGAAATATACTATCTGGGTCAAAATAAACAGCACTCATGTTAAGGTAAAGGTGGTTTGGATGAAGTTGTCTCTTGGAGTTGTCTCCCAGGTGTGTTTGTTTCACTGAGTGAGTGTGTTTTCATACGTGGACTGGTGTCGGGTGCGACGATGATGATGCCGTGCTCTGCAGCAGGAACCTGACTGCCGGCTTTGGTGATGAAGTTCTGCTCCGTACATGTCAGACCTGCAGAGAAACACAGAGTGAAAACTGATGATGAAGACCTGGAGTCAACAGAGAGCTAAAGAACAAAAATACGAGTCTGGTTATTTTCTACAGTCTCTTATTGTCAATAAACCTCATGAAAAGACAAAAACTAACAATAATTGATTTACTAAAAAGTATTGTGTGATTAATCTTCTTTCTCTGTGCTGTAGAGCTCCATTGTTGTCCTAAAACTAATAAAAACACATCATTCTTTTGACCTAATGTTCACATACACGGTCCTGTTGCCACCAATACTCACTAGAGCACCAAATGTGGATTAATCTGGCACTGAAAATATTTTAACAAATTCCTAATTTCCTCTTCTTTTTTGATAAAAATCTACAGTGAACAGCGATTTTAGGAAATTACTGATCTTTTTTAAACATGAAATATTATAATTGTAAGCTGTTTTTAAATATGTACTCAGTGCCACAGATAGAGTAGGGAAGTTACAAAGTATTGAGATGGACAAAAACATTTTTTTTAGTTTTCCTTCATGGGATTTAAAAACAGGCTTTAAGATTTGATGTGAAACTGTGGGCTCAGGGCTGAAATATTGAGTGCAACAGTAGACCTTTCTTTCTGTCTTTAAATTATTTATTTCTTTCCGTCTTTAAATCGATTAACTCAATAATCAGCAGACAGTCAGTGACGCTCTGACACCAGGCTTCACACTCACCAGAGAGCCAGTACATGACGGGACATTTGTCGGTCTCAGCCTTGGGAGGCACAAAGACTGCGAACTTCATCTTACACTTGAGCTCAGTGCTGCATGGAGGAAACACAAACACACATGAAATCATATCTTCATAGGTTTGGTGTGTGTGTGTGTGTGTGTGTGTGTGTGTGTGTGTGTGTGTGTGTGTGTGTGTGTGTGTGTGTCGCAAGATCTGGGTGTAAACTTGGACCTTTGAGCTTTTAGCACACTTAAAGGTTTTGTTAAGATCTCACCTTTCATGTTCGAAAACCTTCTGGAAGCCACCAGCGCACTTGTTGGAGGACACTTGTGTGAGGGCCATGACTGATCCGGAAAAGCAGAATGAGAATAGTCTTCTGACAAAATGCATATGTTGTTACCTAGAATAATGACCAATGATTAAATATATATACTACTGCTGTTCCAACTGATTTAATGTGGTTTATAGTGTTTTATCTTATTTCAAAGTACAACTAAAGTGCAAGAAACATGCTTTCAACAACTCATGAAGAGTCAACACTTTGACATATTGTCACATAACTGTAATAACTGTTATCTCAGGAGCACTTTGTGGATCTCCTCACTAAAAGCAGCTTAAATAACAGTCACAGTGTGTAAACTAGCTCATTCTGCACAGCTGTATAACACCAAACATCTGGACACATTGTAGCAGCTGTAATGCAGCTACATGTAAAAATAGAAAGGTTAGGTTGGTGAAGGTTAAACAGGGGGAGTGGACCTGCAAACAGCTTGCAAATCAACAACTAGCAAAAGTTATTATCTAAAAGGAAAAGAAAAAAAATCACTAAACTCTTGTTTTCTGGAGGAGATTCACCCAAAACACTGCACACAAAAACACTATTAATACAAAAATAGCCTTTTGCAATATGCATCATATATATGCCGAATTGCTCAAAACATATTGTCAAATTCTAAACACATAAAGAAAAATCTCAAAAAACACTTTTGCATTGTATTTATAAGCAGAAGAGTGTTAAAACAGTGACATCTTAAAGGGAGTCTGGTGGACTGTCCCACCGCGGGGGCGCGCATGGTTAACTAGTGAACTATTTAGAGTTTCTGCTGTGAAATAAAGCTTTTTAATAACAAGTGACAAAGCAAATGCACAAACTAGAAGCACAGCTGTCCGATGCATACCTTCTCAAACCTCAGTGTTTGGATTAAAACGCGTGCAGAAGCCTCAGTCTGACGGTGCAGCAGAGCTGAAGGTGCAGAGTTCAACAACGTCAGCGTCAACGTGATGACGTCACGGGGGCAACATTCGAGACGTGACGCGCACGTACAGACGCTAGATGGCGATAGTGGTTGGTAGGGGAAAAAAATGCATTATAGCTTAGTTTTGTTTATTTAATTAATTAATTAATAAGTCAAATATAATATTGTATTTTATTGTATTATGAATAAATATTATTATGTTATTTGTTGTTATTATATAATTAGAATTATAAAATATTGATTGATTTAGAGTAGGGTTATGACTTTAAAATTAAAAATAACAATACATAAAACAATAGGTGGATAATAATTGTATGACATATATTGTATGCACTTGTTTAAAGGGCATACTTTTTTGTTATTTTTATATAAATTAGAATTATAAAATATTGATTGATTTAGAGTAGGGTTATGACTTTAAATTAAAAATAAAAATACATAAAACAATAGGTGGATAATAATTGTATGATATATATTGTATGCACATGTTTAAAGGGCATATATATTTTTTTTTCGCTTTCAAATTTTGTGCTGGTACTTTGAAGAATCTAAAATATAAAACATATTCTGGTTTGTTGAGCATTTGTTTGTTTACCACATCATTCCATAGTTTGGATGTCTTCAATATTAACAATCTACAATGTAGAAAAAAATAAAAATAAAGAAAAAACATTGAATGACAAGGTGTGTCCAAACTTTTGACTGGTACTGTATATGTTTGCACTACTCTTTTCAGGCCAAAAACATTTTCCACCATCGTGGAACTTTGATCAGACATTTAAGTCTCTCCAAAATACAAAATACCTAGAACACTTCACCACAGAGTTGTTGAAAGCTTTGCAAATCAGATGTCCAATATGCCATTTAGCAATCCTGTTTCCCATCCGTCCGTCCTCAAACATGGTCACCTGTAACCATTGGCAACCACTTTTCAAACAAAGAAGCCCACTTTGTGTGAAGCAAAGCAAGTAAAATAAAATTAAATTACTGTCCAGTGTTTACATTCTGTGAAAAGCCTAATTTCTCTCAAATAAAGCCAATCTTTGTTTATCTATATCTGTGTTTTTTTGCTCTCCATATCATCAGTAGACCTTCATCCCCCCCACTGTGTCCGTAGAACCTGGATTGTAAATTATTTAACACAAACACAGCACACCAATGCTTGTGTCCTGTCTGTCTTTGCAGCTGCTTCCTAAATTAGACCGTTTCAAATCATCCACCACCCCCAACGCTCCAAAAAAAAAAAAAAAAAAAAAAGATTAAATTCACTCAGCATCCTTAAATACTCTCCCTGCTCTCAACATGATTATGCTTACGCCTGCAGCCATTCACCCATGTGTGCTGGGAAGATTCCATTTAAAACTGAATTTGTCACACATTACTGTTTTCCTGCTCATCATTTGAATCTCTCAGGCAGCAACAGAAGGACTTCAGTGTTTAAAGCCACTTTTCTCTAACTGGACATGTGTGTGTGTGTGTGTGTGTGTGTGTGTGTGTGTGTGTGTGTGTGTGTGTGTGTGTGTGTGTGTGTGTGTGTGTGTGTGTGTGTGTGTGTGTGTGTGTGTGTGTGTGTGTGTGTGTGTGTGTGTGCATTCCTGTGCTGGTCTAAATCAACCCACCTGAAGTGCTCTTAAAGGTGCACACTGGCTCTTGAGAGGGCAAATGGCCCTCTCAAGAGCCAGTGTTTAGTTTGTCTGTTCCATAAAACATGACTCTGTGAAGAGGACATGCTCCATATGTAGATATAAATGGCTCCTTCTAACATATTAAAAACACAGCAATACTTATTTTCAGTTGACCATAGACTAAATAAAACATACTTATTTATCTTATATTCCTTTTTCTGCCTATAAATACCCCTAAATGCTTCACATTGTACATTTAAACACCATTTACATTTGCTGGTCTGTACCTGACCTCTGACCTCCCAGACTCAATATTTAATAACATTTTATAAAAAATGATAGAAGTTGAAGTATTTTGAGAACACAGTTTGAGAATCAATTTTGAATATTTTGAGAATAAAGTCTGATATTTCTCGAGTAAAAGCCTAAGAAAATTAAGAATAAAGTCGTAACATTTCTGTAGAATTATTATTACATGTATAAGTCATAATCATTTTTAAAGTAAATTCATATTATTGAAAATTAAATCAGTAGAGCTCCAGAATAAAAGTGGAATATTATGAGAATAAAGTCATAGTATTATTGGGACAAAGTTGTAATATTTTGAGAATATTGCAACTGACTAAAGTGAGTTAAGTCTTCAACTTTAACTTTCCTTGTAATATTATGACTTTATTGTCATAATATCATTCTTTATTTGTCATCACACTTTTTTTCTTGTAATATTATGACTAAATACATTTTCTGATTTCTTTCTCTCTGATGAGTCCCGTCAGTGTGATGGGACTCTGGAGGAGGAGGCTCATGAAGTAGATATAAGCTTCATTTGGAAACCTGACACGCAAACACAACCCAACAACATGATTGTGTTTCTACATGATGTCTTTATCAAAATGACAGAGGATGCAGGTAATGATTTATTTTGGCAAATCATTTGTTGTAGTTCATTCTTGGGATTTGATGATTTTTTCCTTTTGGATATATATTTCACAGTTATTTAACAGCCCTGTTTCTTGTGAGTGTTTATCCAGATTTATTCATCTGTGCAACTCAACCTGCCGACCTCTGATGCTCTGGGAGTTGACGACCTGAGTTGCCTCAATGTGACAGACAAGACGTGCGTTGGCACTACACAAAGAGTGACACACACAAACACATGATATGAGTGGTTCATATTTTCATGCATTGATGTATCAACTGAGCTGAAACTGTGAAATAGAGTCAAATTTGTCAAATTTATCCCAGTCAAACTCCACTTTATATGGAAATAAGTGATTCTTTATGAAGCTCATGTTTAGGCTGAGAAAGCACAGTTCAGTGCGTTGAAATTAAAGTCCATGCAGAGTCTGATGTGTCCTTAAATGACCGCCCTTCAGAATGTAAAACCTTTTCACTGAGATAATAAAACGATCTCTGCTTAAACGGGACATAAAAAAGATCTGAAAAGTGGCCATATTTTCATACTTGTTGCTTCATCTTTATTTAAAATTAATTAATGTAATTAATGTTTACCTGATGCCTCACAGTTACAGTTCAGAGAGCCACTAAAGTCGTTTTAGTAATTACACTTTGCTGGATTAATATGAGATAATGATCAACCTCTGCAAGGGTCATATGTCCTATTTGAATATTTATGCATCATTTATATGAAAGGATAGAGAAAAAGTCATGGGAAGTATTTTGGGATCATTTCTGCTTGAATAATCAATGAGGAGCTGACATCTGTTATTAGTCACTGTATTACTTTAAATATTTTTTAACAGTAATTCCCGCTCTATTTCTGAATGCATGATCAAACGGTTTCAGTGTGAAGACATTTATAATTTTCCTACCAAATGAGCCCCGGTGAATTTTAGAAATAACAGTTGATGAATTTAAGATTAATGAAATGTGGGTTTGAATGTTTGACATGTCTGTCTGAGGGTTTCCTGAGGCCATGGGAAGTCAGCAGCTCATCACTGAACACCACAGTCTGTGGACACAGGTGTCTAATGAGATTATGAATTATAAATGGACATTTCCTGATTAACCAGGCAGAAGCTGAAGCGTCCGTAAGACTTTGTTTCTACACTGAACGGAAAAAAACACACAAATGTACATTGTGTGACACAGTATTCATAGGCTGCATATATCACACCAGTGGCTCCCAGTTCATTTTTTTCTGGGGACCCATTTTCAAAAGTGACAAACCGGTGTGGTTAAATTCACATTAGGCTTTATCTATAAATTGGGAGAAGATCAAATTTGTGCTAAAATGAATGTTACTAACCATTTTTACAGCCATTTCCTAATCAATTTATATTATCTTAAATATTTTGAAAACATATAGGTTTGATAAATCACAACTTTGTTTATGCACAGGTTATTTAGAACATATTCACATCTTAAACACTTTATTAATGAGGCCAAATAAATGCATTTAGGCAGAGTTAACAGACTATCTCATTATCAGTAATAGGAACATTCATCCCTCATGTGGCTAAACGGTGTACTGCAGATATAAATGTTAAATAAAAGACTAGAAGATATTTGTCAACCATAATATGATCTCCTGCATCCCTCCTGTGGGTCCTGACTGTATTATATATGTTTTTTACAACATCAAGATTTTATGATAGGATTCCTTTAATCCAGTGTCAGTGCAACAAGTGACTGTAGAAAAAGGAAAGTTGTGTTGTTTGATCTTTTTTGCATCTTGCTTGAGAAACACAACATGTAAATATAATCACATTTTGCATACAGTTTACATACATGTTATACCACTATCAGGAATTGGCCAAAAAGTTCTGCAGGAACTCATGAACTCTTTGAATTGCCGGGGGTCTGTTTTCGCCATCAAAACTCAGATTAACATGTTCTGTATCTTCTAATTACATTTATTTTGTATGCATGCACATGCTTAAAAGGCCAGACACAACATTTTAAATGTTATGTTTGTGTGACATTTGTTTTTGCACTTTTCTTTGCACTGCGTGGTCCGTTTGTGCTCAGCTGCTGTAAAATGAGAATTTCCCCTTGAGGATAAATAAACTCTCTGGATTATGCTGCGTTAATTAAGAGCAATAGAAACAACAAGGAAGTGACTGGTGTTCTTAGTCAAGACTTTTCTGATTCATACCTGGAGCACAGGGAATGTTGGATTCTGGCTGCTCAGAAAATGTGCATCATTTGCATGTACACAGCTGTGAGGTAGTGTCCTCAACAGTGGAATGAATGGTTGATTTCACACACACAAACATGCACAAACACACACACACACACATATGAATGGGTGGGAGGGGCCAGTCTAGTCTGTCAGTGCGTCTCAGGATGTTATGAGTTTAATCAGAGTGAAGCAGAATCCAATAAACTGCTAATGGCCAGGAGTGGGCCATGAATGATAATGTATGATGTGTGTGTGTGTGTGTGTGTGTGTGTGTGTGTGTGTGTGTGTGTGTGTGTGTGTGTGTGTGTGTGTGTGTGTGTGTGTGTGTGTGTGTGTGTGTGTGTGTGTGTGTGTTTGTGCGTCTGCTCGTTTGTGACTATATATTTTGTGTGTACCTGATGTACTGCGGGACCAGAAAAAAAAAGGGAAGCCATACAAATTAGGGTATAACTAATGCATCTAAAATGATTTTTCTAAATGGTTCATTTGTTATCTTTTTTCAATCAATATTCAATTCAGCAGTATCCAAAAGATTTACAGCAATAATAAATCAGAGTAAAGCAGCCAATCGTCACATTTGAGAAGCTGTTTGACATTTTTTCTTGATTAATGACTTCAACAAATAACTCATTATGAATGTTTGGAAACAAGAGACGGAGGATTTCGTATAAATACATTGCATTCATAAGCATTAAAGTAACAATAAAAACAGTTAAGAAAAATACAATTTGGATCAAGAAGTTTCCAAACTGATGAATTTGAACTGCAAAGAGGATCAACTAGTGGTAACTGCGCTGCTGTTGTGTTTATAATGTCAACGAGGCAATATTGCTGACTTCCAGAGGTTTAACTTCTCACCTTGCTGCAGTGATGTACAGGTGAACTCCAGGACACTGTGACATCACCGTGGTTAAAGGCGCAACAGAGAACATTACTGATCAGACCCAATCCAAATGGATTTTGTGCAATAAAGGGGATAAATACAGTGCTGATTCCTGTATATGGTAGATGTTTAACATTGTACTGAATGTTCTTCCAGTAAAGACCCATAAAAGCGATGTTTATGGGAAAAAACACTGTTCTTCAGCTTTAAGTTTATTTAAGTTAATCCTTAATAAGACTAATTCCTCATTTCCACTTCATTGCTCAATAGCTGCTTTATTGCCTTTAATGGCATGAGTTTGCTGCTCCTACTATGATTATTTCTAGTAAAGCTGTTTCAAATGGCAACAAAATAATTCGTTTTTATTTATGTTTGCATATAAATGATTCTTTACTAAATCTGTTTGCTAATTACTAATTATTCTATCCTTAAATGCTAAATTACTAATTTGACATTTGACATTTGTAATGCATTCATTTAAATGCAAAGTTAATAATTAAATTCCTAATTGCTTTTTCTAAAATAATAAATGTAATAACTGATATATAATTAACACCGTCCTCCGGACTCCACAACTAAAAAAGGTGGCTATTAATAATGCTTGTGTGTTGTGTGCAACAGACTGCCAACAGATGGACGTCTGCAGGAATAGAGCAGCCGGGTTGAACTCTTGGATTTGGGCCCTGTTGCATGTTTAACACCTGAACCTGCACTGGCATCGTTCCACTACGGATCATCACTAAATGGAAAAGACACAAGAGAGAGCTTCGATAAACACATAACTGGAATGAGAGAATATGTGATGTGATGTGATGTGATGGGTGACATGAGTTACCGTCCTCTAACAGGATGTCGCCATCTTATCCCTGTCATGAAGCCCTTTGATGCAGCATGCACAGCTAATCAGATTGAAACGAATGGTAAATGGATAGAGGCTCCTTTTCTGAGCCCGGCCTGCTAATTACATGTTCCACCATGTTAATCAAATAACATGCTATCACTTCAGCAGCAGGAGCCAGAGGGAGACACAGGTTTTTTTTTTACATTTGCTGGGTAATTTGCCCTCGTGTCTGTATTCAGGAGTATGACACGGATAATAGATGTTCACCTCTCTCCTCTATTAAGAATCCTGCAGGTTTTCACATTCCTATTATCAGACAGTTCACTGATTAAAATCCCCTTTTCATTTACTTTTTTTGAACTCTTAATAATTTTCAATTAAGAGGAACACACAGAGGAGATAATAGATTAAGAAGGAATAAGGTTTATGAACATACTCAACTGTTCAAATGAATGGAATCAGCTCTTCAAAAGTGGTTATTTTAACAGAGATGAAAACTGTATAAGTCAGACACCTAATGTTTAAATATATAAATATTTATATTTATACGTGTATATAGAAGTTAAATGTTTTATGCCTCCCTTTCCTACTTTGCTGTTTAAATATATAAATATTTATATTTATTGTTTTTTGTTTTTCTGTTTTATTTGTCTATTTCTACGGATGTACACTGAGAGCGACGGAAAAACCGAAGTTGAATTCTTTGTATGCGTACGCATACTTGGCAAATAAATGTTTCTGATTCTGAAAGATGACTTTCCGCAACCTAAAAGAACTTAAAAATGAAGAGTAGAGTAGTCTTCTAAGGCATCTGACCGAACCCAATCAAGCTTTATTGGCAGGAGATTACAAACTTTTCAACCTCCATGTAGATAATATCAAAGTATTGTATTTTCCTATCTCCAGGCCATGGTCAAGCCCTACACCCCCGCCCGACCACTTCGCTCTGCTGCCTCGGGGCGACTGGTTGCCCCGTCGCTCAGAGGTCCCTGAGGCCGATCCACCCGGTCACAGCTTTTTTCTGTCCTGGCCCCTCAGTGGTGGAATGAACTCCCCACTGACGTCAGGACAGCAGAGTCGCTGCCCATCTTTAGGCGCAGGCTGAAAACTCACCTCTTCATGAAGTACTACCCGGAGCCTTCCTCGTAGCACTTATTGCATTCGTATTAGTTCGTTGTACTTATTGTATTCGTATCAGTTCGCTGCACTTATTGTATTCGTAGTAGTTGCTGCACTTATTGTATTCGTATTAGTCTGTTGCAATTATTGTTTTCGTAGTAATTTGCCTCTGCACTATACTTTTGCTCTGGTTTATGCTTTTAGATGCTTGTTTAAGAAAGGAGATGCACTTATGACTTCTGGTGACTAGTAGTTCTCTTGAATACCTATGTTGAATACACTTCCTGTAAGTCGCTTTGGATAAAAGCGTCTGCTAAATGACTGTAATGTAATGTAATGTATTTTGCATTACAGGGTTTCTACTTCCCCTCTCATGAAAAAATCCTCCTTTCTCAGCAGAACTTTCGTTGTGATTAAAAGCTCTTACTGTCATGTGTTCTCTGACTTCACTGTAGGAGTTGGTAATGCCCAAGTTGGACACTTGTTCAGTGCTTTCATGCTTTATCAGAGACCCACTGCTGTGTGGTGCGTCGTGGGGAAAGCCTGAGTGTCAGTCATCTTCACCGAGTTGTCTGGAAGCTCCTCAGAGCAGCAAGGATCTGAAGGAGATAGGGGCCGTCCAGGAGAGGCTTAAGGAAACAGACAGAAAGACAGTAGACATTAGCCGAGTTGAATATTTGTAATGTGTTTGGGTTGATTTTTTGGGTTCTTGTTATTTGCATGCAGTTCGAGTTAAACAGGCCCTATTATGCTATTTTCCGGGTGCATATTTTTATCTCCAGTTACAGTTACAACATGTTTACATGTGTTAATGCTCATAATCCTCCTTGTTTTTCTCATCCTGGCTGTCCTGCAGCACCTCTTCTCACCCTCTCTCTGAAACGCTCCGTTGTAGCGCTTGCTCCTCCCTACAGAAAACAAAGTCTGCTCTGATTGGTCCGTTAGCTCGCTCTGTTGTGATTGGTCAACGTTTCACATTTCAAAAAAACTCTTCCTCTAGAGCTTCAGATCCGTCTCTCTCTTTTGTTGTTTGAGGGCCAACTAGCCGAAAGGAGTTTTACGTCACTTCCGTAACATTGTGACCTCATAAAGTTACAGAAGTGAAGGAAGTTCAAGGAGCTGTTTCAGGCAGCTAAGGACTTCTCAGGTTTTTACACTCTACAGACCTTTTACATGTACATATATATAACACACTAAAGAAGAGGGAAAAAGTGGAAAAGCATAATAGGGCCACTTTAATATACATTTAACAAAACAGGGTCGGCCTCTAGTGTGACGTAAAGTATACTCTTCATGCAGAAACATCTCCCTCACCATCTGAGTTATATGCTGGTTGATCTACTCCTCCAGGACCTTGTTGTAATCCCTAATTTACTACCACTCTTAGTTGATCCTGGTTGGCCAAAGACACACAAAACAAAAAAGGAGCTTAACAACTATAAAGTAAGTGTGGATAGCTCCTGGTGGTTGGGTCTGTCTGTGTCCAGAGGTCCATTGTCTCATAATCGGCTCATGGTGAAGCCTGTCCTTCCAGGTTACACGTTGGACAAGAGGTCGTGTGGCTCAGACTCTAACACCCTGATGCTGCTTGACATACTCTTGGCTCTACCTTTTTTCAACTGTATTCACATTAAAAATATATTTTTTGTTATATGGATTGTCTATGTTGTAAATTAATCATTTTGCTGCTCCATAAAAACAACAATTATTGCATGTCTGTCCATCCTGGGAGAGTGATCCCTCCTTAGTTGATAATATTCGGTCATATAAATAAAATCTGTCATAGCATAACAATGAATATAGTACCCCAAAACGAATACATTGTAACACCACAACTCACTCTTCTAACCGCAGCGCAGCATGTTGGGTATTGATGCCTCTAATGTAAATTTTGGGGATTTGTTGTGTTATGTTTGCCAGCAGGAGACAGAGAATGAATAATCTGAGTGTTTAAGACCCAACAGGATCAGATGTGTCTTTGCTAATCAATGCTGAGGCAGCGCCGTGTCGTTGGGGTTCAGCAAATGAGGAGGAATCCTGTTTGGATTGATCTCAGCGCCGTCAACAGTCTGACAAACAGGATTAATGTTTCAGGTGTGCTGGATTTAGACCTGTCAGGAGATCAGCTGCTCTCTAAACACCAAGAACAACCTTCATACTGCATTTTCTCTTTCAGCAAGATACAGACTTGAGTTCATTCCAAGTTTAGATCATGGTTTGAAGGATTCAAGTGGGATTTTAAAAGCAGGACTTTTACTAATAATTCAGTATTTCTATAGTGTGGTATCACTACTTTAACTTCTGAATATTTGTTTCGCCGCTGTACCTTTGAAACCCTGAGTAAAAAAAATTCTGAATTCAGTAAATTTTGAAAGCATGAAATACTTTTAATTAGAATTTATTATAGTGTGGTATCACAAGTAAAGATTTGAATATGATAAAACACCTATTCACTACGGTTTCATCATTTAATGTCAACTGATTATTTTTAACTCCTGTAGCAAGAATCTAGTAAAGCAACACACAACACACACACACACACACACACACACACACACACACACACACACACACACACACACACACACACACACACACACACACACACACACACACACACACACACACAGGGATCAGCTGGGGTGAATGGTTGAACTCTGCTACAAGGCAGAGCATGAATATGTATGAGTTTTTAAATAATTCTGGCAGGGTTTATCCACATCACACCGCAGTACGACATGTTCTTCCTGTCAAAGCTAAATGAGTTTGACTTAGGAATCACTGATCTTAAACTGCTTCATTACTTCGGCGAGACGATTTCTGTCAAACCCCAAAATGAAAAAAAAGATAATACTTTTAAAGCTACTACAATGTTGTTGATTTTGGCGGTCACTGCAGACAAAAGTTGTAGAGTTTCAAGTCTGTTTTGAAAACTTGAAAACGTACCTCCCTTCTCTCCAGCGGGTAAAGCGATACGACGTAGGGCTAACTCCTCCTTCCTCAGGAGCTCTAACCTCAGAGTCAAAGGCGGCAATGAAGCCGGATCTGGGTTTGTCCTCGGTGGGTGGGTCTCTAATGAAGTCTGAGCTGAAGGAGTTTCTGGTGAACATAAGTGATTTCATCTGAAGTTGTCCAGAATCTGACCTTGTTGCACCTATTACAAGTTGCTGATGGTCTCGTTTACTTGTGTAGGCCACAAACACCATTAGTGTTAAATCTAGACTGTGTCATAACCAGTTAAAAGTTCTTTACAGTAACTTTTATGGGGAGACATTTAAAAAAGATCAGATTTTTAATAGATTAATTATTAGATAAATCCTTTTTTTAGATTTGTGTCAACCATTTATTTCTAATATACATTCGATCATCATTAGATCATCATCAATATATATCAGATCTGGACCATAATTTGCATTATCACCATAGGAAACATGTGATGCACAAACACAATCATTGTAAGCAACCTTTTTACCTTCTTTTAAAAGGATACACTGAGAGAAAAAGTCTCAGTTTCATCTCATATTATGCTCTTTTGATGTCAAGACGCCTCAAGTTTCCTCAGACCTACAACAGTGCCCTTTGAGACACTCAGAGGTTCCGTTGTTTTAGATATTTAGTACAATGCTAAGGTGTAGTTGAAGGTTAAACATCCAAACATGTCTGAGAATCTGTGGTTCGTCTTTAAAGGAAGAGCTGAGCAGTATGTTTACTCCAACAGCTTGAGGAAGCATCGGCATTGTCTTTCTCGTAAAGGACAACAAGGAAAGATTTCCTCACTGATTGTTTCTCTACATGATGCACAGATGTCGAGTCAACAGCGAGTCATCTTTACCTCGCAGGTTGTTGGTGTTTGATAAATAAATCAGCATCACATCTGGGATCTCCAGCTGTGCGCGGTTTCCCTCCAGCGTCAAACTGTGTTTTGTTTCATGACGCTGCTTTCCGAAATTCATTACCAGCCGTGACATTATGGCTTGTGTTGTTTCCCCCTTGAGAGTCTTTGTGTGTGTCATTATGGCAATATGTGGTCCTGAAGGCACATACAGTACTGTAGAGGGAACTACTACCGTGGAATTGTGTGAGTACTTTGCCAGGTGTTGGTATTTCTGTCTATATATGGGCAGATTTTTATTACGACAAAAGGCGTCACCGTTAAAGACGCAGTCACGAAACTGAACATGTGTGTAGTCGAGATCAAAATGAAAGCCACTTTACACCCCTGGTCCATTCCGGCATAGCGGCTGGTGTGATTCTGTCAGATTCTAGTTTCCAATTTCACATCTAACTGTAGGCAAAGTTTACCAGTCTTTATTGTCTCATAGATAAAAGTCCATGCATACGGTTTCACAGAAGAAATGGACGTCGATGTTCATGTTTGGAGCTCACAGTTGGAGCTGTACCAGGAGGACCAAAGGCTGCTCACACAGAGAAAATACATCTGCACTTAAAACAGACTTTTTATTTGATGTGGGAGAGATGGGGCACTGCTGAGGGAATGTCATTAGAATTTGATGGTCAAACATCAAAGACACTGTGACCTGCCTTTTTTGTCCATAACTCAAGGAGTCAAATGCTTATTGTGACCATATTTAACACATATCTAATAGGATAACATGTTGAAGTGATGACATTTCAGACCATCAATTAATTTAGTCAAATTGAAACTATTAAAACTATGCTGAATTATCTATTAGCAGTTCCTGTTTGCAGTGTATCCACGGATGTACAGACAACTATCACTGGATTACTTTGAAACTGAGGAAAAGATGATGAAGAAGATGTATTATTCACAGGCAAGTTCTGCAGCGTCTGTTTTCTATTATTTCTATAGATTTATGGACGTTTATTCTCGATAGACAATAGAGATAATGTTCCTCGATAAGTGTAAGTCACTCTGAATAATACGAGTTATTCAGAATTGAGTAATTATTATATTATTATAGTACTGACTCTGAGAAGGGTAGTACAACTATTTAAACAATGTGTTGTGTATTTTACAATTGCAGCACTAATGCAGAATAAATGCTCATTAAGGGGCCTCTGCTGTGTCTTAGTTGGATATATTTAACTGGTTGAGGCTTCAGAGTTTGGGGTCAGTTTACTGGAAACTGTACGAACAGGACGTGGTTTTCCTCATGTGAAATAAAAAGCTTTCAGTCCACATTTATTTCCGAACATCGGCTTGGTGAAAATTCCTTTTTGTCACATGGTGTGATATATTGTCTCTGAGGTTTATGATCCATAGGTGTGAAAACACATGTCACCGCCAGCTGCACTCTGTGTGTGACTAGATTCTGGGAAGTGTGGAGGATTCTGAGGAGAAACACTAACTGTAATTATAGAAGTCTATTTCTGCTTCATTTGTCTCCTGTCTTTGCCATCTCAGAGGGTTTCCTTTCTTCTGACTATTCTATAAGATACAACAACGAGAATGAAGCAGAAGGTGGAGGTAACATGGACTCCGGCCCAACGGGACTTGTTACCTTCAAACAATGTTCTTCTTGACTCATTGCTCTATACATTCAGCAGCTGTGGGCGCAATTTCTGTCCACTACAATGATTTATGGCTTTTCCTGGACTGTTAAGAGGAATTTCACGGATGCATTATTGGGAATGATTTGTCAGCTGAGGCAGAAATCAAAGTACAGGAGCTTATCTGAAACGGTACAGACGATGTTCTTCAAGCATAAATTCAATCAAATATATTTAACCTTTATTTAGCCAGGAAAATGCCTTTGAGATTTTAAATCATATTTAAAAGGGGGTCCTGGCCAAGATGGCAGAGTAAACGTTATTATTATTATTTATTATTTATTTATAATTCTATAAATGCAATTATATGAACCCTAATACATTTCAGAAATCAATTCAAAGTACCAACTGCTACAATCTGTGTTTTTTTTCAGAGAGAGAATCTCAGTCTTCCCTGGAAACCTGTCCAACATCAGGGACAGGAACTTATGCAGACCAACATGAACCTTTATGTACCTCCATCAGATGAGTACCCTTCATCCATAACCATCACAGTCTTAATGTGATCATTTTAATTGATTTTAAATAGTTTGACATTTTGTGAAATATGCTTGCTCACTTTCTTAGTCAGATGAGACGATTAGTAGCACTCAGTATGAATTTTCTCGTCTAATTTTTGGCAAGAAAGTGAACCAAGGTATTTCCGAAAATGTCAAACTATTCCTTCAAACGAATACAAAGTGTTAGCAGAGGTCTCAGCAGATTTAGAACAAGGCAGCTGCAGTTTGAAAGCATTAATGTGGATGTTTTCCAGCGGTTAGCAGTGCATACAGACGCAGCACTTCTCCAGGATACATTCACAGCAGTGAAGCCTCCGTTCTGTCCCACGTGTCAGCACAGCGGTGGTCGTGGAATTCCAGGGATTCACTGCGGGGAGATAAACTTCCAGACAGCGCCACGCTTCGGTGGCAAATCGGAAAGAAAAGTCTGTTAAATTCTGGGGATCATTTAACTCTAAGTTTCCACCAGTCTGCCTCCGACATCCGCTCTCAGTCTGTTCTTCCAACAATGAGCTGAAAAAAGGGTCAGACTGAAGGAACTATTTCAGCAGCAGGTCTTGTAAGTGGCCGAGGCTATCACTTGCTCTCAGACAGAAATATGATGCTCCTGAATCACAGGATTTCTGAAAGAGCTTCAATCAAAGCAGCATTTGCAGGAGCCATTGTCTGTCTGAACTTCTGTCTTTTTCTTTATTTCTTCCTGTATTTATTAATTCCATCTTTGTTTCTTTTCTGGAGCTGAAGGGAGGCAGAAAAGTCACCGACATGTTTTAAAATTGGGACATGGCCGGCATATTTTCAAGAGCTCTGACCTTTCCTGACCTTTTGCTGTCCCCCATTTATAATCAGATGGATTCTTCTTGTGAGGAGACCAAAATGGCTTCTAATGGTTGAGTTGGCTTCAGATGGGGAGCTGATGGAGGAGGAGGATTAGGAGACCAGCCAAAATATGTCATATATAAGTCATATGTTTATAACAGAAGCTTTAGTTGGAGGTGTTGTAGGGAAATATGTTTCTAATATTAATACCCCCTCATGGGCCACTGGATATAATGTAGTCCAGTTCAACATAACCACCACTACAGCCTTAATAATAAACATATAGTTAAATGAATACTTCTTTTGAACACATTTTTTTCTGAACTGTTGTGTTTTATTGCATTTGATTTAAGAGGTGTACCTAACAAAACTGCCACAGAGTGTATGTGGAAGAAGATTGATTAACAACAATCGATACAATTTGAAAAAGCCACATGAAATAAACAAGAATCTTTAACATTTTGTGGCAAACATAACAAAATTAGTTTTGATCTTACAATTTAAGTGCATTTTTCAAGTTTACGTAGCTCCAATTAAATGTAGCTGCCCAGTCTTCTATCTACTTGCTTCATTTTGGTGGCTTGTCAGAGCATGAATGCTGTTCACTGGAAACTCTGACCACTTAGAGTTTCTACACCGTTTTGATCTTGTTCAGTACAAAAATACCACCTGTGAAGAAGAGTTAAAGATTCATCATCATTTTTTGCTGAAAACTTTTGTGTCTTAAACCCCATAATCCCACCTACTGCCATGTCAATTTTTTGCAGGTATAATGGTATCCATGTTCACCATTTTAGTTCAGCATGTTATGATTCGTTTTGCAGGTATTTGGTCATAAACCAAAGTATTGGACAAATTAAAATGTTTACACGATGATGGCGCTAAATGAAAAGTCAGAGGATCAACAAAGTTATAGCAATTCATCCTGAGGGGAACATGAATGTCTGAACCACATTTAATCACAATCCATCCAATAGTTGTTGAGTGACTGAAAATTGAAATTAAGTGTGTAGTTTCCTTGCTCTAGTGAGTATAGAGACACACATGCTTGTACTTACTTGAAAGGACCCTCACACACCTCTAACCCAAACCTGACTCTGACATTCACCCTGAAACCAAGTCTTCACTGTCTTTAGCAGACAAAATGTCCTCACTGTCAATCAAAAGCTCGAATCAGTCCTCACAAAGATAGAAACACGACAGAACACACACACACACACACACACACACACACACACACACACACACACACACACACACACACACACACACACACACACACACACACACACACACACACACACACACACACACACACACACGTCCAATAAGCAGACTGACCTTTGTGTTGGTCACTGAAAGCAGAGCCCCACCTGCCTCCCTCAGCTCTCCATGTCGCAGCCAATTACAGCGGCTTCCTGCTCGTCTGATGGGATTTGGGCGGCCAATCAGCGCCAATCAATGTCAGTCAGGAGCAGAGGGGCAGCAGCTGTTGCCATGGCAGCCGAACGCCACATCACGACTTCCAGACAGCAGCGAATGTATCCGTAGATCTGTTGATACACTGTACCACACACACACATTATGTGGATTTAGGAACACAGTTTATAGTGCAGTTGGTTATATTTGACAACACACACACACACACACCTCCATTTGCTTGATTGACAGCTCCCTTTCTGGCTCTTAGCATGCTCCGTCTGACAGAACAGCAGGAGAGAATAAAATGGTATTTCATTATGCCGGGCTTTGATGCTGTGTTACCCTGAACTTTCAGCACACTCATGAGTGACTCATCAGACCTTCAAAAACCTGCAGCCTCGGAGGGAATTATGTCCAAACCTCCACGACGCTTGGAGCTTATTTCAGTCTCTACATCCTCTCCAGTGTGAACATCAAACACGTTCTCTATCCCCAGGGCGTCAAATACCGACGCACTGTCCCGCCCCTTGATCCCAATGCACATGGACCTGGCATTCAGCTACAATGTTCATGACCTTCAACCAGAAGACTGCTATTTGTGTCACAAAGGGTTGTTGAGTTATTTTCTAATGTTGTTCTCAGCGGGTTTTTTTAAAGAAAACCATGTTTTTTTCCTAAACCTGTGTGCTCTTGTTGCCTAAACCTTAAAAAGTGTTTTTGTTTGACTTCACAATGTTAGCAACGTGTTTACTGCGACCATAGTGGAGCTCCACATTTTGACATGCTGGAAAAGAGAAACCCCGACCGAGTGTTGAAAATGGAAACATCCCCTAACTCACTGCCATTTTTACAAAACAATTCAGAGTGATTCACAATAATTCATGAACCCTCTCATTTTACCATTGAATTTCAATACATTTATATTTTACTTCCATAGCCAGCTGTTCAAATTACACAAAACACATCAATCAAATATTCTTTCTCTGTTTTCGGAATATGAACAGAAAGATCTTCCATCTTCACAGAGACTTGGTTACTTTGTTTCTTTTTTACACATGGGAACTTTCTTAATAACTTAAAAAAAGACAAAGGATATACTGCATTATGAAGACTATAAGACATGATGTCTTCTATTCGGTCCTCTTTTTCACTTTTCTTTATTTAATATGTATTTTTTTGTGTTTGTTTTAGTACGTTTTATGTAATTGATTTGCATGTGTGTATACTCTATTTCTGTGTTTAAACTAATTGAATATATGTTATTGGGTAATGTGATCACTATTAAGAATGATGTCAAGCTAACACAAGAGGTTACCTTTTCGTCTCTTTGTCCTCTCTGTTTGTAGCTACAGGGCAAATTAAACACACTAATGCAATGTAGCTCAAATTTGTAATTTGAAACACTAAAGCTTTTGTCTACAGGGACCGGCAAAAACAACATAAAATAAAAGTTCCTTGTTTAAGGTTTAAAGCATGTGTTTGTACACTGAGGAGGCAATTTGACAGCAAACTGAGGAGGTGGTTGTTTATTGGAATGTGTGTTTGGAAAAGTCCATACTGTAGGCTACATAGAAGTCTGGTAGATTTGTGGCTGGCGTCACTGAGTCTGAAACTGTGCAGAGAAAAACTGAAGCGACAGGAGTAAATGTCTCTGTACAGAAAGATATTTCATACTCAGATCAGCCTCACAGAGTGTCATTCAGCTGTCAGAGAGTCAAGCTCACATGATGCAGGCTGAATATTAACAACACTGACATTCTGCTGCTGAGGGGAGAGGCTCTCTACCAGGGGACAGAGGTTTTTATCTGTGTTCACTTTTTTTAAGCATTTTAATGTTTTGAGATTTTCAGACAATCACACATTTGTTTCCATAACATACTGGACTCTAGGTTTAGGGAAGTTAAATAATGTTTGTGGTGCTGTACTTTGGTTTCCGAATATGAATTTGACCTAAAATTGTATTTATATATACTGTGAGTTGGTATGTTAATGGAGTGCTGTATGCAACACTTTTTGGATGCCGCCTTTTACATCAACGACCCAGGCTCGGGTACTGTAACTTTTTGAGGTGCTCTACATGAATATTTGGGTTGTTGTACATTATATATATATATATTTGGAGCACTATATATACATATTTAAGGTAGAACATAAACATTTGATGTATTATATATATTTGGGGTACTGTACAAACATGTCTGGGTACTGTACAAAAAAATTTGGAGCACTGTATATACATATTTGAGGTAGAACATGGATATTTTATTTGACTGTCACTTGACTGTCACTTGTTATTTCATTTTGTTTCTTATGCACTGTCTTGCTGGCTGGTCTGTCAAAGCACTTTGTAAACCTTGTTTTTAAAAGGTGCTATATAAATAAAGTTATTATTATTATTATTATTATTATTTTGGGTGCATACATTATTGTGGTACTGAAAATATTTGAGGTGCTTTACATAAATATTTGGATGCTGTACATAAATAATTTTGGGGTCTGTTTCTAAATATTTAAGGTAGTACATAAATAGTTTGGGAACTGTTAATATTTAAGGTGCTGAACATACAATTTTGAATTGCTTTACATAAAGATTTGAAGTGTTGTACATATATATTTAGGGTGCTGAACATAATTATTTGGGTACTAATAGTAAATGTGCTTTACATAGTAAATATTCAAGGTTTAAATATTAACATTTTGTGTTTTCAGTTCTTTCATGTCAGTGAACTTGGCCTGAAATCACCTTTCATTAAGCTCCCTGAGATGATGTGATTGGCTGTTACTCGACCTGCTGATACAAACAACATATTTGTCTGTATCTGATGACATTAATTACAATAATCAGTTGGTGACGCTCATATAAAAGGCTCATTTGTTAACACACAGTCTAATTAAAATAAAGCAGATCGTTCTGCTGCACTGATATTGATGACTTCGCCGCTCCACGTGAAGGGTCCAAGTTTGAAGTACATTACATTACATTACAGTCATTTAGCAGACGCTTTTATCCAAAGCGACTTACAATCAGTAGTATATTACATATCATTCACCCATTCACACACTGATGACAGGCTACCATGCAAGGTGCCACCATCAGACTCTAACTAACATTCATGCAACATCCAGTCCACACCGATGGCAAGCCTTCAGGAGCAACTGATCTCCTGAGCTTGCCCAAGGACACATCGACTGCTGAAGCCGGGTATCGAACCACCGACCCTCTGATTGGAGAACTACCTTGCTCTCCACTACGCCACAGCCGCCCCAAGGGTGCAATTCTTTCTCCAAGCGGTGCCGCTGAAGATATATTTAGTCCAATTACAGTGATCCAGCTGCCATACAGGTGCAGGTTGATACAGTGTTTGAAGGTAATTGAGAGAATGAGGCGATACTGAGAAAGTTGAAGGAGCTGTGAGGAGGTAGAGGGTAAGATGAAGGATTTGATGAAGAAGAGCTGCAACAACACGTCTTTAAAAGAAGAGTTTAACATTAGAAATACACTTACTTGCTTTCTTGCAGAGTTGGATGAGAATATCAATATCAAACGTATGTAGTAAATATGTAGCTACAACAAGAAAAAGAGTTAGTTTAGCTCTGGCTCTGTCCAAAGGTAACAAAATATTCCTTTTTTTATTGTTTTCAAGAAGGAAAGTGAAATAAAATTGTCTTCAAAACATGCCGTAATTCAGAATCCAGCCACTAGAGGTGCTTCAGTAATTTAATCCAGAAAACAGCAGATGTATGATCTTTTTAGAGGAGCTTAGAGGCAGTCAACAGTGTCTCTAATGTTATATAAGCTCTTTAAACATTGTGTTTGTGTGGTGCCCCAGAAATGTGACAGGCCGGTGAAGAAGACCGCCCCGAGGCTTCTAGGGCCCCTTGAAAGAACTCGAAGGAGTCTGGGAGGCAGAGATGCATCTCTCTCTCTCTTATCTCGCTCTGCACACGAAGCCTGAGGTGTTTCACGCTTTGAGTCTCCACCTCTTTGATGGTGCTTCACCGCCGACACCTGAGATATCTGCTGCGTGTGTGTGTCCCCCTTTATATGTATATTATGTCAGTTTGCAGGTTTTGATTTTGTGCTACACATAAATAAATCAAACAGAACACAAGTTGGACCACTTTCAATTTTTTATTATGAGCTATTTCTCTGTTGCATTACGTGTTTAATCCCAAACACAATCCTTTCCTGGGTCATACTGACAGTGTTATTTACGCTGGATTCGTAAAATGTTTAGTATTTTTTCTTTTCAAATAGCTTCACTCTTTGTATAACCATTCGTCAGACATACAGTAACAGTCCACTTATACACAGCAGGAGCAGACTGCCATTTGAGGTAAAAGCTCAGTGAAGAAGCAGAAGATCCTCTTTTCACTTTGTCTCTCTTGTAGCAGATTGACCGACCAGCTGTTGGATATTTCTACCAAACAGAAACAGAAGAGTTATTCTCTCTTTTTTGGCTTCTTTCTACGTTTCGGGTTTTTTAAGTACACATCTGGTATATTGCATTGTTTTAGTACAAGCATTTTTTAAATATAATTTCAAATATATGAGGCATGGTTATTGAGATCCCTCTTAATGTGTGTAGGTGTTTTCTCACCCTTTGTTGTGGGATGCTGTTTGTGTTTGTTGATTTTTCGTTATTTAAATTTAAACATTCAGTTTAGATAACTCTCAGATTCTGGATCAGTTTTACATCATGTTTCGTCCCCATTTTGTAACAATGAAGGTTTTTGAATTCAGTGAACTCAACTCTAAATCATGCGTTTGAGTGGTTTCTTTATCACATACTCAACATATCCTGCTTAGCTTCTCCCTCCAGTAATGTACTCGACATAAATATTAAATAAAAGAAATGTGAAAGAATTCAATATATCCAATAAAAGAAAAATACAGTGCAATAAGGTGCTATATTAAGCCAAATTAGATGTATTCACCATATAAAATTGAGACATTTAAATAATTGAAACTAATTGTCAAACCCCCAACTTATTTTATTGTTAAACTACCCAGGAGATTTGATGTGTAAAATGTGTAAAATTGAGAATTTCACTTAAAGAAACTTTGACATTGTTTTAGAAAGAAGGAAAAAAAATACTTATGAAACAGTTAAAGTACAGTCTACTTTCGTTTACTGCACTTATCCTATTCGTAGTAGTTTGTAGCACTTATTGTATTCGTATTAGTCTGTTGCAATTATTGTTTTCGTAGTAATTTGCCTCTGCACTATACTTTTGCTCTGGTTTATGCTTTAAGATGCTTGTTTAAGAAAGGAGATGCACTTATGACTTCTGGTGACTAGTAGTTCTCTTGAATACCTATGTTGAATACACTTCCTGTAAGTCGCTTTGGATAAAAGCGTCTGCTAAATGACTGTAATGTAATGTAATGTAATGTTTTAAGCTAAGAAAATCTTGCAGATTTTGATGACTGACTTGAGAAACCTCAAGTTGTTTTATAGAAACAATTCCTGTTTTCACCATGTACGAAGTTAACTCTTAACTTGTATATCACTGACCCTGGTGGGAGCTCGGAAATGCCACAGCTTTTATCAGTTGCTTTGCCAAAGAGAATGACTTGCCTCAGTTTACTGTTGGATTTGTTTTCTTCCTTCAAGACATTTTTCTGCCTCCAGAAGCTGCAACAAGTAAAGTTTTCAAATGCCATGATGGCAATTACAGCTGCGTGTTACGAATGCCATCAAATGTGTTGAGAATGCGTCAAAAGAAGGCAGACAAGTCCAATTTTGGGCTTTCTTTAACAACAGCGGGTTAATAATAATTAGCTCAATCTAGCTTTGTTCGAGTCTTTGAGACTGCCCATGGTGCTCTGCTTGTATTGACAGCTCTTGTCGAATGAAAAACAACGAGAAAAAAGACACAAACAGACAAAAGTGAGTGCACAGCAGTCTCGATAACTCAAAGTAAAGAAGAGAACATAGAAGGGTTGTTGTTGTTGTTGTTGTCCAAAAGTTGGGACACATTGTGGGTTCTTAAATAGGCAACAACGAGTTATAAAGTAGATTTTTTATTCAACAACAAAAGAAAAAATAAGCCAAAATTACAGTTTTATCGTGCAAAACAATGAGCGATTACAACCAAACTGCCTAAAGTGGTGGGAGCTACAATAACAAGTGTCTGGCTGACTGACAACAGCTTATAATGTGTAACCAGGTAGTCAGTCCAGGTCAAAACTCATTGACAATCCGACTCATTCATATTGGAACATTTTTCAGACTATTGGCATTAGGAATAATGGGCCATCGGAACAATGGCATAGCACCAGCGAACAGATGTGCAGCAGTTCAGCAGGTAAAAGCAGAATGTCCTCATCAGTTTGAACTAACAACAGTGATGTAAGTGTCTGCATGCTCCTGTGCTTTATGTGCCGAAGATAGATTGATTATGTGGCACTCAAGGACGAGGCTCTCAGACAGGACGAAAAAAAAAATATATATATATATATGTGTGAGTTCAATACTCCAGCGACAAGAGGTGAGAAAAAGATGAATGCATGAGTGAGAAAAGAACTCTGTGACCCCACTTTGGTCTCATTTTATTTACACAGCCCATACTGACAGACAGCTACAGTTCAGCAGGGATCTGTGAGTCACATGTGCACTTATGAGACACTTCTTAATAAACAACAGAGAGACAGACGGAGACTGTAGGGACACTGAGAGTAAAGTTTGCAATTCACTGAATTCAATTAAAGAAGCTCTATGTTGTTTCAATAATTGTTCCATTGATATTGAGGTATTAGTACAATCAAAGTTAAATAGACTGTTGCGCAACAGAGTTAGAAGAAAAAAATGGATTTCACACGACAAGTCCTACTGGGAGCACTGGGAGAATTACCGGTGGGTCTGGCCGACTGATTTGATTAAGAGCGCCTGCTTTTAACTTGATCGCTCTCTGGCATCGCACGCAATTTGTTGCACGGGTACTTTCATCAATGCACCTTCCATTCATGACATTGCATTTATTTTGCTAACGCTTTTATACAAAGTGAGTTGCGATAAGTGTATTCAACAATGTGGGTACAACCCCAAAAGTGTGCAGGATTCACACAAGTACATCATGTTCAGGAGATATGCAGAAGTACTTCAAGTGCTACATTGACAGACAATAAGAGATAAAAAAAAAAGATGCAACTGGTATTCTGAACAAATGATGTCCTGGTGTCAATGAATATTTCGTTACACCATTAGGTCAGGACAGCCAACAGTCAAGTATTTGGAGAGATGTATTGTTAGAGTAGCGAGCTGATTGGCAGCAGCAGAGAGTATAAGATGGGGTGGGGTGTATGGTTTGACCGTGTCCTGGATGCAGGATGGGTCTAAATGATTCACAGCACGATAGGTAAGTACCAGTGTCTAGAATCGTGGAGGAGCAGCCATCAGGAGCCAGTGCAAGGTGCAGAGGAGCCGGGTTGTGTATAATGGATGAGCTGCAGAGGTCGCCTGGCACATGAAGGCACACCGGTCTGAAACTGGAACAGAACCTGCCTGCACCACCGCTCCTGCTCTGCTAGTCACTAGAGCAGTGGGGAGATACAGTGAGCAGTGCAGGGAGAAAAGGTATACAGACAGATATGCAAAGAACATGGTTTTTAAAAACAACACACGAGCAGGGCTGTCCTCAGCGGGTCATAATAAACTACCCTTCCCCTGTTGATTCTGTGTCTTAAAAACTAATATATAGCATAAACTCTTAACAGGAAAGTAAGAGATGCGTCTGCATGGGAGTACTTCTGAAAATGTAGAACTGTAAACTATTTTCTGTCAGTCCAGTCAGTGCTCTGTTGAAATACCATCTGCAAAGCAAACACTCCAAAACTGCACAAATATGATATGTCATTGACTGTTTAAACTGTAAACACTTAGCTGTTTGTAACTATTTTGGATTTTTGTTAAGCATGTTTTGTTGGTAATAAAACTCAAAGATATTTTTCTGGCTAATCATTTCAACAAAGAGATACAGTATACTAAATAAACACTAAATAAACACTTAATATACTAATTTATTATCATAATCCAGTTTTGCTGAAAGATTATATTTAAAAGTTAACATCACAAGTTTTAAAAGGAAATATTTTGAGACTTTGGAGTCTCTGTAAATCTCCTCACAATAGGCTCTCTGTGTATGGATTTCAAAATGGTATCTTAAAGTATTAAGTATACAAAGCGACACAACTGCAACAATCTCATACAAAAATGAACATGATATCTATATCTATATGTAATTATATTATTGGAGAGACCCTGCACTGAAAACATAAAGAAAGAGTCTTTCAGATTTTTTTGTCAAGTTTAGTCTAAATCTCAATTTATGAGGACACCAGCAGACACAGATTAATGACTTTGACTACCAATAAATGAGTTCCTTCAGATTTTTATTAATTTCATTATTCATTTTTTTATTAGCTTGTTAACATTTTCTGATTCAATTACTTTTCATTCAGTTTTTAATATTTTACAATATCAGTAAACGATCTCATGGCTGAATAAATTACACATTAATCACTAAAAGAAGAAGGTTCACCTGAAGACTCACTCTGAAGGTTTTTTAACATTATATGTATGTAAATTTCTATTTAATAATTCACAGCATTACAGAAAATATAAAATGAGTGCTGCATACAGTTTATCACACTGTATCATAAAGTGCCACAAAGTACTGGAAAGGTATTTTTAACAATATGGAAAGTTAATGATTAGATGTTATGGTTACGACGCATGTCAGTGTGGTTGTAAAGTTTGCCAACATTTAATATTTCACAGTCACAGATTAATCAATGTTTGTTTGTTGCTTCATTTTTCTCATTAATTTGATTGAGTTTGTGCCACAGAAGTTGCCACAAGTCGGTTTAAACCAACGTTGGAAGTTTACCAAAACAATGGTAAACTCGGCGGGAACAAGGATGGGTCAAACAAACAAAGGACTTTCGTCCAGGAAAGCAGTGTTCTTGTCCTGTGCGCAACTTAAAGTAAACTTTGACATTTTTTCATTACTCACATGACTCGTTTGTCACTCAGTAGTGACGTCATCTACAAGAAAGTAGAGTAAAAACATGTAATATTTACAGCTTCACAATTTGAAGATTTGTTGCTTTTCTTTTTAATAATTTTGAGGTATGGACTGGTAGTTGGACAAAACAAGGCAGCAAAACAAGGATGTCAGAATATTTCCTCTATATTGAAACCAACATCATTGCCATGTTTTTCCTCCTGGACGGTGTGGACAGAAACAACAATAGTAAAATGAGAGGGAGAGCGTACCAGAAATATTAAGCTTTCTGACCTCTTGACTGGTGTAGCAGACAGAAGGACCTGCAGACATGCTCAAACTTCTAACCCTTCTGTGCATTTTTGGGGAGAGAAAACCACAAAATTCTCATTTAGATTTACTACTGTAATAAGAAGACGATTTTTATAGTGACTCAAACAATATTTTAGTCTTAACGTCTTTGCATGCTTCTATTTTATTCAAACTTTATTGTAATTTAAACCAATTATTCTCAGGTTAAGCTACGTTTCTCATTGATTTGTTGTTTTTGTGTTTTTTGTTTTCTACTTTTCTTGTCTGATTGAAGAACCCCAGATTCCATTTTCTCCCCTGATTTGGGAAACTAAACTTAAGACTCTGAACGTATCCAGCGTGACACTGACGGATAATAGGATCTGCTGGTTTAAGGAGTGAAGCGGCCCTTTTCTCCATCTCCTAAACTGTAATTGGTCCTGAGATAGAGGCACAAGATCCACACACACACGTTCTCTCCATCTCCTCTCAACAGACAGAACCGCTCTCTATCTCATTGATTTCTCTGCCGTTCGCCATCAGTCATCTGTTCGTTCACTTTGAACTGCTGCGCTCCTCTTCAACACTCTTTCATCCTCTTCCTCTAAACTTCACTCACTTCTTCTTTTCCTCTTTACCTCCTCATCTCCTCCTCTCCCCCCTGTTGACTCAGTATCAAGGAATTCGACCTACATCCTGCAGACTGCAGTAAACAGCCTGTCTGTCTGTCCGTGTGAGATGAGCTGCATCGTGCAGATAAGTCCAGGTGAGTCAGACTTTATATATCAAATGTTTCCTTTGATTTGCTGGACAGGTGGAATGTAGCCAAATGCATTTCCTAAAAAACGTTTTTTAGCTTCTATTCTATTTTATGCACCTCAGAGAGAAATAATATACTTTTTACTTCACTCGTTATTGGTAAATAAATAAAGATTGCAAATAAAGATTTTACAAACAAAACATATTTTTGTCATATTCTATATTTATGTTTCTTGTCTGTTGTGGTGCACTGCTACAATACTGTGTTTACTGTTATGTAGCAAACACCATGGCAGATTCCTTGTACTGTCTGTGAAAAAGAAACCATCCTAAATATAGGATTTCTGGACCTTTGTGCTGAATCTCACCACAAATCCATTGACCTTTCAGCATTGAAGTCTTTGATTCGATTGTGGTTGCTTAAAACTACACCAACGTCAACAACAACAACATTATTCATCACCTCTACTTTCATGGATGACCTCCAATCCAAAAACAGAAAAGAGTCAAATCTACAAAATGTAATAAGAATAAGAGTTTCTTAGAAGTAAAATGAACATTCATAAGGAATGTTTCAAAACTGGATTTTACAGTTAATGCTTTTGAGAAACTTGGCAAAAACCTCACTATTATCCTACCGTATTATTTTACCTTAATAACCTTAATGACTTGTTGCAGGTTATTCCTACACTTTGAGGAAGAAGAACTCTGCTGCTTTCTGAAGCCATGTTATGTAAAAGCCTGCTGACTCCCCCAAAAACAAAACAAAAGTCAGAATCACCTCCGAGTGACAGTCCAAGCCAACGGAAGATGACGCGACCCCGCTGACATTTCCGTCAGATGGGGGACACGGTGCTCGTTGAGTATTTGAAGCCGTCGGGTGAGCCGGCCGACCTCGTCTCTCTGTTTTGTGTCGTGCAACATCATTACCAACACTGTAGTCTGCACTCGTCCTCTTACCATCACATGTTTACACAAACATGGACACACACACACACACACACACACACACACATAGTCCCACTGAGTCTGTGTATTATATAGAGTTTGATTGTCAGGTGGTATTTTGGAGGGCAAGGGGAGAGAGGAGCTGCAGGCAATATTCAGGACTAGAGAGAGGCGTTGAATCACAAAAACTCTGCACACACACATGCACACAAACACACACAATGTGACACATACACACACGTGATGCATGATCATATGGAGGAATATGTTTTGACTTCACATTTAGACTTTGCTTTTCAAACTGTTCATGTTGTTCAAGCTAAAAACAAGCTGACATTTTACATGCAAGTTTTGTTTTGCCGTAATGTGGAATACTTATACATGCATACACATAAATTCTAAATAAGTCCAAAAATACTGCTGCAGAGGAAATTAATGTAAATATATTTACTTTTTGTGTTCATTCTGAACAAGCCAAACATGAGGTGCTGTTAAAGTACATGTATGAATAAAGGATGACTGCACACTAAGCAAATGCAACCTCATGTATACACACATATATCTATAAAGTTGTGCAAGAAGTATGCTTAAGTAGAAGAAGTAGTACTGCTCTTTTAAAAATATTGTTACAAGTAAAAGTCTTGCATTCAAGATTTCACTTAAATTAACAGAAACAAACGCATTAACAGCAAAAGGATTATGATCTTTATTTCAATAATGTTAAATGTTCAATAAGATCTCCTGGACAACTGAAGACTCATTCTTAAATAGTGCAGAATAACATAGTGGTATAGACGGTGATGCGTTCACTTACTGTAGTACAAAATTGCAGTTAAACTTGGATTGCAGTTAGAAAAAAAGAAAAATAACTACTGTCTGCATATGGAAGTTTAGACTGAGCAAAACGAGTCAAAATAAATGGATTGATCCTTTACAGCTCTAGTTGTAGGATTACAGAGTTGGCTGTGAACAAGCTTAAATACTGCAACAACAATATAACACTATATCACTTGAATTTAGGTGTATTTATATTAAACGCAAGATTTAGTTTTTCTGGGACTTCCAAATCATTAAGCCCCAAGTCAAAAATTCTGAAAAATCTAAGTTTCAGGTCATGATTACGACTTGGATGTTAACTTGAACTCAAGTGACTTTATACGTTTGAAATAAATACTCTGTTATGAGGTGAATACAGCACAAAGCCACTCTAAAACACAAACTACAATACTATAACAAACCTTTTTATTTATTTTACCTGATAAATAAACATCAACTAAAACACTGGACTGACCTGAAACTTGTGTAAAACATCAGTTATTGTTTAAAAAGGATTCAGTAGGAAGGAAAGCAGCCTTTTCACAACATGAAATAGTGAAAGTGACTTTATTGAGAAAGACAGAAAATTGTGCAAAAGAGATGCAGCTCCTTCTGCAGTACAAACGAAGGAAATGAAGGTAAAGAATCAGAGGAGCGTGACAGCAGGGAAAGAAATAAGATTCAGTGGAGGTTCTTCAAGTCTACCAGGAACTAATTCTTCTTAATCTGCCTCACCTACTGCTGAGGGAAACAAACTGCCTAAAGGGCTTAGAAAGCAAAGACAGTGTGTGTGGAGGTGGAAACCACTGAGGGCCGAGATCAAAGAAGAGGCAGAAAGGTGCAGACTAAGAGGGATATAAAAGGGTAAAGATGGAGACAAAGGAGGCATGAGGACAGACCTAGGTCGGGAGAGGTGACGGAGAGATGGTGGAGAATGAGGACAAAGAAGAGGGTGGAGAATGAGCAGGAAGAGGAGGGTGGCGGGAGGGAGGAAGATACAGAGAAAGGTAAAAGAAGAGACGTGGAGATGAAGGGTTAGAATACATTTTCTGTTCATTTTTCATGATAAAATTGAAAGTCTTAAAGCTCTCGCTGATTTCTCTCCCGTTCTGGCACCTTTTTTCATTTTGTCTCAGACAGAATTTATGGAAATGATTAATGAAAAAAGTGTTTTACTTTTTTTAAGATAAGATGTACTTAGCTTGGGCTTTAGTTCTTCTACAGACAGCTGCAATCAACTGGCAACGGTTAAAGTCTTGGCAGCGCTTTCATAGAGTACTCAGAAACTGCAATAGGACTACAATAAAATGTATTGCTTGATTTGCATCACAAGTTTCAAGCCAACAAACTAAACGCAAACACTCTCTCTTTCCAAATAATATGCCAAACAGGCACAGATTATGTGAGCATGCTTTAGATATCTGCACAGATACGACAACCAAGTTTTTACCCCTAAATGTGACGATATAAGACTTGTGAACAAACTAACAGCTAAAGTCATAAGAATGGATGCTGTACACATCAAACGATGCCCATTCAGCAGGCAGAGACAACATAAAGGTACAAATTCAGTATTTTTTTCTTTCTAGCCTGAATTCGTTTATACAACTATGGGTTGAAGGTTTTATTTTCATTTGGATTGCACACTGAAATGCGGTTGTAGCCCCCTAGAAAATATATAAACAAATATCTAAATATGAATAGAATATTAGAATGGAGAGGTGAGTAGAATTAGAGTTACTTTGTCAAACACTGAACATCCTGAGTTTGCAACAAAGCTCTGAAATGAGCAACATCTGCAGAATTTGATGTCAGCAGTTTTCAGCACACAATGTCATCAGAATTAGACCTAGTTTATTTTCGCCCAGCGCTATTAAAGATTTTGAACTGTCCAAAAAAATCTGTAAAAAGAACCAGAGAAGAAAATATATATGGAAAAATACCTAAAATTCCTGCTAAACTCTCTTTATCCATTAATGTCATGTCTCCCCTCAGAGGAAGCAGGGCAGCTCTACAAGGACCTGACAGTCCACCGGCTGAACAGGGTTGTTGTTGCCACGAGCGAGGTGCTTCCACATGCGGCCGGGTGACTCATACCTGCTGGCTGCATGAGTCAGGGCAGCGAAGAGACGGAGAGGTGGGCTTGTTCGCGTATACCACAGAGCTTCTGTTCATTCTGCACGGAACAAGGCCATTATTTTTAAAGTAGAGTGCAGCTCTGTGTGAGCTTCAGCAGCATGTACCAACATTTTTTACCTTAATATTTTGATTTATTAAAAAACAGATAGTTTCATCCCTTGATTAGGACTGGCTGAGCCTCATTCAAACACATTTTAAAATACTCTCAAACACATAGTTGTGACCGCATTACAACAGGAGAACTGAGCCTATGACGTTGTTACGAAATGTAAGATTCTGTTGTGAATTCTGATTTACTGGGTGGGCTAAGAGAGGATACGTGGTTGGACAGGATATAAAGAAAGGAGACACTAAATGAATTAAAGTTGAAGAGCTTGAAAAAAAGCAGATGTTATGTCGAAGTCTATTCCCTTGTCGAATAGGGTTTGCCTCCTGTTAGTAGGCAATTAAATAAATGCACTGAAAGCACATGGAGCTAAAGGAAAGTGAGACTACAGGGATTTATAATTTTTTATCCTCATCTAACACTCTATGCATCTATGGATCTATGGTGAGTTTAGCTAGCTCGGGGAAAGTAAGCATCATATTGTGAATGGTAATATTAACTGCAACAGGATTAGAACTTTATTTTCGTTCTCCTAACATTAAAAGAGCAAACTTTTGCACACCAGGAAATCGAGAGGTGCTTAGGAGAATACTTAGGGGAGAAAATATAGAACAAAAAAAACTCCTGCACACTGTCTTCTTCACTTGCATTAGGGGTATTTAGTGACAACGTTTCGGTGCACAGACTTTCATCAGGTTACTGCTAATTCCAGCATCAGGTTACTTTTAAAAGTAAATACCCCTAATGCAAGTGAAGAAGACAGTGTGCAGGAGTTTCTTTGTTCTATATTGGTTCCTTAACATCAGAAATACTAGATAGTCCATGGGGTTGGACTTCCTTGGCTCCACGTAGCCACAGATTCTTAAAGCAGCTACACAATCCACACCATCCACTGCTGGCAAAGCACCACTATCCAGAAACGTTCTGATGCCGGCCTAGAGGCAAGAGAAGTGATGTCAGTTACCGGGTTTACATGTGAATCGACCCGGACATCTTACTGCTGTGCTTCTGGTGCCATGCAATTAAATTGCATTTGACCAGAGTCAAAACACACCAGCAATGTCTTATCATTATATGATTGTATTCTCTGTCGCCGTGTTTTTATCTCTTGAAACTTTTTGTTTCGAAGTTTTGAAAAAGCAATACGCCACTTAAGGCCTTGATTTACAATGACTTTACAAAAGCTAAGGGGCCGTTGTTAGGCACGACACAGAAAGCAAGATTCGTTCAATGAAGACCTGTCTGGACCGCTTCCACCCAAAGAAAGAAGTATTTTGTGCTCCTCTGAATGCAAGAGTTACATAACTCCAAGAATGATGTTCTTTCTACAAAAGATGACTGAGAATGAGAAATAATTCACAAAAGCTGCCCTGTGTGTAATCAGAAAATAGTTTCCACTCAGGTTTTAATCCGCATAAAATTAAAAGGTGCATAAAAACAGGTGAATGGAGTGAATAAATCAGCAAGTACTTAAAACCCCATTTTAGCTTGGACTCGCCTTTGAAATGCATGAGAATGCCAACACACACCACCACCTGTCGAGTTTCAGCTGTTTTCACACAGTCACCTAAAATGTATTTAACCATAACCCTATGTTACTCACATCTCACTGTTTAAAGTGGACAATATCAATGATATAATACCGAGATAGTTCCTCTGAGACTTTTTAAAATGACCATACTGGTAAAAAAAGATGACCTTTTCCAGGAATAGGGGAAAAATGGTACCAAAGGGAGAAAAGTTTAATAATATTAAATTACATTTTTTGGAACCATAGGGGATTAAGTTGGATTTGTAAGCGTTCCCATTGTATCACTGTTAACATCTTCAAAGCTCAATTGTGTAATTTATTTATTTATTAAAAAGCAAAAGAAGCCAACAGATGGAGTTTGAACTAATCCATTATGTAATATTATTCTTCCCGAGGGATTCACTAAACTGATTACTAGCTTCTTCTCATATAGCGGATTAGTCACCATTTGTTGGGAAACTATTTGTTATGTTCTGTTTCACTCTCCATGGCTGCTGCTGCTGGTAGAGAGGTCAAAGGTCGGAAAGGTTCAATCCAAGGTCGGTCCAACACTTTGATACAGACTGAGATCAGTCTACAACTGTTGGATGCATTAGTTTAACAGCAGGAGTCCAAAGAGAATAAATTAAACCTAATGACATTGACTTTTTACATTTCTTCATAAACCGCTGGAACATTTACTCAAGTACTGTATTTAAGTACATTTTACTTTTAAAATGTGGTTAAGACATTCATGTTCCCCTCAGGATGAATTGTAATTACTATGGTGATGCTCTGACTTTTCATCAAGCGCCATCATCAGGTCAACATTTGAATGTGTCCAATACTTTGTTTTTTACCAAATATCATTAGAACTCATGAAATTCTCATCAGTCTAATCTGTTCTTTGTGTTTACTGCTAATCAGCAAATGTTACTCTTGTTTTGGTTTGAATCTAATATGAATATTCATCTTTAACACAGCAAGACAATAACATTGTCACTGTCACAGCAAACAAACAAACAAATAAAACAAAGGCCAAAGAGCCCGATGGGTGAGTCACACAACATCATGTTTCAGTCTCCAATGACAGATCAGAGCTTTAATCTGTAGACGAAGAACATATGATTGATAGGGATTGATAGGGATATATTTAAATGAGGGTTAGAGAGCACAGTGAAACAGAGTACCTGTGTTGTGAGGTACTGAGGCAGACAGACAGATGTGTGTCAGCTGTGAGCTATTATTGGTCCTGAAGGGAAGTGAGGTCGGCTGGTCACCCTCAAAACAACAAAGAAAGATGTGTACAGTATGTTCATATAGTTATTTCACCAGGGAACCAGTTTGAAAGAAGGATTTCTGCATCATAGCCTTATAACAAGTGTGTGTCTGTGTGTGTGTGTCAGGTTATGGCCAGAAATCCTTTTGAAAATTGGTCAGGGGGCATAATGTGGCTTGATTCGTTCTTCTTGCAAGAGCTCTGGTGTGTTTTAATGACTTAAGGATCTCAGGGAAACACTCAACGTCTCATTTACTGGCTCATTGAAAAACATTTCAGATGTTGATTAAGATGATGTAGAGATTCCCTGCAGCTCAAACCACTTCACTCTCATTTCAGCGCTTTGAAAAGTCTTTTCCCTGAGGAGCACATTCTGTACAGCAGCACAGTCTGTGGAAGTAGTAGATTAGTTCATACAAATTTAAAAAGGATTCTGATGGTGAGATACTGTAAAATAACAGCAGAATTAAATTAACAAAATCATTCTTGGTGGCTTTTGTGCACCTTTTTAAATTTAAATTAAATCAAAACCTACATCAGATAAGTTTTTTTTCATTTTGACGAAATGAACCAAGGAAAAGTCCTCAAAACTTTAGCAAAGTTACCCTGCACAACATATTCTTAGCCGAATGTGTCAAATACCACAGCTTGGTCAGTGCTCCTAAGCTTTAAACTTTGACGGCTTTTAGACATGTCAGAGACTGCAAGTCTTTTTAAAATACCTTTCCGTCTTCACAGGAAGTTATATTTAGGCTACTAAACCACATAGTTAGGTTGATGAAAAGAGTGTGGCTGACTTGAATGACTAACGACTAAAGTGAATACTGACTCATGTTACTAGGGAGTGACAAGCAAGTCACGAGACTAGCGACTCTGGTACAAAATATATATAATCTCCAGTTGCCATCGGTGGGAGTCAGAATGATTTGGCATTAGCTTCAGCAGCAGCCCATCAGGCTAACCGGTACCATCGGCTGCCTCAAGAGCGGTTCTTGGGTTTGCTGCAACGACATGCAACGACATGCACCGACCACCCTCTGACCACAACGAAGGCTGTACACGTTCAATATATACTCAATATAAAAGAGGTTAAAGCCAAACTTTTTTGAAAAGTTGAAAAGTCAGATTCTAAAGAGTCTGTTTCTAAAGGACCTTTGTTTGGAGGCTCGGCTGATTTCCATTATAATCCTTTTTCTCCTTTAGTCTTCTTTGTGGATTAACATTACATTACAGTCATTTAGCAGACGCTTTTATCCAAAGCGACTTACAGGAAGTGTATTCAACATAGGTATTCAAACAAAGCTACCGCAGACACCCTTTCAATACGCCGATCTAATTACAACACCCAATAAAACCACCAGGGCACAAACATAATTATGAAACATGACATGTAGTTTAAATGAGGAAGAGAGGAACAAGAACAAGAGTGAACTAAAGTCCAGTTTCTCTCTCGACCAGAAATAAAGAATAAAATTGTTCCCTTCCATCACACTGAATCCCATTTGTGGCTTCATTTCATTTCTGCTTTAATTAAATTCTCTGCTCACAATGTAATAGAGAGCTGATTACTGATGTGAAACATGATGGTGGAGGTACCATGTCATGTTTAATGAGCGGGATGTGATGAGGATTAATATACTGATGGAGCCGCACTTTGCCCTGAACTTGAATTACTGGCACAATATATCCAGTCGCATAGAATACCACAAAACATCCTAAAAACGAACAAATTCATAAGCAAATATATAAAAAGACAAAATACTTTTTTCAACAATGAATTCGGAAAAAGAAAGTCTGTAAAAGTGTGTAAAAGTAGTTATTTTTAATTTTTCCACACAAATTGTTCCACGGGGTAGTTCAATGTCAAACACAGAAAACATTCAATGGATTTTATTGAGAAGAGAAAACTAACAAACTGCTAACAAAGGTAAGGAAACAGGGAGGGATTTTTAGGATTCATAGAAGGAAGCAAGGGCATTTTTGCCTGCAGCGGGTGTTCTGCACAAAGCTGTTTTAAACATTTTGATCCAAGTCTCACGGCTATAGAGGAAAAGTAAGTCTCAAGTCTTTGAGACGTGACTTGAAAGTAAAAAATGTTTCCAGTCTCTGAAAATCTAAGGTATGAATTGTACATGATGAGCATCTGGTCAGAGATTAAGACCAACATCAATGAGGATCCTGTCTGTGACAGTGTAGTGCTTAAGGGATCAGAATTGGGACAGCTTTACTTGTGAAGAAATTACCATTACAGAAAGTAAAACTAGAAGCTCTTGTCAGTAAGCTCAACATTTGTTGACTGAACTTATTTCACTTTTCAATGGATCTCAAGTTTTCTGGGAGTTATTGGAATATAGCCGAACTTTTCATTGGTGTAATTGCCCAAATGGCACAAAAAGTAACCCAAACTACATTTTTTTACCCAATCAATTAAATAAAAAGTAACAGTAATTCTTGTTTGTTAGCTGGTGGGGTGCTAACTAGGTCTGCTACTAGTCACCACGTTACCAAGCCTCTAGCACCACCTGTTTTGCAAGTACAACTTTATGGTGTGACCAGGCCTCATTACGGATACTGTTACATTAATACATTTTTGTAAATCTCCACCACACACAAGCGACACCCGCAGACCAACAAACCGTAATGAAGAAAATGTTGTGCTTTCATATTATGGTTGACCACAGAAGATTCTGTGTTTGCACTTTATTTTGAGAAGTTTCTTTTTGTTTGGATCATTAAAAATTAAAAAGTTATAAAAATGTAGATTGATGTCTCAAGTGGCAACAATGAAAGCTGTATTTATATTTTATGTTTGTGTCATATCAGTTGAAAAGCCCCATCGCACATGGCACAAAACTCAAATGGAAACTGACTTATCTCTTATGTTACAAATAAGGTGCAAGAAGAAGTAACACAAAATTGATGGAAAAGATGTGACTTAAAATCAATCTCAATCCTGATGATTCATTCTGAGATGTTGACACATCTCAGCAGAGGAAACAGGATTTCTCCTCTGAGTCAAATTAGTCACAGAGTCCACAAACTGAACCTGTTCTTTGAACCCTGTGTACCATAGATTTCCTCTGTTTTTGCCTCCCTCTGCTCCTTCTCTTCGACCTGCTCCGGTGAGTTCAGCCGGGGTGACAGCCGAAGGGATCACACTGTCACATAAAACGACGCTGCAGTGACGTGTTCAGGCAGCTTTAAGGACTTACGTGGTGTCAGCTCAATGAAAACAGTTCCCGCTTCTGAGTGTTGACTCATTTTCTCATTGTGTCTGAGTGTGTTTGCACTTTAGTGCCTGCGTGTGAGAGAAAATTAGTTTGTTCTTCTGGGTATTTCCTCTGCTTACATTAGGCTTATGACTGCAGGAGTGTGTTACTGAAGACTTACACACACATACAGTATGAATACAAACACGCACATTAACTGATTAGCCAAATTTCTTAAATGGGAACACTGGGAATCACAGTTAAATGATTGTTAACACACCACAAAGTCCATTAGAAGCAGCTCTGGATCTTTTAAATACATGATTTGCCTCAAAATCCTTGGAAACAGACCTTCTGCTGAGGAAGATCATGTGAATTGATTAAAAGCTCCAGAGCAACCTAACATTTACCAAAGTTATCCTCAGTCTATACTCAGTTTATCACAACCTCATATACTATCACAAATTGTATCCATTAAGTGCATATTTATGACCAATTTTTATGGCTCCCATTTGAAAGCGAGTCAGCTTGAAACTAGAGCTGACATTAGCCCATCTGGATAGTTATGTACAGCTGATAATGGTCTGGTCTCCAACTTCTAGCAATGATGATGATATTTAGCCTTTGATGCTTGTCAATAGAAAATAAAAAAAAATACTGGGGAATAAGTGCATCCTATTGGCAAAATTGTTTCCCTTCATTATGCCATAAAACACAACTGTTGCCAGTACGTACGCTAGGATGGGGTGTCTGCTTGAAACGTCTGTGCATGGATGTAGGCCTGAACACAGCAGGATTTAAATTGGGCTGTAAAATCATCGAGGAGGCGAAATGGATCTGCATACATTTCCTGGTAGACTTCATCTTCAGTGAACTTTGACAGGAAAATTTACCCCATTGACCAACAGCAAATTGTATTGATAAAACTGACATTTGACCCCAACTGTTATTAAGCCCTATTCTGTCAGAGTAAAAGCTTCCACAAAAGAAGTTTTTCGGAAGTAGGCAGTATTGGTAACTGGTACAAAAGCATCTTTTGTATAAATTCTGAGCACTAATTGTCCAGTTAGAGACCAAGCTAAGCTAACGAGTGTGTTATCCCGTAGTGATTTATATTCCCTTTTCCATAACTTTTAACGAAGCCCTACAATTTGTCCATCTAATTTTCATCAAAGAGTGAATGTCATTGTTGATTTTTGGATTAGAGGATTCAGGAAACAAGTATACTCACTGGAAATGTTACTAATAGTCAATAGAAACACATTCATGCACCAATTTTCTCCTGCAGGAATCAAACTGTGGCACAGAAGCAACATTTTTAACTACATATAAATGTTATTTATAAGCATTTCGGCCTAGACTCCAGGAAACCTGCCGAGCTAAATATGCTTATAAACAAGATTTTACTGCAGGACATTGTTGCCTTTTTTGCTGTTTTTCAAAAAATGACTCACGACTTTGGCAGTGATGCTGCTCTTGTAAAGCTTGGATGACTTCTATCAAGCGCTACTTCTGCAGCATTTGCAAGAACTAATTAAATCAACTTTAAAAGGTGTTTAAAACAGGGATCTGCACACTGTGTATATTCAGCAGCAGAGGAAACTCAGCTACACTGCCCTAGTATGCAAAACACAACTGTATTAATGAAAAACATGCAGTGCAAATAACATGTTGGGTAAATAAACCCAAACTGTTTTTTTCTGTTGCTGTGCTCAAAGCCCCATCTGATCGAGCATCGGCCAAATACAGAGCAAATGTTTTCCCTCACATACATACAGACCTGTATGCACTGCTCCAATATATGCAAATAAATGTCTGTGAGTTGGTGCAGCTAAAATGAGTTGTGTTATGGTCACTGATGAAATGTGTCATCAGCATTTCAAATGACCAGCAGCTTTAGTTGGCTGAGACTTCAGACTGCAGAGTGAAGGAAATATGTATTATGTAAATACACATCATTTGCACATGCATATGAGAAAAGAAGTGTTGACTGACAAAAATGCAGCAGAGAAGCTGAAGATGAAAAGTAAGGCTGACAGAGAAGTGGACGTAGTCACCGTGACGTCACCATCTTGGGTTTTTTTGCAGCCAGAAGTGACAGGGGAGGGTGCAGCTAACTTCAACAAAACGCTGGATAAGAAATTTCTATGCAACCGAAATTTTATAATTAAAGGCCTTAACACACCAGGGGGCGTGACAAATAAACTGTAAAAAAAAAAAAATGCTTATAGAAATGTAATCGCCTGTGAATATTTTGCATTAAAAATATTAGCAGCAATGCGAATTTGCATGGTCCACCTTGGTAGAGTATTTCCTATTGTCAACTGTTCACTGGAAGACATTAATATGCAGAATGAAATACCACTCAATCTGCTATCTGTAGGGAGCTCCCATTGAACTCTCTTGATTTACAACACGCACACACACACACACACACACACACACACACCAGCATCCCCCCCCTCCCGCATCTATGTGAGGAAGTCACAATATAAAGGCATTCTCACTCAGCATTGATGTGAGGCATTTTATGCTGCACACATCATTTAGATTCAGATTGTGTCATTTACGTTACAAAGGCAATTTCCTACCACAGGTTGTTGGTGTAATGTCGAGGAAATGAACAGCTCATAATAGAAAATGTCTTCTACCCTGTGTATTACAGTAATGACTTTAATGTATTTTCATGAAAACACCGGATGCTGCAGATTAACGACAGAACGAGGGGAGTGTTGGCCTTTGTTTGTCTTTCTTCTTTTAAAAGAAATTCATGATACAGATCAAAACTTTTTGGATGGCGGATGGAGTGTAGAAAAAAATGATTATTATATAAATAATAGTTTGATACCTCTTTTGCTGCCACCATTAATACAAAGTTACCAGTTTATAAGGTACACCTCAGTAATGCAGTCCAATACAACAGTTACTGCAATAAATCCTTCACGAAGGTTTTAATGGTCAGTTTAAAAATATATATATTTTAGAGAAGTATTGATTCAATTGTGTGATTATTTTGGAGGATGTAGTTTGTGGTTCTTTATGTAATTAAGCCTGTCCTAATTGGTATTGGCCTAAATATAAAGTTGAAAGGAAATGGCGTCATCTAATGGAAGATTTTGCAAGTTAGGGCGTTGTATTCAATAGCAACCTGGAAACACAATCAATTATAATTTATTTACTGTCAGTTTACATTGAAACTGCTCTGTGAAAGAAACTGCATCATCACCACCACAACCACCACAACATGACCAGTTGTTTACAGTAAATACCGTACCACACTTCATTTGTAGGATTTTATGTTCATATTTGAATTTACAACACAGAGCAGCTTTAATTGCTCAGTTTTCTGCAGAGATAGTGACAGTAATATTTGACTCTTAATATCGAAAACGTGCATGGATCTGGTTGAAAAAAGAGAAACACAGCTTTCAGTTTGCATTTTTCATTTTATCTACTGAGGCAAGGAATGGACTTCATGTGCCGGAGGGCTGACGGATTCCTTTAACGATGAGAGCCTGTAATCCTTAAGAGGAAGTCAAAATTTTAAAAATCAACAAAATTAGGAGTCTTGAGAATTTCACTCCAAGGCACAGAGTGTTTAAAAAAATGCAGTGGCTGCGATTTCTTTGTCCTTAATCTTGTCTTTACTCTATCCTCTCTCTCTCTCTTTCAGCTCTGCTAAAATAAAGAATTTTTAAACGAAAAAGTGTGTTTGTGTGTTTCATTGTGTGCACATATAGTGTGTGTCTGTGTGGAGGATTTAGTTGTGTGAAGGATACCAGACGAACTGCCGTTGTCTCTTCTTCATCCCTCTTTATCTGCTCTCCCGCTGATTCTTAACATTTATCTCTTCTGTCCATCTACTGCTAAATTATCCCCCCCCCCCCCCCCCCTTCTCATTCCTGCTTATCTGTTTCCCTCCTTCTCTTAGTGTTACAAGGCAGGTCAGTGTGTGTGTGTGTGTGTGTGTGTGTGTGTGTGTGTGTGTGTGTGTGTGTGTGTGTGTGTGTGTGTGTGTGTGTGTGTGTGTGTGTGTGTGTGTGTGTGTGTGTGTGTGATGTCTATCGAGGATGCTTATCTCTTGGATGGGAGGGATTTCCATACAGAATAATCAGAATAAAATCAACTTTTCTCTTACATCACTACATTGATTTTAAATCAAATTCATTTTTTTAAAGGTAAAGTCAGAGTTAATTATTGATACAAAAATATAATCAATCAATAAATGAAGATGCATTTTTACAGATTATACTGCCGAGCAGTATATGAAATAATTAAAATGAGCTTCGTTTTCACCAGCTGCAACATTAAAGTGATGAACACAGAAATGTTAATTATTGGTTTATTTGGTAGGGACAGTGCACATTAATCCCTAAAATCCATTTCTGTAAATAAGTCTGTTTACTTTTGGTACTTTAAGTATATCTTGAATGTAGAACTTGTACTTGTATAACAGCATATTTACAAGTTTAGGCTTTTTCTCATCTGTAGTCCCTAAATTAAAATCCACTCAATATAAAGACAATACATTTTAAGTAGTAAACTGACACTGGCATCATTAGCTAACGTTGTATCCGAATGTAGTGTAAATGTAGTGCAACACACACACACTCACATGTCAAACAGTGTTAACAGTGCCATGGCCGAGACCTTAGCTGATTGATCCATCATTGATCCATCAATAAAGTTTTTTTAGAGAGGCTCTTTAACGTAGGGATTCCTGCAAAAACAGGGAGAAGCAACACATGAGAAAATGTAAGTGTGGAGAGACGGAGCCCGAGAGAGTTTGACACACAGTCAGCTAGAAAGAGAAGATTCAGTAAATGATGGAGAGTGTAGGAGACACTTTGAGACTCAGCGAGCGAACGAGGGAGACAGTAATTACCCTTCTGACTGAGAGGAAGCATGAGGTAGAGAGAGAGAGAGAGAGAGAGACTCAGACAGACCATTTCATTCATACAGTCTGAGTCACACTGGACACTTAATGTCCCTGATGTAGTTTTAAACTGAAACATCTTAATTCATCAGGAAAAGCTATTTCAGGATTCATGTCAAGATTTGTTTAAGTGTCTGCAAACCAGTCTACATATGTGCACTGCAAAAACACACCACGTATAACAAGTATATATTTTCAAATACTACAAGAAGAGTACACTTAACTAAGACACAACCACCTAACAAGTAGCATTTAAGTGAAAAATAGTTACTTGTTTTTAGACAATGCATCTTGATATGTTGTTATTCATAAAATAAATACTACTTTTTGGCATTAAAGGTTTTTTGTGACATTTCCTACTACTAGTGGAATAAAGCTCAAAATTAATGTATCTTGAAAAAGGCCTTGATATAAAACCTAACTTAAATAATATAGAATATACATTACTTTTATTATTGTTATTTCAATTAGTAAAACATGAACAGTGTGTATACATAATTCAAAAACTATACCAAGATAAGATAAGATATATTTTTGTTGTTGTTGAGTTATACACTTTACTTATTAGGGAAAAAAAAGTAAAATGTTGCCTATGCCCTTCAAGATAAAAAACAGACACAAAGGCAATATAAATCATACACAGATTACATGAATCAGCAGTACAAGAATACCTCCTTCCTTTGGAAGACAAAAACAAGGATTACCCTGTTCTTCTCTTTCAAAATACATAAAAAGACACTGCCAAATTAACAGAGTGTACAGAGAACAGACCCACTAAGTGTGTGTGAGTCAGAGGAAGAGAAGTGTTTTTGCTTCATTGAACAGATTCTGTGTGATGACAGCTTTTTATTTCAGCAGCTGTTCTGAAGCGTCGGTGGTTCGATACCCGGCTTTGGCAGTCGATGTGTCCTTGGGCAAGACACTTAACCCCAAGTTGCTCCCGAAGGCTTGCCATCGGTGTGGACTGGATGTTGCATGAATGTTAGTTAGAGTCTGATGGTGGCACCTTGCATGGTAGCCCTGTCATCAGTGTGTGAATGGGTGAATGATATGTAATATACTACTGATTGTAAGTCGCTTTGGATAAAAGCGTCTGCTAAATGACTGTAATGTAATCTTTCAACCATGACGTTGCTCTACGCCCATGATTTAAAGCAGCTTAACATCCAACACCACAGCAAATAAGCATTTCATCTAGTATTAAATAAATATTTACAACTTCTCTTGTGCCCATGCCCCACAAAAGTCATATCTGCTGTCCTACAACAGAGGAGTAATGACGTAGTCACCCTAAGAGTAGTGAATGGAAAGAAGCTGAAATTTGCATTTTCTTTTCCTGAACATTCGGTCAAGATTTGAGCTGGAGTTGGATCCAATGAAGCTTTTTCCTATCTTTATTCAAGAGCATGTTTTTTTCAATGTGAGAACATGCTTTCCCTAAAAACCCTATCCTAGCACTCTAAATAAACGCTATTGCACTTTGATTTGCTCTGATTCTGCTCAAACTATGATTGCAAGCAGATATTTTGTAGCCTGCACATATTTCCTGAGCTCTCCTCTGCTCTTGGATGTTAAGCGTTGTCAAACTTCTCCAACCTATGGAATGGCAGGTATAGTTTTGACCAATGAAACAATCCTTGCCCTCTTGCGGGGGCATTCCATTTACTAGAGCGCCCCTGATGGACTGTCACTCTTTAACCTGTATGTTGGTTAGGAGTGATGACAGTCAATGCAACACGAGCCATTTTTTGTGGTTTATTACTGCAGCAGCATGCTACTACTGGTATCCTTTCATTTTATTCCAAAATGTGTTAGGAAATCAAAGAGAAGTACATAATAATGCTGTTGACGGAGAGGTTAGAGAGTAACCGCCCGTGTAGGACCCTGTAAGAAGTAAAGCGAACACAATGGCAACAAGGCAGGGATCATGATAAATCAGAGAGCAGTGGAGAAATCTGACAGCAGATGTATCATGAGCACGGAAGCCGCACAAGTTTGAGGAGAAGAGCTGAAGCTGGAGTGCAGGAAATCTGTGCAAGCAATAAAATATCTTAGTGCAAGCAAACAGTTTGAGCAAAAATCCAAGTGCACGCAAAGGCTGTTACAGTGTGAGGACAAGGTTTTGAGGGGAAAGCATCACAAAATCTGAAATGAGATCAATGAGTCATGCTTTCCAATTTAAAGACCACGCTCTTGAATGAGGACAGGAAAAAAGCTCCATAGAAACCCTACTAATGAGAGGACAGTGATGAGAGATGACGGAGCTCTTTAATTAATTATCGTTTGATTTGCAGATTGTCTGGAAATTTGTTTAAAATGTGCACCGCGCTTTGATGGATACTTGACTAGAGAGGCAGAGAGAAATAAAGGGAGGTTCAGAGAGTGCATTTGAGTGGAAAGAACCAGAGAGAACAGGACTTACAGATTCAGCAAAAAGAGAGAAAAAGGATGCAATGCATGTGAGAGAGAATTAGAGACGCTTAAGAGAGGGAGAGAGAGAGAGAGAGAGAGAGAGAGTCAATACGGTACAAGGGAGAGAGAGAGACCTTGGGTAAAGAGAGAGAGAGCACAGTGAGAGAGCTGCCGAGAGAGTGAGGGGCTGAATGTGAGAAGCAGCGCGAGGAGAGTGAAAGCAGAAAATCATTCAGCTCCTGATCATCACTGAAGACGACTCAGCAACTTACCGACTCTCTCTGGAATCCTGAAAATCTGCAAGAAACCTCTTCTGCCTGCTGAAGAGACTTCTTTCTTCTTCAATTTGTTCTCCTTTGGGAAAGAGATGTGGAAATATCCTTTAAGGGAAAGAAGAAGGTTTGAAGAACCTGAAGATTTTTGGAGCTGAAGGAATACTGAACAAGATCTGCGTTTTTTTGTGGAGGATTTGGAGAGGGACTGACATTCTCAACTGAGGGTTAAAATTAAAATACTTAAGATTTCTGGGTTTTGTAAAACAGGGATATGTTTCCTGTTAGTCAGGACTTTCTTCTTGCCGAACTGACTGTGTGTGAAGAGACAAGAGAGAGGAGAAAGTTAGCGAGGTGTCTTTCGGGTAACACACACATACGTCAAATATCATCATGTTCATCATCAATCTCTGTCGACCGCCGACGCACTCTCACAGGTGCAGGGATGAGTTGAGACAAGACTGCAAGGACACTAGAGGATTTCCAAACACATTCAGGAACCCACACACACGCAGTAATTACATCTGTGCAGGTATGTAGTGGAGAAAACACCCACCTTGGCAAAGGATACCTCTTGAGACAGCTTCAAACTGAAATAAGTTACAGTTTAATTCAGTCTTTTAAGGATGAAAATGATTTTTTTCCTTACGTTCTTGGATGTTTGTATCATGAAAATCAAAGACTAAAGGGCAAAGCTTCATCTGTGCTTGAAAAAGAGACAGAGACATGGAGGAGATGAAATTCAGATTTATAAGATCCAAGATTTCAGATGGGCCTGATGTTTTTATCATGAGTGCAGCTTTGACAAGCCCAGACTTCAAGGATGGGAAACCTGCAACTGTGTCCCCCATTGCTCCAGCTTCAAATGGATTCTATAATCGGAAGATGAGAAGAGATTTAAAAAAAAAAATGACTGAAATCATGTGAGTCAAAATCCAACCCATCCAACATTTGGTTTGGAATATTTCTGGAACACTTCTTCCTGTTGGTTTTTCCAGGACTGTGGGACGGGCTGAGCACAGTCACGGTATTAATCAAACAATTTCATTTTCTATCCGTTCAGCATTGTCCTTTGAGCTTGAACAGCTGCGCTTTTTGTTATGCTGAATTAAGCGGCTATTTTTGTTTGCCGTTGTGGAGAAGATCATCATCTGTTGATCCTTTGACAGACGCTCTGAGGCTTTAGAGTTACCTCTGAGATGATGGAGTAAATAAGTGACAGCACTTATCGAAGTACAATCCATTACTCAAGTGATGTATGGTTGTTATATTTAGGGCTTTCACATGGGGAAAGGAATTGGAGAGTGAGTAAAGGATGACAAGACTTTCCTCTATCTTTCTCCACTCTGACCCATTTTCCAGGCAGCAGTCCTGAGGCATTTCTGTCTCTGGCTGTGACGCCGTTACCGAGCCGACACCATGAACCTGCATGGTAACGTGTCAGAGTTGATCTCCAACACAGTCAGAGCTGCAACCGCTCTGGAGTCCAACACCTGGTCTCCACGTGGATTCGAGGAAAGCACCTTGCGAATCAATAACGTGACGAACTCGGGGTGTCACGGGAATGGCGTTGACGTACAGATAGGGGACTGGTCTCACCGTAACGTCGGAGGGGTTAATGGCGAGGAGGGCGGCAGGATATACCGGTCTCATTGTCCTCCACAAGAGATGGCGGTGGAGAAGAACTGGGCGGCACTTTTGATCTTAGTCGTTATCGCCGTCACGGTCATGGGCAACATCCTGGTGATCCTGGCCGTCTCCCTGGAGAAGAAGCTGCAGAATGCCACCAACTATTTCTTGATGTCTCTGGCCGTCGCTGACATGCTCCTAGGCATCCTGGTCATGCCGGTCTCCATGGTGACCATTCTTTACGGTAGGCTTTGAGTGACACTGATATTGGGCTTCCTTAAGTTGACATTTGGTGTGTTGCTGACTCGAGTCCAACAGGCACACAGTCATTTCCCCCTCCAAGTGTGTGAGTTGGTATCTGACAAAACAAAACTGCACCTGCCTGCATGTTCAAGGCTTCACTCGCTCTGTAGAAGAAAGTGGACCAAATATTAATTAAATAACAGCATGAAAAAAAAGAAATAACAAGAAATCTGACATTTTTCTTTTAATGCTTTGTTTTCACTCTCATGTCTGCTGTGACATGCGTGACTCTGGTGGGCAGATGGAGGACAGCAGCGATGGCGGTGTTCAGTGTTGTTGTTGTTGTTGACAGTGATGTATTTATTTTGAGTGCTGCTTCAATGCACGCAGAAAGCTGCAAAATCTGTGAATTTACAGGGATGAATGAAAGGGGCCATAGGAGATTGCAAAAAGAAAATGCATGCATGTAAAGTGGATTGAAAGAGGCAGCAAGAAAAGACGGAAGTGAGCAGAAACCTTGCTGTTGGGCCCATGTTGACCCCCCAACCCACCACCTACCACCCTGTGTGGTAGGTGGTGGGTCCTAGTTCCCTTTACATGCAGTGCACACAGCAGACTTCTGCTGGAATAACACTAAGTGGGTCAGTTTGTGATAATTTGATCAAACTTTATCGAGGATAATGCACCATGTGAGCAAAATGTAAAGTGAAATGGTCAGCAAAATATTTTTTAGGATTTGGTTTCATCATGTGACAACAGGCGGTCATAAATGATTCAAGCTAGTTAGTTGACATTTAGTTGAGATTATTACTTTTCCTGAGGTCCAGAATGAACTTTTAGGCTCAGGTCTTGAGTTCAGATTTTGACACAAGACCTCTCTGAAAGACAAGCCTGCAAAATCTGTAAAAAAATTAGAATAATGTAATATTTGGGGCCAATCAACGTGTGAAAATTTGTCATAATTTCAATATCTGCTGCAAATTAGATTGCAATCCATGTAACAGTTGGAAAGATATTTCATCTTCACCACAAATGTCAGTGCAAGAAGAAAACTGAGGATTAATAGTGTGTGCAAACATTTCATGGCAATCCATCCAATAGTTCCAAAGAGGTGGACGGACCATTAGGGTGACATTGCCATCCTTAAAGCCCCGATACCAGCATGGCTTAAATAAATCTTTAAAGTAGGACTCTAGTCTGGAACAATAACTTAAGAACCTGCAGCTCTCCTCTCCTCTCTATCTGAGCACTGCTGTCACTCTGCTGGTGGTTCAGGTGGAAGCTGATTAATGCTTCCCATGGTCAGCCTTTAGGAAGCTGAATGTTTCCTCTCTGCTTGCCTTCATTTTCTCTCTCACACACACACACACACACACACACACACACACACACACACACACACACACACACACACACACACACACACACACACACACACACACACCTTCCACTGTCCTTCACTATTGCCCATTTCCAGCTGATCCGCTCCCCTCTGCCTCCCCGAGCTCCCCTCTGCGTCTCTGGAAATGTCACAAGCTGCTGCTCACACAAGGAGCTTTAAGCCCTAAGTAGCAAATTCATTTGCATGAGAACAAGCGGCGGTAAATTAGTCAAAAGGAAGAAGCGCTTCCAAAAGAACGACCCCCGGTGCTTATTACTCGCCTTCCCCGCTCTTTAATGAGAAGACAAAAGTAGTCATTAGCCACGCCGACGCCAAACACAAACACACGCCGCAGTTATTTTCTCATGTTGCCACTCAGCCGATGTGATTCACATTCATTTAGTGACTTAGAAGGCAAACACAGCATTGTTTCAGGGTGAAAGGGCACGGAGGATAATAACACAGTGTGAGTTGGTTGCCATGGGAGAGGTTATTATTCATGTCAAAAAGAAGATTATGGGGGTAAAAATCCAGAGATGAGGAGGTGAATTGTAATTAAAGAGGTCAGTGATTGGTTTGTGGTTGATGTCATGGCTGTGAAGATTAGGTCATTAATGGGGTCATTAATGAGGTCAAGGGCACTCATGCATGAAATAACAGGTGAAATCGCAGGTGGTCATTTCAGTATTGCCATCATATATTAGACTAGAGGAGACGACACGTGACAATTTAGTATAGATACGATAAATAAGGTAGAAGCAACTGCAAATTAGGTCAATGTAGCACTAAAGAATTAGAAAGAATTAGGGACTTTGATAGATGAACCATCAATCAAACTTATACCGAAGCCAGTCGAAAGAAGAGTGAAAACATCTTCAATGTCTTTCTTTGCTCTTCTTTAAAAAAACAAAAACACTGTCCTGATTCAAGCATCGATGCACCTCAATTCTCCAGAAAAGCAACAATTTGATCTCATTTTCTTACTGGATCTGCAACTTGCCAGCTGTTGCATCTTGACTGCTTTTGTCCATGACGTGCTGTACTTTACATTTGAACCTCCAGACTGTTTGGTTGTACATGAGGGGAAATAAACAGGATATTTTCGGTACTTTTACTCTACATTTTCCATGAAAATAACATGCTGTTGTGCACTCTGAATCAAAACACAGTATGTACGTCTTACAGAGCAGTAGGAGTTAAGGTTTTTGAATACCTACTTCTGTAGAGAGCTGCACTCTCATAGTAAGTCATAGTTTCAAAGAAACAACACGAGGCATGTCCAGCCCAGACTAGTTGTTAGGAGAATACCTGCTGACAGAAACAGGCTAAGTGCCTTGTCAGCTCATGAAAAGATGTGACACTGAGGCCTTTGGGCCCAAGAATAAAATGTTCTATTAGGAGAACAACAATTTGGTCTCTCTGTCCAGACTGTAATATCTCAACAACCATCTGCTGAAATATCTCAATACCTTTTTACGTGGATTGGAACAATATTTGGTACAGGAATTCATGATTCTCAGACAATAGTTCCTCATATCTTCTGAGATCCTCTGACTTAATTTAGCAAAATGCATCATCAGGTCAAACTTAAAATGTGTTCAATACTTTGGTTAATGACCGAATACCTGCAGAACTAATGACATTCCCATCATCCTCAGCTGTACTTTGTGTTTAATGCTAATCAGCAAATGTAGCCACGCTAACGTGCTAAGATGGTGAACACTATACCTGCTAAACATCAGCATGTTAGCATTGTTATTGTGAATGCTTGTGACGTGGTGCACAGGCATTCCCAGGAGCCTTTTTTTCAGACCTAATGCTAAATGACAGCAACTTCAACATCATCCTAGCACGCAGATTTGGGTTGCTTAGTAACGGCAGGCGCAACAGTTGCGCAACCCCCAAAGCACCTTGGATAAAAAGATGAAAGCGGCACAACTGCCGTTTGCCAAGCGTTTTAGACGCGACATGGGAACGGCCTCTTATTCTTGGTTTTGCCAGAAGCTAATTAGAAATAGTCCTACATTAAAAATAATTTTCTTTTCTAACAACAACCACAGAAATCTTCCATCTTCCATAATTTGTCATCACTCTCTGAATCTCACTTTGGGACACATTAAGAGCGTCGTTGTCAGGATTATTCTCTTCATGCGTCACAGTTATGTTCCCCAGTGATGGAGTACAGTTATGTATCTGATATAAAGTGGCATATTGAGCATGTCAAATACTTATCTGTTTACCCGCCAAATACTGTTTTGGCTGACGTGTTTATCCTGTCAGGTGGCCCAGTGAGGATTTAGGAGATCAAGTTCTATCTATTTGACTAAAACAAACATTTCAATTGTCTTGGGAAATTTGGGATTAGCCTAACCATTGAGGCTGTGTGGACACATTGGACAAAGAGGTTGATTCCTTTACAGTTTTTCACAATTGTTAACACACGTTTCTCAAAACAATAACGGCTTTCTCAAAACTGCACACACAAAACTGAAAACCTCACACACAAAATGCTAAACCTGACACTCCCTTTGCAAGATGACTCTTTGCCATCAAATCTCTTAACTGTTCACAAAATGGAACTCGTGTTTTCATTTGGTACACACAGCCATATTTTCAAATGACACACACATACCATTCATTGAGTACACACAACTAAGCATTTGCTGCACACTGAAGTGCAAAATTGAAAACACAATCATAGAAATGGAACACACCATATGAATGACAACGACTCTGGAGAATGAGCCATTTCTCCTTTTGTAAAATGTCTCAGTGTAGGCCTACTTCTTTCATAGTCAAACATAAAACAGCACACAAATATGCAGCAAAAAAAGTTTTATTTCGGTACACACAGAGAACAGTACAGTACTGTAAACCGGCCTGACGGTCTGGACGTTCCTGAATGTAGCATGGTCAGCCAGGATCCTAGTTTGTATTTGTCGGAGTGTGATAGCGTTGTTCTCACGAACCATATTTACAATTTCAGTCTCCTGTTGGGCTGTGAAAGTGTGTTCTTCCTTCACGGTGTGGTTCTCTTTCAGTCCTGCAAAATACAAATACTGTGAGCACACTGTATTCTATTGATATGCAGTATTACAGCACACAAGGCAAATAGATTTCGTACCTGTTCTCCATCCTGAAGGTTCTAATGATGGCAGCAACTGTGAAGCGGCTGAGATTTGGTTGGACCCTCTGGCCAGCCTCCCTCATGCTCAAACCATGGTTGAGCACATGGTCTACCACAGTGGCCCGAATCTCATTAGAGATGACCGTTCTCCTTCTTCTTTCTCCTCCTCCTCCTCCTCCTCCTCCTCCTCTCACTCTTACCCCTCTCCTTCTCTGGTTGTCGATCTCTTCAAAGTTCTCCATTGTTCACCAAACAAAACAGAGGCTCAAGGCACTTTTATGCTGCAGTCCTGATTGCAAATTGCTCAACAGACCTGAATGTTTAGAGATTTGAATATTTGTGTGTTGTAGGTTGATGCTTTGAGATTTTACTTGAGAAGTGTGTGCAACAACTGAACATTGTGTGTAGTGTTTTGACAACAAGGTGATGTGTAATTGACATCAGAGTGTAAAGAAGGAAAGTCAGAGTCTAATGCAGATAAGGGAGTGTGAAGTAGTGCCAAATTGGGTCGAGCGATTGGTACCTGAAGTGAAGGTTGTGCAAATTGTGCCGAATTTTCGCTTTTTGTGTGTTAACAACTGAGAAAAACTGTAATATACATGAAAATATAAAAGGCCATTTCATACTGTGTAGTTTGGGTTTGCTTCTTTCCATCCTGCTCTTATTTTTATGATGCATTCCCCGAGGATGAGCTGTCAAAATAAACATGACAGACTGATGTGCTTTCCTTTACCTTACACAATCCTCCTGATAGTCTCCTCACTGGTTTAAAGAGCTTGAATAACTTAGGGGTTTCACTTGACTAGAATTTGCACCCAGGATAGTTAAAGATGTACAGTTGAGAGCTTCTTTTTGAATTTTCTTCCATATAAAACAAAGACATATATCGTGATCGGCTCCCTTTAGCAGATGGCTCCTTCATATTTTGGTGATTTCTTGGGAGATATTCAAGAGACACATTTATTTTCCCCGAAGGGAGCGATGGCACTTTGAAACACAATTGTTCATTTTAAGGTGAAGGCACTCTGCAGTTTGTTAGACTGTGACTCAAGTCAGCCTACAGTCGATTTAGACTCCAAGCAGATTTTTGCAGTTTATCACATTTGTTATTAGCAAATGTCAACATTTGTCACTGGCTGAGCTTCTTCCGAGGCAAAAAAAAATCTAAATCAGTCAAGTTAAATTTACTGCAGTGTGGAAAGTTGAGGAACCACAGAACTGGCAGAATCCTTTAGAGAGAGACTTTAGCTAATTGGCAAAATTTGACAGTAAACAGGGAACTTACAAATAGATATGGTGGCGATGCTGTTCTTTATTCATTGTGTTGGAAGGTCAGCTGAAATATAACTCCTCCAAAACCCTCATGTGCATTGGTTTGGAATCCCTTTTGTTCTATTTTGCACTGTACCATGATAAAAACAGTGAAAAGGTGCTAATTGCCATAGAGATTTGTGACATAATCAGGACTTTTCATTATAAAACTTTGTTTCTTAAAGGACCAGATCACAATTTTTCAAGTCTGTCTCAAAACACTGTGTCAGTAAACACTGGAACAGAGTTTGTTTGCTGTAATCATTCCTCCTGTCCATACTCGACATTAAAGATCTCTTCCTAACATGCTTCCAATGTACATTTACTCCAACATTTATCTAAAGTTAATATAAGTTAGTCAAATCAAATAAGTTTCTTTTTTTTTTCATTGTATTTATACTATTACAACAAAAAACACCTCAACTACAGATGCAAAAAGCAGCTGCGGTAAATAAATAAAAATGTCTGTAAAGTGACTTTACGGGAGCAAAACAAGCCAGAACTTTTGTTTTTGTGCATTTCTGCAGCATTTGTAAGACGTACATGAACCATATTGTTGTATCAGTACTTGTTACTGCATCTGTACCTGTCTCACCTTGGCAGTTTGAGGAGGCTCTGCTCTTTGATTTCTCCAGCTGTAATCAAGATGTGTTGATAGGTTTTTTCTTAATCCTTTAAAATGAATTAACATATTCTTAATTATTCTTAGTCTTAATTCTGATATCCCATTCACTGTGTGTGCTATCAGATTCCTGCTGAAGCTGTGAAATTAGCAGATCACTACATTTATATCTTGTTTTTCAGCGAGCTTCAATCTAATGTCATTTTGCATTACACAACAGCATATCTTAAGGGAGAAAAAAAACACCTTAAGTGGTTTTAAGGGAGCTGGACATAAGTGCATTTGTTTGATGTGCACTTGCAAACCTTGTCACACACTCAAATAGTTTGTATTTAGCATAGAACAACCTCCACTCTAACCCCCTCTCTTTCCACTCAGGACAGGGCTTTTGTAATTCAGTTGCTCGGGAATCAATGGCTCTCGTGGTAAAGTCTCTCTCAGCCTTTTGGTCCTTTGGTCACTATAGGCAACAGTGAAAAGCAGAGGACCTATGGGAACAGAGTATTCCAGTCTGAGCTTAATGGAAGCTTGCCGAGTCACCCAGTTTGCCAGCGCTGATCTCTGTTCCTGTGTCAGGCCCACCTCTGCTCTTTAGAGGAACAGAAATGAGTCATATTGATTTTTCTCTATTCTCCCTTTTCACCATTGTGAGTGGCTTTCGTTTTCAGAGAGTTTACAATATGAAGGACAGAGGACAAGCACTTGTGTCTCAAAGCTTTCAGCTTTTGACGTCTTTCTTTGGGCGGGCAGCTGCAGGATGAGATTTACTCGGTTTCTTCCCTGCAATCACACTGGAAAGTGAGATTTTCATGTCTTTTTGATAAAAAAAGACAGTCTAAGTGCTATATAAATGCTTTGAAAGTATCAAAAACGCTATATCCATGAAGGACTACACTAAGTCTTTAAACGAGCCGTCAGGTTTCCGTACGGTTGTGATGTCACAACTACACAATAAATTGAGTGCGTGGAATGTTTAAAAGGTTCTTTGTTGCAGTATATGTGAAAAAAGCACTTAAATGGAGGTTGAATACAGATGTATTCAAACAGACATTACGAGAAAAATAAAGAGTTTCTTTAACCTTAAAACATATAAAATTTGTTGTATAGTAGAAACCAAAAGTACAGACCTAAAAAATGAGCAAGATGTCTCCTTAAAAGAAGCGCTGCCTTCAAATCATGTGCTAATGAAGTTATTCAGAAACAATCTCATAAGAAGCCAAACACAGCAAATCTGTGACGTCTTTTTTTTTCTACTTAAGCAGTTTGTGCTTTTTTCTTTGTTTAGCCATTGTGGCCTGTTCTGTTCATACTGTATTGAACCTGTCGACTAACAAACAAACATAATTTACACAACTCCACAAACTGGATCCTCAAAAATATATTGCACAAATTTATATACTGTATGTGTATTTATTTTTTATTTTTTTATTTCTATTTTATTATTTTGTTATATGATTAAAACACACACAAAGGAGAGCGACTTCATTTTCTTCTCAGGTAGACGTTACTCCACTATATATTTTGTCCATTAATGTTCTGAATTCTGAATTCAACCCCTTTAAAGATCAACCTTAACCCTTTTGTTTTTGCAAACCTCCAGAGGTTTAAATTGTGCACTCCAGGGTGCATACGCCATTGACATCGCCCTCACTTGACCTCCTACCAGAAGGGCAATTATAGATAAAGTGATGACACGATTGTTGGACTGTTGAATCAACAACAGAGAACAAAATGCCAACAAACAAACAAACGACAGAGACAGAAAAAGGTTAAATAGATCAAACATGGCTGAGGAAATTCTGCGTAACGTTGCTCTGGAGGCCGTTTCCATTAGAGCTAAAGCCCTCTGAAAGGTTCTGGACACAGTTTAGGCTTTAATAATCTGAGCTCACTTTTTACTCTGAGAAGTAGGGCGGGTGTAACGAGTCTTATATAACAGAAGAAAAGTCCTCAGACGCCGGTTTCGTGGCCGCCTTGATGAGGCAGTCGCCCCGAGCAAAAATAACCTCTAATCCCTCGCTCGATAGAAGAAAGGAAGAGGAAGGGATGTGGACAGAAAGTGAGATAGAGCATCCCAAGTGGAAAATAGCCAGTGTTGTGCTCATCCATTTGTGCGCCACTGCATGAGATAGAGGAGATTTTGTCTTTTTGTGTGTCTCTGAGCTGCAGAGCGAAGCACAAAAGCGGCCTAAACAAAAAAAAAAAAAAAAAAAAAAAAAAAGAGCTGCAGCATCAGGCAGGCAGCCGTTCAAATCATCAGCCTTTCTCTTCTCTCGCATGACCAGACGGAACAAAACAAAACAGATGCAAACAGAAGGGCAGAGCCATTATCGGGATCTGCTGGCCAGATGTGAGACAGAAGGGCAAAAGGTCAATATGTGGAAGGGAAATGTCAAAATAAGAGCGTGGACGGGGGCAGAAGTAACAGGCGGGTTGGCAGATGAAAACACCAGAGGCAGAAGAGATCGAGAGATGAGTGCAGGCTGCAGAGTCGTTTTGAAGCAATACAATAACTAACATCTTATATAAGACACTGTGTTTAAATATGTTGGAAGGAGGACAACAGATTTGTGGGCCATTTCAGTGACATAGAGGAAGGTGTTTTGTTGACATTTTTACTGACTGTTACCAAGGCAAAACAAGGTTTAGTATGATAAAAAACAGAACTTGTTTGATTTTGTTTTGCATGATGCATAAAGACAGAAAGTTGACAAAAAACTGTGGAATTTGTAAAGATTTAAACCAAGGAATTAAACCTATCGTCAGAATATAAATTCTGCCCGTTGTGTGAACTTTACTCTGACATTTGGTACACGATGAATACAAAATCTTCTACGCAAACATAATTTGCTTAAATCATGTAGATGCATAGATAATATCATTTTTTGTCTATCTTTTGGAAAAAAGAATACGTCGTTAGAAAATGTCTTATACTCAGTCATTTCAGCAACATCATGAAAGTTTAGATTTGCCCCTAAATATATATTTTTTTTTTTAGCTACATTTTCAGTAAATCTTACCTCACTATAAGAGGATTTAAGGCAAATGCTGTTTCCAAACCTTCTCCCTACTTCCAGGATGGATACTACTAAATTGAAATTTGTTCCTATTTTTGCTGGAAAAAAGCAGAATTTGAATAAAGAAAATTAGAATCAGCATTCAAAAACCCTTCATATAATTCCTGTGTAATTGTGAGAATCAAAAACTCTTCAGGTCGTTGTGTGGGATGGGCCAAAAGTTTGGCATGACTTAGAAATTAAAACTAACTATGTTCAATCATAGTTGAGACAATTGAAAAATATGATTTGACTCGAATACATTTAGTATACCAGTATTGGGGCCAAAACTGTGACAATTTACTGTAAAAAATTATAAATTTCATCAAGAAATTTGAAGTCCAATTATTTTAGACTTTCGTTTGAGCATTATCTCTGAGTACATTGACCTGCAGTATCCTGTGTTGGGGTTGCCAGGTTTGATGTAACTGTATAGGCTTGGTTCACCCAAATCATTGAAAAAAATAAAGGATTATAATTTCTTACTCACCTCTGATGGTATCTTTCTATGCAAAAAGTTTTGGTTTTATTCTTCCAGGCTTTGAGAATTCTCTCTCCATTAAAATATAGTGAAAGTAAATAAAATTTTCCTGAAAACATATCAGCAAGATTACCATTCCTAATGCATAAAATGTATACTTCTAAAAATGGCAACTGTCCCGTTGATCTGAAGCGAAAGAAGAATGACGGACTTTCTCATTCCTGGCTATTTGTTGAAGATTTGTTGAAGATGTTCACTCATGGAAACTTTCCTACCTACTCCTGAGAGCAGCATGTAATTAATGTTGAATAATTAGGGCTTATGATGACACGCTGCTTTGGCACGCTGTAATTTTGGATCGAGCACATTTGGTTCACTCTCGGAGGAAGACACTCACTTTTCAATCCAAGTCCACTGAACACGGCCGTCAGCTTCTTCTTCACATGTACGACACTCTAGACAACTAGTTCAAGTGTGTTTAAATGTCTGCAGGGTGATAATAATAATAATATGCAGACATGTTGATTATACAGGGTGTATTTATGCACCTCCAGTTCATGTGTTATTTTTTCATGCCTTGAGCAGCTTTAGTGTTCAGACCAGCGTTGAATGTACTCGCCCTCACATTGCCACAGTTTCACCTTGCCATTTCATTCACTAGGAATTCACTAATCACGTAGTTATATTGGTCTCTGCTGCCCACTCATGTGTTTTTGTTTTTCGTTTTTGCTTCTGGAGCAGTCGACTGCATTGACTTTAGTTACCTAAAACAACTTTCCCTTACCTCCTCCTTGGGTTCACTTCTCTTCGGCTCTAATAAATATTGACTTTATTACTATAATTACCGCTGCTGCTGCTGTTATTCATTTAATTATAATTGAGAAAAAGCCTGTAAAGCTGCTGCTAAACAATCATTTCTTTCAGTGACTTGACCTCTGCATCTCTTCTTCCTCTACACTTTCCGTCTTTAATTCTCTTTGTGCATAAATGAATGCAATTTGTGTTTTATTATTGGTGATTAATAGTGCAGTTGTGGCTCCTTTGCCTACAAACTTAGGTCACACTGTTTATATGTTTCCTTTTTAATTGGTCCTGATTAATGAGTTAATTAGTGCAGAGCCTTGGAAGTAATTGCTGCTTATATATTCACGCTCTTCTAAAGTGTGAATTGCTTACGACTGGTTTCATAATGTAACGTTAGATTTCTTGAAGCTCATAGTTGCTTAACTTGATATATGAGCTCAGCCTAACAGATGAAGCACTACGCTTACTGCTGCAGAGCCTCTAAAGAAGGAAGACAAGGAGCAAAGCAGCTAAAGAAGGAGCTTCTTTATTAAAACACTGCTTTTAAAACAGCAACCAGCCACTCATTAATATTCAGTGAACAGATCTCACACACTTTATTTCTTTCCATTTCTTTTTATGGAACCAAAGTGTCTCTGCCTTTGAGGGGAAGTTCCTTTATCTCATTGCAAAAAAACATTAAAAAAGATAGGATTGTGTGCCTTTGGCGCTCTTTACTAATGATTTTCAGAATCGTTTTGATCGGAATTTCGTTAAATTGCATTAAGAGGAACATCCGTTGCAAACTCTTGTAAAGTTGTGAGTTCTATGAATGAACGAGCTCAAAGTTAAGGTCAACAGGTGGAAAGGATGACGGGTCGTTTCACAAGACTGTCACGGTGATGATTTACTATTTAATCTCCAAAACATCTCCAATTAAAGCCCCTTAGTTATTTCATTATGAACTGAATATCATGGGATTTTGGACCGTTGTTCAGACAAAACAAGACATTTAAAGATGTGACCGTGGACATTTTTCACTATTCCCTGACAGTTTATTGACCGGTCATTCCCAAAGACTGTGTCAGGACTAACAGGTGGGTCCACAGGAGATTTTCATCATCTTTTATTCAACATTTATATCTGCAGTACTCTTTTAGGCCACCCAAGGAAGCTCTGATAATTGTAATAATTTGTTTTACTGATGAGAAGAGAAAACAAGGGCCTGTTTAAAGCCTAAATGCATTTATTTGGTCTAATTTATAAAGTATTTAACATGTGTGCTTGTATTCAACAACACATGCATAAAACAAATTTGTGATTTATCAAATCTATATATTTTCTAAAAGGTTGGTGTGCATTAACGTCTTCTCACAATTTACAGATAAGGACTGTTGTGAATTGTTAGTTTGTGTTAGTTTGTCATCTTTACAAAGTGGTTCCACAGAAAAAAGGTTTGTGAAACACTGTTATATACTAAAAGATTAATGGAGACAACAAACAGAAGTTTAATCGATTATGATGCATTAGCTGCAGCCAATATTTAGAGCAAATAGTTATGCACTTTGAAATAGCTCTGCTGTTAGCTTACAAAAAATCTGAACAGCAATGAGGATTATGCCGACGGAGCTAATCCCAGGTACAGCGACATAAATGATAGTTAAATCCAGAATAATAAGGAGGAGGTTTGGGTGGTGTAGGGAGCTGCAGCAGCAAATCAGCAAACTAACCATCTGTACAGCTGTGAACAAGCCCATGATTGTGAAGCATATTTGAAAACAGCTGGTGCCAATCAGCGGGTGTGACTTCAGCGCTCTGCCTGAAATAATGCTATGTTTCATTCATGAAGCATGAAATGTAGAAAAAGAAAAAAGGGAAAATCAGAATCAGTCTGTTTTCATGTTTCATGTGATTCTGTACTCTAAGTTTAAATTTCATGTCTCCAAATATTCCTTTCAGTTATATGATTTAAGTTTAATTTAGCAACTAAAGTAAGAACTGGAATGCATGACTTTTACTTGTAACATAGAACCTATACATAGCAGTATTTCTACTTTAACTTAAGTAAAAGATCTTTCACATCTGTTTTTTATCTTTCCCTTTGTGTTTAGCTTTTGCCTCATTAATATACGGCTCTTTGGCTCACAGCATCTGACTCTTTTGAACCTTTTCCAGCTTTTTTTGTTCTATTATTCAGACTTACAGGCCTCTAATTAGCACAATGTGTTGAAGTAAATGTGTTCTTCTCCCATCTTTAGTTCAGTTTTCTTGAGTTTGTTCTATTTATTTTTAGTTAAATTGTACATAAGTCACTTTGAACATCTTGAACTGTGCTGTAAAAAGAAACTTGTTTTGCCAGTTCACTTAGACATCTTCAATATGTCAATAATAGTGTAACATCCAAAAAACAATATGAGATAGAGAGAAAATCCTCCTATTCTACCTTTCTATGCGTATCAGTGTGTGCAGAGCTGCAGGGGAACTTCGTTTTCATGGCGGTCTTAATTGTCTCTGTTGTAAAACAGTTCAGAGTTAAACAGAAAAGATTTAAACAGACGTTTAATTAAAATAAAATGATGACCTTTTGGACAGACATCGGTGTAAACTGCCACATGACTTGTTTATGGAGGCATTCAACCTCGTAGCGCTAATTGTAGTTTTGTATACATAAATACTGCTTGGTAGACAGTAAATCTTCCTCCGTGGATCAATAAAGTTTAATATTAATCTTTAATACTAAATAATAATTAATTTGTTTTTAATATTTTGTATGATAAATCTTTTCCAAAATGTAGGAGTACAATTTAAAGCAGCATAACTTGGAAATACTCAAGTATCTCAAAATAGTAATTAAGTACAGTACTTGAGTAAATGTATTTAGTTACTATCCACCACTGCAGTGCAGCATTTCCCCAAATGTACCTTTAAGAAGTAAAGAATAACAGGGGGAGGGATTCTATTACTTTTTTTTCTTTCATGAAGTCTTTGTTGGTGGTTGTTGGTCTTCATTGGTTATCATCAACTTCGGTTAGTAAACTAAATCTTTACTTCCATTTACAGTAAAAGACTTCTGACATACTGGTACTTGGTACACTCACACTGGAGACAGATTTGTGAGGAATCAGAGTCACATGATCAGTGTAGACGTGTGACTCATGGGCTGAGGCTGTTTGTCTCACAGGTTTTGGTTTCCAGAGAGAGGAAGGTTTTGAGAGAAAGTCTGAAGTGATTGGTGTTACCACCGGCGATACTGACGCCCGTCATGCTGCAGGCTGAGAAGGATTCTTTAGCTGACAGATGAGAGAGGAAGAAAAGGACATATTTACCTGGTTTCTGTTCTGTATTTTAACCGGCTTAACAGGTAGTTTTTTATTAAACTGAAGGATTAGATTTAAAGAGGCTGTGTTTCCATTCAACTGTTGATATTTTTTTTTATCTTCATTGTCTCCTCCCCAACAAGGCCAAAGGAAACTTATGTAATTAGATGAGACAGGCAATTTTGTGTTTTATTAAGACAATGTAATGTAATGAAATGAACAGACCATGAGCTGTCACATCATCACAGACAGAGAGAAACTAAGTTGTGGAAACAAATAAGAGAAAACATATGAGGATAAGTATGGATATCACTTACTTGATTTTTCAGTGCATGTTGTTTAACAAAAAAACATTTTAGTAGCTGAGGAGGAAGCTGGAAAGTCTTAGTTTTCCTGCAGAAGGTGTACATTAAGAGGTCAGTGTGGGTGGAAACGTTAATAACAGTGCACATCACAGAGCATGTTTTTGTTGTGGCTGCTGCCACGGCTGACAGTGTACTGATTACAGTCATCAGGGCTGTTATTTGTGCAATTACATTAACACTTTAGAGAGTGGGCTGGGAACTTTTACCACGCAACTATTTTTAACTTCAGATGTAGAAAGAAATGATCAGGAAACAGAAGAAATGGGGCAGAAGTTTCATATTTAAATTCCCTTTTTTCCAACAAAATTAGTATATATATGTAGGATTTTTAGACCCGGAAAACATGCTAAAAAAGGTAATAGTCTATCTTAGCTAACAGTTGTATGCTGCAATATTAATGCTCTGACTCCTGTACATATTGCACCTTTAATGACAGATATTTGTATGAATTTGTGTTTAAATGCCTTATTATAACTTATCACACTCAAAGTAATCACACACATGGTCAACCTTAGTCTGTCCTCCATGTAAGGAAATCTTGCCCTTAGAGTTTGAGAGCATTATTTAGTATTCAGGACGTAGTTGGCTCACTAGCTGTGCCTCCTTTAAGACTTTATGTTCTCACTGACCTCCTGTCTTCACACTGAAACTCAGGCAGCTGGTGTGACTCTGTAATGTCAGCTCCTGTAACGTCACTCGACTTACTGAAGTCGATAAGAACAACTGGAGTTTGACCCATGAATGTTTCATAGTTTTTAGCTAAGCTGGCTAAACAATTTTTGTTGCTAATCTGCTAAAGTTATTGGTCAGTCATTAAAACAGCTTGAGTCGCCGCCTCGCTTTGAAATGAAGAAGAGGATCTGATTTAGCCGCCCAGTACCACGGGACCTTGTGAAACAGTCACATATGCAATGTATTAGTTTTGTGTACGGGGACATGAATTGTTTTTATTTTTTGTCGATGAGGGATCATACTGTATTTCGTGGTGGTCACACAAATGGAACACATATTCATATAGTCAGTCAGTCAGAACTACTGAATAGCACCAAAGTCCACTCATGTTGGCCATGTGTGGAGGCAGATGGATCCAGAAAACACAGGACTTGCAATCAATAGACTGGTGTTTGATGTAGCATGTCAACTGTCAACACCCTTTGTCGTGATCTGACAAGGAAAAACCTTGTTTTTATTAAAGCAATTTTCATCTTTTTGACAAAGCAGGAAAATAAATAACCCAGAAAAAACAGTCAGCCGTGATTAAAAGAGGATTTCTAATACTGGCTCAATTAATCCTTGCAGCTTGTTAAAACCAATTTGGCAATTTTTCATGTCACTCAAGATGTAAACAATGCTGATCGAAAGTCAATCCTTTCTTGTGGTGGGCACAAAAATTAAACGCACCCACGTGATTATACAACAACCAGAGCTAATGAAGTAGCACTAAATATTGAGGAAAAACACTTATGGTGGGCGTTAACGTGGATGGGTCCAACAAACACATAACTTATAACCACGAGACTGGTGTTTGACACATCATGTCCCGAAGTGTTGTTTTGGTTTTATTGCCTAAACCTAACTTAGAGGTTTGGTGATTTAACCTTACTGTACATAGTTATTTTAAGCATGATGATGAATTAACTTTCATTTTTTAACAGAATGTCATATCAAAAAAGAAGTTTCGCCGAGCGACACAGAAGAAATTTGTGTGTATTGTATGTCGTGAATATTTCTGCTTTCCAAAATACTCACTAAAACACCAAATGTGGATTAATCCGCCAATGAAAATAGTCCACAACAAACGCACTATTTCCTCCTGCTTGTTTCATAAAAATTAGTTACCAGCTGTTTTAGGAAATGACTGATTCTTTTTAAGACATGAAACTTTATATTTGTGAGGTGTTCAAAGATCTACGTCATCAGTAGGATCTACTGGGCTTTGAGCTGAGAGACATTGACAGATCAAAGTATTGTATTGTAGCACATTGTTGGATTTAGTCGTTTCACAGGATTTGTTCACAATAAGAAAGATTTAGAAAACACCAGACTTATCTGATAACAAGAGGCCATTTTATCAGACACTTTGGTGCTCACATAGCTGCTTCTATTGTAGAGGAAGTGGTTTTGCATTTCTGCTTCTATTGTAGAGGAAGTGGTTTTGCATTTCACTTTCACTTTCCAATTTATCTATTTACAATTTTTTCCCTTCATCCGCCACTCTTTCCTCTCTCAGCCCTCACACATTCTAGTTTCTAATCATCTGCATTGTTTCTTTTTGTGGCTGCAGTCCTACTTTTGTTAATTTGACTTCAGCTCACCACCTGGTTATGAACTCACAGCGAAGATAGCACTTTGCCAATTTTCCTGCACCCCCCTCTTCACACTCGGTTTTCTATCGTCTATTGTTTGACTGCCGACTCGTCTCTAGCGTTGTCATCCCGCCGCCTCAGGAGACCGAGCGCTCTTGAAAACGAACACAATCCACTAATTTTATCCTCGCAAACATACTTTGGATGGAACGTTGCCAATAATTACCAGCACTTCTCACCCAGCTGAGGCTTTCTCTCAGCTCTGCTGGGTGCTCTGGTTCTCTGGGAGCGAACAATTAGAAAATAGATTTTCAGCGGAGCTTCTTCCAAAAAAAGCATCTGAATGTAGACCTGTTTTGCAGCTGAGTCAGCAGTCCATCACCGTAAACAGACACAGAGCTGAAAAGAACCGCTTTATTCATAGAGATACGGTTCATACACAAAGCATGTTTTAAAATACAACCAAACTTCTTACTTATTATTGTGGATAGAAATGTGTAAAAACAGATTGGACAAAACATGTTCACCTTAGAAAATGAAGCTGTTGTTGTTTTGGCTAAAAGGCTGCAATCTAGCTACCACACAAGCTACACCATGAAATGTATAAACTATTCATGAGGATAAGAAATATTAATGTTATTGCTTATAAATGCTGGTTAAATAGACCTTTACTCACTTCTTGGTTCTTGCTTTCAATCGTGAAAATATGATCCCAAACATGAATCAGAATCAGAATCAGAAACTGTTTATTGCCAAGTACGTTACACATGCAAGGAATTGGCCAGGTGATAGGTGCGTAACAGTAAACACAGTGCAATAGTATGAAAAATATATAAGAAATATGAAAAATAACAATAAAATAAGGTAAACAAACAAATAAATAAAAGCACTTTTTGAGCCAAAAAAAAAAGTTTACAAACTAGCTGTTTGAAAAAACACAAAGAAATGTCTGAATTAATCCTTTTTATTTGACATTATACTGAGTAAATGTTTGGTAACCGTGAACGTTACTGTCACCCGATCCAATTTCACAGAAAAGGCCTCGGTCTTTAAATTGAAAAATGCTTTTATTGTGAAGCACATGCAGCGAGCGGCAAGATATCAGCTGTAGCTTTAAGAATATTAGTTTAGGGCTGCAGCTGAACACTGGATAACAGACAACTGTTTAATCTGGATTAGTGATGTTTAACCAATACCTGATCTATTTAACTGGGTCAGTATTAGATCGCTGCATCTTTTTTCATTTTTATATAGATATAAATAAATGTATTAGTGAACTTTATTTTGTCTCTTAAATAGCCTTTTCTTCCGAGGACACCCAAGATTTATAAGGGATGCTTTGATCTTGTTGGTCTAGAAACTAGTTTGGAGAGGAGTTATTGTAGGTATTTGAATGTGTGTGTGTGTCTGAGTGTCTGTGCATGAGAGTGTGTGTATGTGTGAGTGTGTTTGTGTGTGTGTTCCTGGCTTCATCCTCTGACATCTGGCAGAGTTTCTGACGAGGTAAACAAGTAGGATTTGGAGAGACAGAAGCATCAAGCTGAGCCAAGTCTGGTTTGAGAGTTTGTGAATCTCATGTGATGTGATTCAGGTGTTTGTGTGTGTGTGTGTGTGTGTGTGTGTGTGTGTGTGTGTGTGTGTGTGTGTGTGTGTGTGTGTGTGTGTGTGTGTGTGTGTGTGTGTGTGTGTGTGTGTGCTTCTTTGTGTAATGTGTGTTATCTGGAGCCACTGACTAAATGCTTTGTGTGTGTGTGTGAGAGAGAGAGAGAGAGAGAGAGAGAGAGATTGTCTGTCTTCATCTTTGCTCAACAAACTCTGTCTGACTCACATTTCTCTGCTTTCGAAAGCAGCATGCACACTTGGCCTGATCAAGGACGGCTGTGAGCCTTCACACTATGTTTCCTCTCTGTTGATTCAGAGTTCTCTTTTCTTCTTAAATCAGGACTCATGATCCTTGTAACCAAATGTCATTACCCCCTGCCTCTCTGAAAGTCTCTCTTCTGTCTTCAGAAGAAATCCAGTGTTTTTGCACAGTTTGTTCAAGGAAAAAGTAAAAAAAGAAGGGAACATGAATCATTTCCTTTTTTGTACTTCTGAAGATAATAATTCTCTGCAATCAAACACAGGTGTATGTGATTGCCCGGTTGATTAAATGTCTGATGCACAGGTGGTGGAGATTGTGTGATGAACACTTTGGATTCAGCCAATATTTGTTAGTCTGTATTGTTGTTGCAGCAGTTCTGCATTCACTCTCTGGCATTATGTGATGAATGAGACATAATAATAGGCCTTTATCACGGGAGACATTTTGACATATCACAGACGTAAATAACAGAAAAACCGATGGCTGAAGTCCATTTAGCTGCTTCAGTTTCATTGTCCTGGGGACTATTTGACAAAGGTGATTTGCAAGCACTACTTCACACTGTGCCAGTATCTTGTTACACAATTAACCTTCACTCTCAAACATCATATAAAAATGCTTATGAATATGTTGAAATTGAGAGTTTTTTCTTCATTTCCATCTTTGAATTAACATTTCACAAGAATCCTTTGCGACATTTACTTTCCAATCATATCTTGCAGGAGCATGAAAAACTAAAATGTTTGATAATTATCTTTTGGTTTTCCCATTTTCACTGACTCACATTTTCTTTCTTGGTGAATCTTTTTCTCGTCTGTGGGCTCAGAGTTGAACTCCATGGTTCTTTCTTTGTTTTGCATAAGTGAGACAAAAGTTCAACGAGTTAAAAAAGTGCTCGAGTGCAGTTTTGTTTCATGCGGTTTGGGCTGTGTATAAAAGAGTCGGACGTTGTTATTCAACAAATAATTCCAACAGTTGGCTCTTGTTCCAGGTTAAATTATCTCCAACTCAGACCACAGAAACACACATAGGGAGCTAAAAAAGGTCTTCCACTTTGGTTTGTTTTTTGTTCCTCTAAACTGACAGCAGCCAAAGTGCAGGCTACAGTAGGTTGTGTCACATGATTAACAGTCTGCAGCAGTCAGTCACCCAGAATTAACCTCCCCGAGAGACGGCCGAGCTGATCGAATCCCTTCATGTGTGAGACGATCGATACTCTGCACTCGGTTCTCCTGCAGTTCCCCTCTCTGGAACCACCACATCAACAAAACTTGAGAAGACTTGAAAGAATGACCCATAGTTAACCTTCACTGTTACACAATGAAAACACAGCTGTTTCAGATCCAGTGGTTTCCAATTATGTGGTTTCACTAACAACTCAAACAGAAAACAGAGAATGAAGTCGGATCATTTACAAAAAGTCAGAAGGTTGCTGTGTTCTACACTTTGAGTCACATGTACTAGCTCTAATACATTCAATTCTTGCTTCATATTCATAAATTCAAGTATTTATTCTTTCTTTATTGTTGATAAAAAAAAATTACAGGGCTGCAGCTAACAATTACTTTCTCATTGGTCTACAAAACATCAAAAATTGTGAAACAACCAACATCTTGTATTCTTTCAATCCAAGGCCCAAAGATATTAAACTTGCTGTCACATTAAAGTAGTCAGTCTTCACGTATGATAGAGGCTGTTGGGAAACTTTTTGGCTTTTTGATAAAAAAAATTACCTAAATTTGTGTCATTTAATGAATCAGCTGGTCGTTTTAGCTCTCGTGTTCGTGACTTCAGGTCTTTTATTTTGATATAAATGTGCTCTAACAAAACGTGTGCATGGAAGCAAAAAAAGCTTATAATAATATTTAAGTTTATATTATTCCTTTAACATTTCCGTTACATTGTCAGACACTGCAGGATATAAAAATAATAAACGTTCCTGGCATTTTTTTCGGATTTCCAGCCGATTTGAAAGTTACATGAATGTGTGATCTGCTGGGGTGTCGGTATCATAATCACTTAAATGATTTATTCTCCCTGAAACTTGAGCTTATTTCTCTAACGTGCGGGCTTCTTAAAGACTGCTTTGAAGAGGAAGAAGAAAGGGGTGTCTTTTCACAGATTGAGTCATGGTGCAGAGCCGGCTAAGTCTAATTGGTGTCAGGTACTGAGGAATAATGTCACAGTCGCAGCCTTTCCTTGTGTTGAGTTTTTTCACAAGCTGGGGAAGCAGAAACGTCGGCTCCCGGCTCTTTGAAAGGAACAAGGCAGAGGTGACAACAGCAGAACATGTTGAGTTTGAAACCACGGCGGGGGTTTCATAAGGACGGCTCTGTCTGCAGCAGCAGGCGTGGGAGCAAAAAGTCACATCTCAGCAGGTCCTGTGGGATTTTTTGGGGGGGATTTTGTTTCAGTTTGTGTGTTTTGTATGTGTGGGGTTGGGATTTCTTTGTGAGGGATAATTCACTCCGGTTGCAGGTCATCACCATCAGAGGTTGAGGAGCCGGTAATAGTGTGAAACCTTGTCAGTCCCTCAGGGTGATTTCTCTTTTCTCTTTGTGGTTCTCAGCGGGGAACTCAGAATTGAGGATCGACCGCAGAGCAATATCCCTGCTGGACTGGAAACAACAAACAAAGAGTCAGCCAGCTTCAAGCACCAAACTTGTGTTAATGCATGTTTTAGCTCACTAACTTTAAATTAATTTCCTCTGGACCATGAAGCCAATTATTTCAGTTGAACGATTTTTATTATTCAGGTAATAATAGTCTTCAAGACAAGATTTTATGACGATGCAGCAGCTGATTGATGTGTGTTTCAAACAACCTGTAAATGCACAGGAAAAAAAGTCTAAATATTTCCCAAAAATGCTGCAAAAAAGTTGGCGAATAAATGATGACGTACATGAAGCATGTGACTTAAGAGTCACTGAGGAGCAGATCAGTGTGGAACCACAAGGAGACTGTAACCCTCACATTACTACACAATCAGAAATGCTATGAAATGTTATTTTAATGTTCTCTTTGTGGGTTTCCATCAGTTTAACTTTTGTCATGACTCAGAAAATGTAGGATTGGACTCCAACACAGACGATGTGGGCAAAGTTGCAGAGACTCTGCTGATTCATTGCCAAAGTGAAGATAATACTATTTAGACTTGCAGGCGGACAGGAGTCAAAACTGTTAAGACTAATCCAAAGGCTGGTAGGAAATATATACTCTAAAATATAAAGCGGAGGTTCAAAACTGGCTGGTTACATGTTCCAGATTTGATCAGGTACAGTTTACAGAAGCAAGAAAGCAAAGACAAGAAGCACATGGCCAACAATCTGACAGGGAATGAGTGGGTTATATGATGAGGGAAAATGGAAACAGGTGAGCAAGTGGATGTGGGAGTCTGGAGCAGGTGGACAAGTCTGAGAATAGCAAAGAGAGAAGGTTTGAATACGTGGGAATGTGGTTCGAGGGCGTGACAGAGAGGCAGAACATGACAGATTTACCCTTTTTTTCCTCCTTCTAACAAAAGCAATTTAAAACGCTGTCCCTTTACACTGTATCTTATAATTATGAGGCCTCTGTGCTCTTGGGAGCAGCAGATTAGTTTTGTAGCCTTCCCCAGATCTGTGCCTCCAAATAATCATGTCTCTCTGCGCTCTGCAGGTAGCTCCTTCTGACCTCATGGCTCAGGCTTCCTCTGATATGTCAGCTGTGAGACCTTTTCATTTACACACATGCTTCTTTCCCAGTCACTTCCAAGTGATTAGATTGACCACAGGGGGACTCCTATCAAGGTGTAAAGACACCTCAGCGACGATCCAGAGAAATTTGAGACACCTGGGCTAATTTCAGAGTGTCTGAATACGTCTGTCGATGTGATAATTAACTTTTTGTCTTTTGAAAACATCTGCAAAAGAATGAAGTCTAGAAACTTGTTTCCTTCCTGTCCAGAGCAAAATGTATTAGATGGATTGCTATGAAAGGTGGCGCAAATGTTTATGGTGCACAGGGGATGAGCAGGTCAACATTTACACTTGTACTTGTGTTGAAAATAGTTTGCTTGTATGTGTTTTTAAATAAGCATTTGCTTCAAAACTGCATGTAAACAACCAGAAGTTTTCCACCTGAAGTTGAGAGATTACGAACAGGCAAAAAGTTTTTTTTTTTGGTAAAAAAACACCAAACACAGACTGAATAGGAACTTTAAGTCAGGAGAAGTAGAGGGCAAAAAGAAAGAGAAGAAGCAAGGCTGTTTGGGACTGAATGCGTCTGAATGCGAGAGTGATTCATAAAACCAGGTGATAGAGACGGAGGACAAACACCATTTGAGTGCATAAGGACGAGGACGATAAAATGGAAAGCTGAAAGGAAAGAGAAAATCAGAGGAGCGATGGTGAGGAGGACGAGGGTTTGGAGGTGGCATGGATCAACATGGATGAGTCATCTCCTGAATAACAAAAAAAGCCTCGATCAGGTTGTCCCTCACCTGTCGCATGGAGGTAACCACAGAGAATCAAGAGGAGGAGGAGGAGTAAATGCCTCATCCTGACTCTGATCACGATGTAGATGCCCTGTCTTTTATTTTTAAAGAGAAATAAAGATGGGTTTCTTATTCCCAAAGCCCATGAGCTTTCAAAAGAATGAGATGGCAGATAGAGGCGGCAGAAATGAGTTTCCTCTGCAGGGTGGCGGAGCTCAGCCTCAGAGATAATATGAGGAGCTCAGACATCCGGAGGGAGCTCAGAGAAGAGCTGCTGCACCTTCGTGTGGAAGAGGCTTCTCTTTGACACGACACACGTTGCCACCGTGACCCGGACCAGGATGGATGGTTTCATTCATCCTCATCTATTAGGTTATAAGACAAGAAAAGGGGGCAGTAGTAGAGGTGATGTAGAAAAGGTTTTCCAGGTCCTTTTTCTTGACATTTGAGAGGACATTTTCTGGAGATGAAACTGAAGCGGTGGAGGTCAGGTCAGAGCAAACATTTCTGTGGAAGCTCTGTAACTTAGTATGTGATGATGCTGATTGTTGGGTAGTTATGTGGGGACAGAGACAGATGGACGCATTGAACATAACTATTGCATCAGACTCTTTTTTTAAGCTAGCATGAATAGCGACGACTCTCAGAGCGATGCTTGTATTTAACTTTAATGACCTAAAGGGGACATTTGTCATTGCCACACAGACAAAGATACATAAAACATGATTCAATACATAATGTGAACACACCAAGTGGTAAAAAAATATTTTTTGGTTTTTTTTTTCATCCCTTCATACAGAGGATAAACAAGACGCTATAGCTCGAAATATATATCGAAAGTGTCAGACAGATCCGGCAGTTAAACACCATTGACGGTTGTTTAATGGCCGCTTTGACTTTATGTTGCAACCTGTTCTTGTAACCTGTTTGCTCCAGTGGAGACTCCTAATGTCTTTTGTGACTTTTCCACTTTACATCTGGCAGCACCAACGGTCGAAAACAGGAAAATGAAGACTCCTAAAATGGCCCTTATAGAGGATAAGCCTTTGTTATCTTTCCATGGCAGGATCAACCCTCTTCCCTCTAGAGAGAAACACCTAAAGATTTTTAATACATCCATCAGTCCAACATTTATTTTTCTGCTTTGTAGCCTAGTGAGTATTAACATCCATCTGATTGTATGCTCTGCGTCTTTTAACTGCCCTGCTTGAAATGGCCTCTATAAAGTAATGGCCTGATTTTGATGTAAAGAATCTTCCTTCATTCCAAATATTGTATAATGTCACTTCCATCTGCAGCTGAGTGGTTTTAAGTACAATTTACTGGGCTAAATATAGAGATAGGCCATATGGGACACTGCTGGTGTGTGTGTGTGTGATATGTGAAGGTAACATGTGATGTGCATGTGTAGTGTCAGCCTCAGACAGTGTGCATGAATCTCAGGTGGTTGCTCAGGTGTTGAGGCCTTCGGCCATGTTCCATCTGTATGACTCACTCCATTTATCACTGCGTGGTCACTGTTTCTTTAGCTTTTTAGAGGCCACAGACCGGCAATGAGTCCATAAAAGCACCACTATGGTCAGACAGGAAGTAACTAGATTTTTTTTTTGAAGCGGGCTGATAATTCTAGTATGTTTTTTGCGTTCACACTGACTTTTCCAGTTGTGGAAGATAACTATGTACATTTAGCTTATTCTTTTCACGCTACTTTCTACTTCTACTCCACTTCATTTATCTGACAGCTTTAGTTTATTTACAGATTAAGATTTTTGCAAACAAAACATACGGATCTTATGTGAGTAATCACGTAGTCGACTTACATAAAATTAATTGGCAACTTTTTTGATAATTTAAGTAATTTGTTTCATGTGAAAACATCTCATGTTGCAACTTCACAAATGTTAAGGTTAACTGGTTTTCGTTTTAATAATTGTCATAATTTGAATGTATTTGTAATTGTGTTGAGGTTAGCACTTTTTTTCGATATACCAACTTTTCCATCTCAGCCAAGCCAAACTGAAACTTTTTTGAATTCCCCTGTCAACCTTTTATGCCCCCCTCATTAAAGGGTTGATCAGAACCATGACACTAATTTTATCTTACTTCTTCCCTCTTCGGCTTTATCTTTCCATTTATTATCTCTTGCTTTTCCTCTGCAGATTATGGGTGGCCGCTGCCCTCCGAGCTTTGTCCCATCTGGATCTACCTGGACGTCCTGTTCTCCACGGCCTCCATTATGCACCTCTGCGCCATCTCTCTGGATCGATACATCGGCATACGCAACCCGATCCACCACAGCCGCTTCAACTCCCACACCAAGGCCCGCATCAAGATCATGGCAGTGTGGACGATTTCAGTGGGTAAGGACACACTCAGGTTTTTACACGATGAACCAGAAGAAGACAATAGCTGTTTCTGTTTGTGTCATGTGGTCTATGTTGTGTTTAAGCTTTGATATTTGCCTTAAATCTACTTAAAGTTTTTAAATATAGCTTGATATTCAAACATTAAGGTGCTATTTTAATGGCTGTTGAGGCTGTGTTATAACATCAAAAGAGAAGTGTTGTCTTCTGATAGTTGTGTTTGAAAGAGGAGGCTCGTATCATGTTTGAGAAAGAGAGAATTGCATCATAGATTCATAGATTGATTTCATCATAGATTTAAAATGGTGAAAGTGACACAACAGCTCCTTATGAGAGTGTCGCATTATGGGTTGTTTGAAGCATTCATTTTCCCAGTTCACCAAGTTCCCTCGAGTTGGTTTATAATGTGTATTTTAGAGTTAGTTAGTTTTTTTAACCTTTGTGAGTTTCTGATGGCTTGGATAATGTGTTTTGTTGCCACTAAGAAAATAATTCACACTGAATGCAAAGCTATATATCATCAAAAAATACTTTTCCAGAAAAAAACTGTTGGTAAAGAGAAGACCATTCATAATAATCTTATATTCAAGAAAATATAGTTATTTTAGCTTCTTAGCTTTAGAGCTGACCAGCTCACATCACTACCATATCAAAAATTAGCTTGTACGTTAGTTAAGTTTTAATATATAATGAGAAATCTAGGACCAGCTGAGTCAAAAAAAAGCTCTGCTGAGTTTGGGAATAACTGAAAGTGTTTGTTTGATTTTTTTTTGTGGGGTTGTATGTATAATGTGCCAAATTTAAAAGTTCGGATTTGAATACAGAAGAAACTCCTCCGGGAAGTCTTAAGATTGATATAAAACTTGATATAAAAAAAAAAAGGATCCACCTTTTAAGTATACATCTGTGATACCCAACTAGATGTACTTGTACCTGAAGGGAAAAGTTAGAAATATTCTGGAGTAAGCTTATTTAAATTTATTGAAAAAATATAAGGATTTAGTTAAAAGAAGTTAGGAAAGGACAAAAAGGACAATGAGCTGAGAGGAAGTTTGGGTGTTTGAGATGGTACAGCAGTAGTAATGTACCACACATCCCTGAACACAATACCAAGACAACATTTAGCACATATTGTGAATTCGCCAAACCAAGGCTAAAAAAATAACAGTAATGCTTGTGTTTCATGGTCAAGGACGAAACTGTCCATCTCTGACATGTACGTCCTTGTTCATTGTCGCGCTCTCCTCTTTGCAGATGGACAAAATTGCTCAGAAATGCTTTGGATAAAGTGAATTATTTTTTGTGGAGAGGCCACAGTTAAAAAACGGTGAGAAGAGCAGAGAGAGGGCAAAGCCACTCACAATGAGAGTAGGAGGGCAGTCGCATTAAATGCAATTTTGCCCTCTTCAAGATAAAAGTGACGTTTATGACTCCATATAATTTTTATGGAGATGAGGGAACAATCAGGTTCTGGTGTTTAGCTTCTGCCGTTCTGGCTGGTATCCAGCTGCTCAGGTCAATGGCGCTATAGATTTGCTGGAAATGTAATGATGGGGCTGCAGACAATGGAGGTCGTAGGAGGAAAGAGCAGCAGAGTGCACATTAGCTCTGCGAGGCCATTATTAACACAAAGAAGGAGGAAAGAGAAGAAAAGTTTGAAAATGTAGCGTTTACTTTTCAGTTAGCTAGCTGCAAAAAGAAAAACAGGCCCTTAGATTGTATCTAATGAATGGATTGCAGGAGAATTACAGCCTGACTTTTGTGCTGTTAATGATTTACTGTCAAAACTGAGTTATCCTGATGTTAGAAGATTAAAGACGAGCAGCACAAAGGGCCAGAGGAGGTCCTGGACAAGAGCCAGTTTAAAGTAACTGTAAACATTATTTGTTCTTAATTTATTTTTGTTTTAATATTGCATATATGCCAAAGAAAAATATACCAATCATTGTTTTTGCTCATTCTTTCCTTCCTGCATACTGAAGCTACAGTTACATCTCATTAAACTACTGAAGGACTAGTAAAGCAATTAAATTCAGATCAACAGAATAGAAAAAGAAAGAAAAAGAGCCTGCATCTCAGGCTTTCTTTGATGGTTTCATATTATATTTTGTATAATGTGTTGTAATATTTATGATCATATCAGATAGCGTCTATAGACTTTAACTACAAAACAACATCAAAGAAACACAAGACGACTACAGAGAGACACAAATCAGCTACAAAACGACTACAAAGAGACATTAAATAAATGCAGACGTGCCAAACGACTACAAAACAACTGCAAAGAAACATTAATTGCAAATTTCCCCGCTGCGGGACTAATAAAGGATTATCTTATCTTATCTAAATGAGTTCAGAGACACAAAATGACCACAAAGAGATGATAGATAACCAACAGTAGTTACCGAGCATTACTTCCCATTGACTCCCTAAGGTAGTTACCGGTCCAAGCAAATAAATATTCCGGCACATAACTCCCAGCTAAAACCACAGCGTGTCATTTTTACACTTTGGTTTTTGTACTATTGAAACACACAAGATATACAACATGTTCATCAGTGAGCTTCAGAAGGGCTGGTAGGATGATTTTGTTACATCTTGACAGAGCCAGGCTAGCTATTTGCAGTCTTTGTGCTAAGATAACTCCATATTTGCGCCACAAATTTGAGAGTGGCATCAAACTTGCAATCTAATGTTCTGTAAGAAAGTGAATAGGAGCATTTTCCAAAATTTTAAATGAAATTCTGTGTGAAAAGGTAAGATTGTCCTTTTTTTGATTTAGCAACGGTTTAACAAAGTACAGCAAGAGGGAGATCCTGCACGACAAGAGAGAGTGTTTGCTGAGATATAAAGATTTATTGTTTATTTTTAGAAAAACTGCAACGATTAGATACGTGTTTTGGACATGATCAATACTTCATCATGAACTGAAGGAACTGTCAAAAACAAGCTACTGTCATTTTAGTTTTATTCATCCACATCAGGAGAATATTTTCTGTCCTTCAGGCTGTTGGAAATACACAGATAAATGGGAAAATAGTCAGGGACTAAAGTGTTACATCACTTTTTTGGCAAATAACAAATCATTTGTCTGCACAAAAGCATCATCATGAAAGACATGGTCCTGCTGAATAGTCTTCTGATGGTGGGAGTAAAGGGCGCTGGAGAAGACAACAACACATTAATGCTGTTCCTTTATTTCCTTCTTTAATTTCATGCAAACGTCAGCGGCCTATTTATAAATATCTGCCATTGACATGCTTTTTATGGCCTCATCCTCATAAAGAAATTACACTCAGGTTACTTTATTATGATAGTTTCCATTAATGTTGCTCCATCATCTCACCGTCCGTTCTGCAGCAGCTCAGTTCAGACTGGTCGAAAGAAGAAATAATGAACATGTCATTATCTATAAGCAAATTAATGGTGAAAAGCCTATGAGGTAGTTCAGGAAGGTTATTTTAATGTGCTGCTACACTCACAATGATAAAATGCATCATATTGTCCCAAATACAAGATGATATTTTCTTCTGAAAATTACAAAACAGTAGAGTTGTGTTACCTTACGTTGCATTGTGGGTTGTTTGTAGCCTTAATGTTGCTACACTAGTGTCACAAAGTCCGTGCAATAGTTTTGAGTTAAATGGTGTTATGTCATGTTTGACTTTTACGAGAGTATCAAGAATATGGAATCTCTTTTTCATGGATTCATACTTTTGCAAACAGGACAAATCTGAGAATTTGTTTTATCTTCAAAAGGTTTCTTTTGTGTGTTTAAGTTAATTCATATTTTTGTTATTTCAATGGTTTAAAAAACATTACATACCTGTTTATTTACTGTGAATGGAAGAAGAGTTTTGTACTGACCCTTTAGAAGAGATCACTGTCGCTTTAAGAGAGAGTAAAAAAGACGTTCTGTAACCTCAGTTAATAAAAGTTGCAAAACGAAGATGGACTTTAAGGGTCAATAACTGAAATTTAAAATAAGTAATAATAGTAAATATAATGTGAAAGCCAGTTTCAGTGATTTATGAGAGTGGATGAATGCATTGGTTAATATTTGTTGTCAGTGTAAAACAAAAAAGGCGTGTGTGTGTCCTTATGGTTACCCATAACACCTTTCTCCACATTGGTCTCCACATTTGTTTACATGCATCTTTGCAGAAATATAATCAAGCCTGAGTCGTGCGGTTTGATTTTATGATCTAATTCAGCTTAAACCGGATTTAAAGAACAAGAAATGTATTTGTAAACTAGTCAGGGTTATTTGTATTTCCCAATACATGTACATCTAAATTGGTCAACAGCAAAAATGGTGGAGGAGATCCGTCCTCCTCTGATAGCTGCGTGGTGCAATTAGAGCTGATTCCAACAAATGAACATTGTAACAACTAAATGTGGGATTATAATGAATCCACTGCAGTCTGTCGATATGGCCGTTACAATAACTCCAATTAAACAACCTCAAAGACAGAATGGTGTGATTAAGTTCCTCACATTGTTCACAGTTAAAGAGGGGCAGGTGGAGCAGGTGGGTGAATAAAACGCTAAGTCCACTAAAGAGATGAGGAAAGCAAAGCAAATTTCTTTATAAGAATCTTAGAACTAAAAGACAATGGTAACCTGTTGCAAGATCCAGCAGATTTGGCTAAAGTATTCAATGAATACTTTATTGAGGATCGAGGTCAGTGAGGTGGGGGAAGTTAGAGCTTGACGAATCAAACTGAAGAAAACAACTCTCCTGCACTTCCTTTTTTCATTAAACCAATTAACCCTCCTTACACTTATTGTGTTTTCTCCAAACTTTATTGACCAAAAAACAAAGGCATTGATTCATATGTAGTGAGCTGTCAGCCTCGCCTTAATGCCCCTGAGCTCCAGAGGTCTGCATTTGCTTCCTGTTTGCCTCCACTTCATTAGCGCTGTCATTCTGCACTGTGTGCTAATGACCGAGCCATGCTGGAGCTGCAGATAGCTAATTTAGCCTTCCTTCCTCGTCCAGATCCAAGGCACGATAGCTGGGTTTCGCCCTGTCATTTACGTTCCAGATTAATGAATGCAGTGTAATTTGTGTCTGAGATCTGGAGATACGTTTCATTGTTTTACTGTGTTGTTCAGCTCTGCAGAAATAACTTCCTACTACGGGGGTGAAAATGACACAAAAACAAGACTGACGTGGTTGAATGATATTTACTTTAAGTAAACAGGTTATTCTCAGGTCAAGATTCAAATTTATATGTTTAAGTTATAAAATTGTTTATATTTTCAATTTCCACTTTATTGATATTTATATTGTATTTGCAGTCTTTCCTATTTTACTGCAACTGCTGCAAATTTCCCTCAGGATAAATAAAGGTCTGTTTCATCTTAAATACATAAACATCCATTGGACGGATCGAGATGATATGTGGTTCAGGCATTTATGTCACCCCTTGGGATGAATAATAAAAAACTGTGCTGATCCTCCACGTTTTCAAACTTTGAAAGCTGCCACAGTTTTGTGTTAGAATTTAGTAAAACCTGCTCCCTCGTTGTCTTCCTGTGTGTTTTCATTGGCACCTCAACATTCAAGTTTTAATTACAACGATGACTTTTCTAAAAGTATGGATGTATATGACTGATATCAGCCATTTTCCTTCATGCAGTGATTAAACCTTGAATTTATATCAAATTATGTTACGTTGTTAATTCACATGTTATTTGACCCGAGTGACTTGATCAGGCTGGTTATTTCCACATCCTGCATATGTGGCTGTGTGTATTCCATTCCCTGAGCAACACCTCAGGTAGGCAGAATTTTTGACAGATCTGGAAATAACATATAACCTTGGTGAAGTCATTGTTAACTGACATATTTAGCAGGCCAATGAAAAAAGCATCCTAGGAAATGGAACAAGGCTATTTGATGTAGCGCTGCCAAGATGTGGACGTAAACTACGATGCTCTACTCACCCCTCTAGAGGCACGCGATAGTTTCATGCACTTTTAAAAATAAACCTTGGTCAGGTTTAGGGAAATGTGGTTTGTGTTAAAACGAGAATGCATGTTTTGTAGTTAAGTACGTTATGTAAGCAATGCAAGTTACGTATGTTACATAACGTTAAGTGTGAAAGGTTACCTTAAGTTATATATGCAACTTAATGTTACATTACATTAAGTACGTAAGTTAAAATGGGTCAATGTTTCTACAACATCTTTTGGTTTCATGCAGGACACAAACATGGGTCTCCTGGGTGAAAGTCCTATCTTTTTTTACCAAACCATCGCCCCAACCTCCTCCCTTTCTCTCTTTATATACTACGTCACCTGACTTCCTACATTACTCCCGCCATAACTACGGCCACGTACAGCGTCGTAGTTTGAAGCTTTGCACCACTGACAAAGCTGCCGTTTTTGAAGACTTGGGAGTGAGAACAAGTGATGTATAAGATGTATAAGTTGGTAGGGATAGCTACTTATGATACACAAGAGTCAATGGTTGTATGTACATACTTTATATTTACATTAGATATGTTTGCGGTAAAGCAGCAGCTCTGTGGACTCTGTGAACACTCGTAGGTAATGCTGCAAACATGCAACCTTTAATCCTTTGTTCTGATTTCATGCCTTGGTATTTTGTCTTTTGTATACGCAGGACAAGTTGATTCTTTTTTTTTAGTGACAGATCATTTTCCTCAGTTTGATTATTTCTCTTTATATTTCTTTTTCTTGCTTTGTAAGTGTCACAATTTCTGTTTCGTCTCTGACAGGAAAAAAAAAACCTTCTGAAAGAAATTACTCAGAGACATAACAGTTTGTTTTGATGATGCAACATCAGTCTGAAAACTCATCCCTTCATTCATGCATGTGGGGATAACTGCGATCAGTGTATGAAGAGAAACAGTCGACTTTTAGTATTTTGATAAAAGTTATGTTTCGACGGACGCTATAACCCCAGAGAATGTTTGGAGCTGTCAAGCTGTGTTTTTGGAAAAGCATATGACAAAGACAAAGACTAAGTAGTTACTCTTAAAATAATAACATACCTTTGTTTACTGTGTTACAGTCCACAAGTTGACGCTTCACAGATTTATGAGCAGAGAAAAACATGCTTAAGTTGATACAGCACAATGATATTTTCCTATATCATCCACATAAATCTATTTATTAAGTTTCCATCCACCTATTTTTATGTGCAAATAAAGAATTTGAATGCAAAGGTCAAAAATACCAAAAGAAAAAGACCCTTACCAACCAGCCTGTTGAAACATGTTTTCCTTTTCTTAAATCCTTAAACACCTTAAACACTTAATCAGCTTTTCAATGTTCAACATAAACATCATTTACATACTATAAAGACTTGTATTTCTACTCCCTAACCACTGAAACAAAAAGTATTCCAAAGGCTGCTGGTACGGTGCTGAACTAATCACTGTTTTATGAGAGAAAAATGTGACAAAGTGGGCTCTTAGCTCTTTGTAGACTATTAGTCTTGTTACTACCCTACATTTATTGAGCTTATTAACTAAACAGATTATTAATACAAAATATAATCAACAAAATAAATTATGATTAATAATTAAAGATCATCCAGCAGTGAATGGAGTTGTTGAATTTAGCTGCATCTTCGACAGCTGCAGCATTAAAGTGATCAACAATCATAATCCAATACTATAACATAATTATTGGGACATTTTACTTTTATTTCAATGAATACTCATGCTTTATTTTACTTTAAGTCAATTTTTTAAGCAAAACTTATGACAGAGTATTTCTACACTGTAGTATTTCTACTTTTCCTTTGTAAAATATCTAAGCGCTAACCATAATGAGTAAACTGATCTGAATGTGTAAAATCAATACAACTTTTCCGGATCACAACTGTATAACGACACAATTATATGAATGAAGAAATAGTGTTCTGTGCTCTGAAATTACATTAAGAAGCTGCCTGGAAGGTAAGACATCAATCTAAAAACTGAACATTGTCTTTGTAAAAGCTCTCTGCAGTGAAGAGGACGGTTTGTAGATAATGGGTAAATAAAGCAGTGTGTTCCTCACGCACGGTAGCTCTCAGTTTATTTCCAGAGTAATGTTCTCCGTTTTTGGCTTCACTAGAACGGTTTCTAATTAGTTTAATTTTTATATTTTTATATTCTAGCAGACTAACTCTGGTTGCTCTGACATGTTCATGTAATTTCCTTCTCTCTCGAGCTGAGCTTTAACTCTCGCTGTGAGCGTTTTGTTTGATTCTCCCACACACTTTCACGGCGGATTCTTTGTGCATTTTTTAACATGTGTATATAAATACCTGGAGGCTAAAGATGAAAAAAACAAAATTGCATCTGAGCTGGAGCTCCACAGAGTCGACAGGAGGATGAGTTTAATAATGTGATGTCAGCGTGGCGGGCAGCATGGCGGCCTCAGGCGGACTCACGGCCGGCCTCCGCACCAGCGATACGCTGTGGCCTCCCACGAGCACAATGAGATTACGGGTTCATTTTTCATTTTTATTCACACACACAGCCTTTGGTTTCCTCCTCGGGTTTGTCGTGAGGAGGAGGTTGAGGAGGAGAAAAGGAGCGCTGATGTTGCCTCGTGGGAGTGTGGTGGCTGGCGTCCAGTCAAGCCTGTTCCTGCGATGAGTCGTGGTTACGCTCTGATCTGATTGGACGCAACATCAGGATTTACACATAGAGGGGGTGTTCATGCACACGTTGGCACACATGCATGCAAGCTGGTAATGTGTGTGTTTGTGTGTGTGTGTGTGTGTGTGTGTGTGTGTGTGTGTGTGTGTGTGTGTGTGTGTGTGTGTGTGTGTGTGTGTGTGTGTGTGTGTGCTTTGTTGGTTTGTATCTTTGTGAAGACTATTTTGAGTTTAAGACCTGCACATTGAGGACATTTAAGGGAATTTTGGCCAGTCTTCACTTCTAAAGCCTTGTTGAGGGTTCAGATTTGGTTTTGAAGTTCAGGTTAGAACTAGTGGGAGGTTAGAATGAGGGTTAGGGTGTCAGGCATTTAGTTGTGATGGCTAAGGTAAGGGGCTAGTGGATGCATAATGTCAATGAGATGCCTCACAAATATAGATGTGTGTGTGTCTTTACATAATCCACACTGAAACGTTCATGCGTTTCTTCACAAAAGCGTTTTTCTATACCAAACAGCCTGCATTAACCACACACACACACACACACACACACACACACACACACACACACACACACACACACACACACACACACACACACACACACACACACACACACACACACACACACACACACCTTCTGTCACTTCACTTCCCTGCTGCACTTTATTTACTTTTCGCATAGTTGAGCAGCAATTTGAGACCATGAAGGAAAAAAAAAACCGACTTATTTTAAAATAACAACTTTTACTATTTTTAGCTAACCATAACAAATACATTTGGTTTGCATAACATGAATTCAACAAAAAAAACCTGAATATGTGAAGAGCATGACACATGAATAATCATGGAGTTGTTCAACACTGTAAATACATTGTTATTTGAGTTTATTCTCTCCAGCACGACTTGAGGTGCAGGGCTGCTGTAGAGGTACACGCCTCAAAAAAAAAAATTCTCTCCTTCAGATCTTCTGATGTTGTTTGCTGCTAGATTTTGCTCCTGTGAGGCTGCTGCCTGTCGAGCTGGGTCAGAATAGCTAGATAGAAAAACCAAAGCTCATTTTGGTTGTTGTTGATGGAGCAGGATGCTAAATGGTTGGCACTGTTGTCTCACAGAAGGTTAAATACATTGCTTTGAGCGAGATACTTTTTGGATAATAATCATTATAACTTTCTGAATTACTGGAAATTATGGGACATGTAATAAAATGGACGTCATCGAAGATGTTGACTTAAATACACAAATCTGTACTTGAGATTTGGTATTGTATATGCCACTTCTCATATGCATTTATATCCAACAAGCAACTTAAGATATGATTACCTCATAACCTTTAACCTTTGTCCTATTTTCGGGTGTTTTGATGCTTTTGGCCTTTATTTCTATTTCATATTTGAAACTCTTTCCTACTTTGTACTGCAACTGCTGCGAAACAACTTAAGAAAAAATCAAGAGGAAGAAAGGGATGGACACGGAAGAGAGAGGAAGTGAACAATGGGAAGAGATGAGAAAACAGAGAGGGAAGGATGCAAGAAACAGTAATAAACTAAGTCTGTAACTCAGCATGTTCATTTCTGAAACTGTATAAATGTGAGGCTCCATCTGCTTCTGCAGGGTAAACAACAAGTTATGAATTTCCAGCATTGCTTGTTGGGCACAAAGACGACAAATACTGATTCACTGGTGTGGAAACGTCTTTTGACACAAACTACATTCATTACAAACCATTTCCTGCGAGGCTTGTTTTCACTTTTCCGCTTGGTGAAGTCTGAAGGAAGACATCTGCGTCTCTCTGCGATTAATTCTTGTTTTTTTATTTTTTACTCCTGCTGAGAATTTAACCTGAGTTAAATTTAAATCCCCTCTCCCTGCTCCCGTGTAGAGAAAGCCCCTCTCTAGAGGAAGTGTTTAAAGATATGAAGGGCTCATTCTAAGCTACCGTGATTATACACCCATACAAACATATTTATGAATATTATATTACATGTCTGCCAATACACACCCCCCTTAATTCAACAGACTGGTTCGTTAAATCCTTACATTTAATTTAGCATGAAACTAACAAGCTTCCCCAGGCTGCTGGTACACTCAAGGACTAATCACTGTTTTATGAGGTCATACCACACTGCGAGACAGATATTTGATCAAAACATATGATATGAAGCAGTAAAGTACACAAATTAAAATTGTCTAAACTTTCACATTAATGAACTACAACATTAAAATACTAATTTGTGATATGTTATATATTTTATAATAAACGTGTGATACTTTAAGTACATTTTGCTGATACTGATTCAGTTACATTTTGAAATCAGGACTTTTTACAATGGAGTGTTTTTAGACTGTGGTATTTCTACTTCTACTTAATGAAGCATCTGAGTACTTGTTCCACCAATGTCAAGAAATAGAGTCAAACTCTGCATGCAGCAGCTCAGAGGTGTTTCAAATCAATCAACGCACTGCAGCATGTGCTGCTTTAAAAGTGTTAGCAGCAGCAACCAAAACAGACGTGTGTGTGTGTGTGTGTGTGTGTGTGTGTGTGTGTGTGTGTGTGTGTGTGTGTGTGTGTGTGTGTGTGTGTGTGTGTGTGTGTGTGTGTGTGTGCAGGCAGACAGACAGCTCGGTGTTTCCCAGTGGGAGTGTTACAGTGTCTCATCCAGAAACTGGAGGGAAACCAACCAACACACACATTAGAAGAGAGATTAACGGACTAGTCTGTGGATATAGATCACTGTGCGCACACACACACACACACATACACACACACACACACACACACACACACACAATCTGTCAGCCTTTTTCTGACTCACACGCAGATGGTTAATATATTAAATAATTCAAATAAGTGGAAAAACATTTTATCTATAACATTGTGTCATTTAAATTTGGCAGGACATAAAATATGTCCATTGGTGGAAAGTATTTGCTCATCTACCGCTCTAGTACAATATTGGAGTTTCTATTTTATGCTTTATGATACTTCTACTCCACTGCATTTTGGAGAGTAACTGTGTTTTTTTCTTTACTATATTTAGCTTAATTTATCTTACCTTTAGACAGAGCCATGCTAGCTGTTTCCCACTGTTTACAGTCTTTATGCTAAGCTAAGCTAGCTGGCTGCTGACTGTAGCTTCATATACATCACACAGACATGAGAGTGGCATCAATATGAGGATCTTAACTCTCAGACATCGAATAAACATGTGTCCCAATGAACCATCATTTATTTGCAATAACAACAATCTTTCCCCGACCTTCACCATGCAGATAATGTTGGGAGCAAGAATTTAAAAAACATTGGCATTCTCCTCAAATTATCCAACATAATCTGGAGCCTCAAGACATTTGTGTCTGAAAGTGCAGTTGGCGTATTTACAGTTGTGTGTAAAAGGACGGTAAACAACCTTCGATGGATTTAATATGAAAGCGATGAAGTGAAAGCTGCCAACTTTTTACTTACACTGAAAGCAACGCCAACAGAAGAACCAGCACCGGTTCTCTACTACTAAAACAATTGTGTTCAAAGTGTCTGTCAGTGCTGAGGGTAAACACATTTTTAGCAGGAATTAAAGCTATAATCCTTCCAGAGCTGCTGTTGTGATCTGAACCCCCACAGTCTAATAATCACACAGCCTGGCAGATACAACACAGAGCTGGAGGCTGGCATCAAGTACCGTTACACAAAGAAAGAAGGCCATTGTGTGTGTGTTTGTCTGTGGTGTGTTTTTATTTGTTGCTCATCTCTCTAGATTGTCTGTGTTTCTTTGTAGGTTTAAATGCTTTTTTCTTCTTTCATTCCCTCCTTCTTATGACCCAGAAAAAGTTCTTGGACGTTTGAGTGAATGTGTCTCTCTCTGTCAGCGTGAGAGTATGGGTGAAGTGTCAGTGTGTGTTTGTTTGTTTGTAGGTGTGTGTGTCAGAAGGAGGAGGGGATTGGTTCACAAAGCCGCATCTCAGCCGAGTCCCAAGCAACCTCAGAGACAGCTTCAGATAAATGAAGCTGGTGGCCAGAGGTCAACCTAATAAACCAAATATAACTAGAAATAAACAAATATAACCAAAGTAACAAACAAAGCCCAACTCTATTAACTCCAGGGAACAAAAAGTATCAGCATGGCAGAGGCTGCATATGACCGAGGTGAGGATGCATGTGTGGTTGGATGAGAGAAGAGTATTTCTGATGTCATGTTTGCTCCTTATATAACTCTCATCCAAAAGGATCCCCTGCAGAAGTCAGTGTCTTAAAGTTAGTAATCACACTTCCAAAGGTGAAATCTTGGACCTAAGTGAATGAGAAAAGTAAAAATAATTCACTTATACTCCTTCTTGCAGATTAAGAATAAAAGATAAGGTATTCATCAAAGTTCTTTAGACTTAAAACTAAAACTGTGGAGGAGTCTTGCGTGCGGCATACTGTATGTAGGCGAAAACAACCCAAAAAATGTCTGCAATGCACTCGTTACACCACTTGTTGCACGTTAAGATCTGCAATTTGCACATATGCTTATAACTGAGGGAGTGAGTTTTATCAGAACTATATAAGTGAAGGGGTTCCAGTGGGGATTACACCTTTGGGTGATTGTAGTTGGTCCTCAGAGTTATACAAACATCTTTATGTGCACAGCAGCCGTCTGAGCCGTACAGTAGCTTTGGGATAAACAGTTTTTCACCTCAGGACTGGATCTTTCAGCTGAATCACTCCTTTGACCATTCTTCATTTCATCCAAAATTACTGCAACTCTGGCAGAGCAGAATGTTGGATTTTCCTTCAGGCCTCAGCGGACAGATACGAGTTCAAACAGAATAACACTCTCATGAAACTCTCTGACCAGATATAAGATTACAAGTTACAGAAGAAACCCGACAGCAGAAAGCAAGTTGCCTCAACCAACTATGAATCGAATGGGATGAAACACTGAAGTAATATTATTATCAACATGATCGTTTTTGGTCACAAATTGCATCCCTGTCTTCTAGAAGTCACATTTAATACTGAAGTCTTTCTCCTCTGAATTACGTTTTGATGTAAAACGAACTTTGAGGAGCTTTATAGTGAGTTTCAGCAAATTTTTTAGCCATTTTGGTTCACTCTCACGCTCTCATAGCTTTGATTTCAGAGAAAAGGTGTAAAAAAGCCACTGTAAACTATAGTTCTATTACTCATCTTACTTCTATTTGGTAGATAATCATTCTCTATGTTTGGAAACTACAGTTTCCATACGGCTTTCGGGGATATTGCCAAGGATTCAGTAAGCTACACTGTGAGCTTCAACTTTTTTTCAGCCTTTATTTCTTTACATTTTGTCAAATAGAGTGCAGAAAGTTTAAGTCCTGAAACCCCCAAAACAGTTAGCCTTTTTGCACTTCCTGTTCCTTCGTGTCGAGGTTTCATGAATGGGTTTTTGGTTTAATGCCTGAAATAAGGTCGGTGGTTAGAGATTTATATGTTTTGTTCTGTATAAAATGCTTCGGTAAATACCCCACCCGTGAATTTGGCGGTTGCTAACAAGTGGCTAAAGAGACTACAACACGTCATCATACGACCAGTCCGCCTTTACAGCCTTGTTGTGTATACTCGCGCTAATATAACTGTTGTGTAGTTAATCTATAAACCAGCAATAGCTTTTTACCTATAGGGATTGTATTAAGGTTTTAAAAATATTAAACGTTGTTTGCTACAAAGCTTATTTTCTGCTATATTCCAAAATCCACTGGAAAAAAAGATCACATTGGCTTTTTGTCAAGGGTTTGGCCTACAAAAATACATCATCCTGCAGCAAACTATTGTCACCATTGAATGTATGCAGAGTTTGATATTCACAGCTCTTGTTCGCAGTGTACACATAGATGTTCAGACAACTATAACTCGACTACTTTGATACTGAAGAAAACTTAAAAAAATCGAATGTTTCTGTTTTATAAGCAGAGGTAAGGACGTTTATTCATGATGGATATCAGAGATAATTACATCCTTGGAAAGCATTAGTCATTCTGAATCTTAATATATGTTGTATGATCACATGTCTCAGCTCAAAGTTACACAAGGTTCAGACAACTGAAATAAAATACTGCTTTTACAGCATGATTGAAGTGTAATAAAAAGCACTCTAAAGAGCCGTTTTCTCAGAAAAGAGTTTTGAGTAAAGATTGATTTTGGAGTTTTTTTCTTCTCTTAAGTTCCTTTGTTGCATTTTGATATGAAACCCTGAAAGTCTCCATCTCCTCTCTCTCCCCCGTCAGCTCCTTTGTGTCTAAAGAGTCCCCCCCACCTCCCCTCTGTTTTTATTCTCACTTTCATCTTCTCTCCCACTTCTGTCAAGTTTTCTTCTTTTTCTCTACCATCCTGTGTCTCTGATTTCATGTATTTAGAGCAGAAGGTTGCCATCAGGGAGAACGGGGGGAAGGAAAAAAACTGACAAAAAGTAGCTTTTGATTTGTGGATTCTGTAGAAGTTTGGGGTGATGGATGCTCAAGGGGGGGTTATCTGAAGAACACAGTGAATCCAGAATCTCCAATCAATGATGTCACCTCGACAAATAACACTTGATCCGCTGGATATGAAGCAGACAGTTATGATATTTTCTCTCTCTTTGTACATAACTCTCGTGGAAAGACATTTGTAATGCTGAATATATATGACCGGGATAAGTCAGAAAACGAATCACCTGACTTTTTAAACACACACAAACTCTCATATTCACAGCAGACCGCCTGTATTCACCCTCTAAATCTCATTTTGTAATGAGGAGCCTGCGGGGACTTTCCACTTTTAGCCTGAATATCATCACCGGAGAGGTTTCAATAACAGCAGATGCCAGAAAAGTGTTTGCCCCTGAGCTTCAGGGTCTGGTGGTTCTCATCACTTCGGGGCTTAGATCACCTGTCAATCAAAAAGTTTTGCCACGTCGTTTTTCTTAAACGTGCTGTTGATGCAGTTTGAGTGTCTGTTGTTTTTCGAGGATGTTGTGTACTGGTTATTTAAAGAATATTTAAACATTTTGGTTGATGAGTAGGTCAATAACAAGTTAGTAGTTAGTTAGCTTAGCTTAGCATAAAGACTGGAAACAGGTGGAAACTGCTAGCCTGGATAACATTCCATTACAGAAGCTGCAGCAAAAGACATTTCTGCTTTTGCTTCAGGATTCTTGTAAACTCAAACTATTTTTTTACTCATCAGCACGCTGTACTCATGAAGTCTCAATGTAGAGTATGAAACAAGCGTAAGGTTAATGTAAAATAAACATTTGTTAACTGGAAACCTTCCGACTGAATCCCTCCAGCTGCTTTAACTGTCAAACCATCCAGACTTAATGAGAATTATCCGTCTTTGACCCTACTGCTCCCGACGGGCAGTAACCATTACTGGCCAATCCCTTCTCGCCCTCTTCCTCCTCTTCCTCCTCCTCCTCCTCTTCCTCTCCTCTGCTTTATTTGTATCGCTCTCTCTCACTTCTTGTATTTGTTACAAGGAGTTATATGAGAACACAGCGTTAGGAAGAATGCCCAGTTCTTGTTAATACGGGGTGTGCACAGCTATTATACCCTAATGCAGAACTTTTATTGGCCATATTTAAATTGTATCAGTTTTATAATAAAGTGTGACTGCAGAGGCAGTTTATGAAAAATCTGAAGAAAGACCACAACAATAAGAATTTAGGTTGAGGTAACTAAATAATAGGCAGCATATTTCACCAGGGACTTCAAGATAGAAGAGCGGCCCCATTTCCTGGACTTCACCTTTGAGAAAACCGTGAAAAGAAATGTAGGTGAAAGATTGGCACAGAGAATGATACAAGTTGAGCTGCTGTATTGACCTCAGAGAGAGGCGGAGACGGTCAGACCTCACATCAACCCACAGAGGAGAGGCTGTTGACTCGGAGAGGTGGAGGCCAAACTGCACTTTCCTCCCAGCCAAATGGGAAAAAAAAAAGAGCTTCAGCCCCAGACTTAATGGAAAATGTGACAGATTTAAAAAGTGAACAGGGACTAATCAAATAGCAGTGGTTCTCTGGTGAGATATGTGACAGACTGTACCTTCACTGTCTGCTGTTACCTGCTGCAAGCCACTGGAAAGAAATACAAGAACTCAAGAACTTGAATGGAAAAATAACAGTTCATGCTGAGATGGTTGTTAAATAAAGTAAAGAAAATATATATACTTTTTAGTTTAAGAATTAGTGAAACATTATACCTGCTAAACATCAGCATGTTGGCTTTGTCTCTTTAACCATGTTAGCCTGCTGTTGTTAGCTTTTAACTCAAAGCATCGCTGTGCATAAATACACTCTCACACAGCTGCTGGCATGACTGTAGACTCTTAGTGGTGTCTGAATAACTGTATACTGTATTTGGCGTATAGCAGGAGATTAATGCACAATTATAAAAAGCATAAATATCATCAATTTCTTTTTTCTCTATATGCTGCTACAAAGAACTTCTGAACAGTATTACTGTAACTGTTAAATTATTCAAATTAGAGCCGTTTACTCTGATGTATGAAATACATTTTCCTGCATTATCAAGGTCTGTTATCACTGATTTTCTTTAGGGGGTTATACTGTTTGTCTTCATATTTGTAACCTATTCATGTTTTATTAATGCCCTTCTTATCTAATTGCCTTCCTGTTGAAAATGTATGTGCTTCTGGTAGATTTTGTGGCTCGTAAAAACATGGGTCCAATATGTACTTTGGTAACATTAGAACATTTATTCTCTCAGCAGGTCTTTTACGTTTAATTGAGGAATTTTACATTGTTGTCGCTACTTTCTTTTTATAATCTAAATGATATGATCTTATTAAGATTTCTCAATATGTGCAATATACACTTCACAGATCACCAAGACAAAGACCACAATTTGACAACAAAGTAAAATAAGAAAATAAAACATATAACGACACACATCTGATCATATCTGATCAACTTAAATTAACAATGTTGAATATAAATACACATTCATCGTAAATAATTCTTTGAATAACGAGTACCTGTCACACCTGTTTAATGCTATGTTTTCCTCGTTTCAAGATTCTCAGTTCTAATTAGTTTCATTTTGGTAGTATCACCTTTGTTTCTAGTTTTAGATGATTCACGTCCTGCCCTTGTATGTTTCCCTCCTGTGGTATTACCATCCCTGTCCTGATTAGTTTCACCTGTCCCTCATTACCCGTCCTCTCCTGTGTATTCAGTCTTTGTAACCACCTTGTTTGTTTCCAGCTCGTCCTCCAGTCTTTTGTTCCCAATGACTTCCAATTGGAATTTAGACCTTGCATCTCTATATTTAAAAGCTTTGCAGCTTAGCATGGCGTGTTGGACTACTTTCGGACAGAACGTCTGTTTACCGAGCCCTGATTACCAGTATGAACATTATTTTCTATCTGCCCTGTGTTCAGAGTCTAGCTATTGAATTTGTCATTTGGCACCAATGTGAAAGTACCTCCATCGTTTATTCTTCACCAGCTAAAACAGAGATTGTTCTAAGTTTGTAATTTTCTTCTCGTCTCTGTTCTGCTTCCGTCCTCTCTGCAGGGATCTCCATGCCCATTCCTGTTCTGGGACTCAGAGACCACTCCAAGGTCTTCAAAGATGGCAGCTGCCTGCTGACAGATAACAACTTTGTGCTGGTCGGCTCCTTCGTGGCCTTCTTCGTGCCCCTCACCATCATGGTCGTCACTTACTTCCTGACCATCAACGCGCTGCAGAACGAAGCCACCCTCTGCTTGGACCAGCTGGTCCCGCGGCCTAAATGGAGCACGACGTTCACCCTGAGCTTCTTACCGCAAAACTCGCTTTCCTCGGAGAAACTCTTCAGACGTTCGATAAGTCGCGAGACCAGCGGCAGAGGAAGCAGCGGTGGCCTTGGAGGCGGCCGCGGGAGCATCTCCGGTTCGCTCTTTGGCCGCCGCACAATGCAGTCCATCAGCAACGAGCAGAAGGCGTCCAAGGTCCTCGGGGTGGTGTTTTTTCTCTTTGTGGTCATGTGGAGCCCGTTTTTCATCACCAACGTTCTGGTGGTGGTGTGTGACCCGGAGGTGTGCGACGCAGGACTCATGGGAGGCCTGCTGAACGTTTTCGTGTGGGTCGGATATTTGTCCTCGGCGGTCAACCCGCTGGTTTACACACTGTTTAATAAAACATACCGAGCGGCGTTCCTGCGCTACGTCCGCTGCCAGTACCAGCCGGAGAAGAAGCCTCTTCAACTCATACTGGTGAACACCATCCCGCCACTGGCTTACAACTCCACCCAGCTCTCAATGGGCGACGTCGAGAAGTTACGAAACGGAGTGGCTCACCCTCGTGGCGAGGTGAAGGATTTCTCTTTACCTGGGCAGGAAACAGAGAAGTTCAGGCTGGACAAATGTCATGGAGGCGGGGACGAGAGCTGTGTGTGAATAAAAGCCTCCTTCAAGGTTTATCCTTTGAAATTCACAGACTTTATAAAACCCTTGACTTCTGTGGTTACATCACACTGACATAAAGCAATGGGTTTGAGGTTTAAAGTGCCAAAGACAAAGTGCCTCCCAGTCAGGATTTTAAGGTCATGAGTTCCCCAAACTGTCAAGAAATAAAAGTCTAAACTTTTACATTTTCTGATCCATACCTCATCAGCAGAGTCTGGATCAGCTGAATCAAGTTATTGAGTTCTTTATTACAACAAAACAGCTTTTTATAACCTAAAAAGAATCAGCCAACCAGTGCTTGTTTCATGGAACGAAATCTATAAAAGCTTCAGAGCCTCCTCCACACTGCCAGCACATGAAATTAGCCTTGGAAAACACTTCAATCTTTTTCAAAGATATTGAATCATTCGATATCTTGAAGTCCGAGAAACAGACCATGTACAGTAAATGATGTGAGACACATGGGCATATGGTCAGTACAAAAAAGTGGCATAATTTACCCATTCTGTGACAAACTCTTTGGACAAAAGGGTAAAGAAACTAAAAAGTTTTGTAGATTCTTCACATAATCTAATTTTTCACGGACGCTCAGCTGCAGTGACTTCGGCCCATATTTCTTTTCGCCGGCTCCCTGTTACCAGTCAGGTGGCCTCTACCTCCCATCAAACCTTTGGTTGGATCAGCAGGGATTAGACTGGCTTTCCTGCGACCTTATCAGATGTTAGAGTCGGGGGAGGGAGATTTAGGATGAGCCGACGCACTGGGGACTCCAGACTTTTGCAGAGGTCAGAATAAGCTGCCAAATAGAGGAAGGAGAGACTCCTGCTTTCTCTGTATTTTCTGTTGAAAATAACAAGGAAAATAAATATTAAGTCTGAAAACAGATGCTCACAAGATAATGATGTTACAGAGAGACTACGTGAATAAATCTATATTTGTATTTTGTGCAGATGTATGTGAATAAATGTAAATGATTGTTGAGGTCAAAACGTTTTTTTATTCACAAGTGAGTGGACGATTATTTCCACAGATGTGATGCAGTATGAAAATTGTAAAAGGAGATTTCATCGGCAGTGAAATGAAGAGGAATTAACTACAGATGTTTCCACTGTAAAAGTCACACCTTTCATTGTGTTCTTCTCGGACTACCAGTGCACAAGTTAACATTTGTTTTGCAGACACATCAAGGTTTTTTCTTTAGTTTTTAACGTTGTAACAAATGGGCTGGTAGTTGGTCTCCACTTGTTGAAATATTGTTTAAAATGTCGATCTGATGTATGAGACCGATGAGAACATCGCCTGCGGGAAGGACAGAAGCTGGATTAATTCATGAAGGTAGTGCTGAACCATGGATGCATTAACAAGGAGCGCTCAGACTGAACGCTACATGAAGGTCAGATGCTGTATGACTGCAAACAAAGTAAAAGTAAAAACTTGAGTGGATGCAACACACATTTGCTCATAAACATTGAGTGCGAAAAAACATTCACTTATCACATTTGCATGAATTAAAGGTTTTCTTACAGACAAGATAAAGTTATGTTTACATTTAGTGTGTCAAGAGAACGTTCTTGTTGAGTTGTAAAATCCTCCTTCATAGTGTTAAAAGCTACTGTGCCCAATTGCCGCCTCATTGTGGCATCAGTTAAAACCAGATTTAATCGTCCTGTGCCGGTACAACGTATCCTCATACAACGGTTCGTATGCTATCAAAGATTCTCCTCATTTTGTGCGTTATCCTACACAAGCCAGCAACACCATGGCAATTTCTGCTCGTCACATGAATACAGTTTTTTGGGGAATAAACTTTCTTCTTCCCAGGAAACAATTGAGTTAGGTTTAGGCAACAAAACTGATTGTTGACTGACTGGTTTAGAAAAAGATTGTCTTTTGGGTTAAAATATCTACGGACGGCTGTTACTGAAGTTTGAAAGTCAAATGACAAATTAATCAACATTGACTTCTCGTTTCACATTTCTCTTTTTTGTACAAAAAGCGGTTTCCTGGGTGACGGATCGTTTATTGTTGGACCCATCCGCCGCCCAATCTATGAGGGTCTAGTTGCAGTCTAGTTCATGATAACATGGATTACATGGGATTTGACTTGATGCGATATGTACGAATTACAGAGCATTTTTGTTTTTGTAGGTATAGCCACGAATTCTATATGAAAACAGCCTGATATTAAACAAAATACCAACACCAACACAGCCCCTTGCTTGTTTAGGCAACAAAACCATTTAGTTAGGTTCAGGAACAACATTATGGTGGGCTTAAAATAAGTACATAAACAACTTAAAACACAAACAACATCACGTAAGTATGGAAAACAAGTTACTAACGTACATTGTTTGACCAATCTGTTTGTTTGACCGATCCGCCTCCGGTCACAATCACCATGAATAGTCTTTGTTGTTAAGACTACAAGGAATAAAATGTGACACAAAAAGCAAGAATGGCATTGTGGCCATTTGGTGAGACCAGGCTGCTTTTATAAATGCAGTCTACAGAGAAAGTGCTTTTTGGGGTACAGGGTTTATTTTTGTTGCAGTAGGCTGCTGGTTTGCAGCTGTGTTAATACATCCATGGATCATACAACTACTACCATATTAACAGAGGCCTTCAAATCCAAAAGCAAGACGCAGGGTAAAGCTGGAAATTAACGTGGAGTAAAAGCAGAATGTAAATGAAAAATATCAAGTTATTTTTGGCCAAAATTCACTACCGATTTCTTCTCTGATGTTTTCCAGTAACTGTTTTTCGCAACTTTAATAAATTGGATGTAATGAGGAGTTCACTTCCAAAATGTTAATTATCCATTGACAGGAAAAAGGTTTATGATTTTACTAGGGTAATCATTTTTTCCAAAAAAAAAATGTGAGTTTATTAGAGTTATATAAAGAAGGTTGCTCTATATATCGTACAGAGGGTCTGTAAGTTATTTAAATAAATAAAGAGCCAAAGCAAGCAGCGGGGAGGTTCTTTATCATCCCCACAGCTATTATTTACAGCAGCAGGTGAGGTGCTGTGGCTCAGAGAAGGACTCTGTGAGGCTGCTCATTAATTACAGTAATGAAGGAAGAGAAATATTAGCTCAGCAGGTGGCGGCTTTTTGTGGTACAGCAACATTTAGCAACGATGCGTTTTCTCCTACCTGCTGAGTCACAACCTGCATTTACATAGAAACAGAAAATTCAGATTCTTCAGCTTCTGTCTCTTCAAATGAATGGTCAGCTGTTTGTGGATATTTATTTTTTTAAATAGAACATTCAGTTTATGTAATGATCTGGAGCTTATTTTGACAATGTTTTGGGCTTTATTCCTATCAATGGAGTTTAAAGAGATCTAGAAATGTAGCGACCAGTTTTGCCATTTTATTAAAACTACTTGGAGGTGAAACTGAAACCTAACATTGTGGTAACAGCCCTCCATTTTATAGAAAACCTGCACTGCACTTAAAGCTCTTATTCTAATTGATGTTTACAACACATAGACTGGGATGTAATTTCGATATTTACCTTTGTTTTCTCCTCCAATAAGTTTGGTAAAACTGGGGTTTGTTTACAACTGGTCAGCTGGTACACGTAACATTAAAAATGCATTAGCAGCAAATAAAACAATAATTGAAAATTGAAGGTTAATTCCAGAACTCTGCATCTCAATTTAGTTTTTTTGTTCAAGATGTTTTGTTCAATGTATCATTAACATTTTGGACCAGTTCTTCTGTTCTTCTACCCTTGGACTTTACTGTTAATTGATGGTTCATGTTCTTGCTCTTTTGGACTAAACTGTAATGATACTACCTGACCTCGAGCCCCCAGGAATTCTCTATTTTCAACAAAACAATGGAGATAAAATAAAAAAAAAACAACAACTGCATTTTCCTTTAATGCTAAAGGATTCAGAATCCGCCTTTTTTTTGTACATGTGTGAGTGCAGCCATGGCAGATGAAGAAACATTTTGTTTGGCTTTGTTGTGTTTCTCATCCTGGTGGCTAACGTTCCAGGTCTGGGTTTTTTTTGTTTTTTTAAAGGGATCTGGACCCACTCAGATGACGTAGCTACTCTGTGTGTAGTTCTGTTGCTGTTGCAGTGATGTGAAGACCGTGAACACCTTTCTGCTGACGTAACTTTGGAATCCACAAACTTGACATTTTGAGGGGTTTTTTCAACTAGTGTCTACTTTGGAATTTGATGTTTGATGGTTACAATCATGTTTCTTTTGTTTGTCAACTGTTGTTTTCAAATCAAAGTAAAAAGAACAACTGGAGAGGAAGCCTTTTGCATTTGTGTAAGACTTTTATTTATTCAAGTGGATGAATAAATGTTTGTGTAGAAAAGAGAGAACAAGGGCACAAGGCTTCATTCTTTGTAATAATTTTTCAGATTTTGTCCACCAGGGATTCCAACAAATCCTCCAAATATATCGTTCGTCCTTTTTTTCCAGAACAACAAGCGTTTTATGATCTTAAACCGCTATGTTAATGTAAGTTTAGGGCCACAAAGACTTGGTTAGGCTGAGGGAAACACTGTGATTTAGTTTTTTAAGAAAAGGACCTTCAATACTACAATAATTACAATAATATGTATGTGGTTAAAGTTAGGGAACAACTGCATTAATGGTTAAAAGAAACCAAAGTTGAGTGGTAGCAGTAAAACGAACAGCAGTCTGCAGATGTTTGGTAGACAAATTCATCCACCCCAGACTTTGCGTCACTAGGGTGATTTCACAAGCCAACATTTAGTCAGTTTTATTCAAACTCTGGTGCAGTTTGTTTGGGCATTTCTGAGCGTTGTAATCATGCTCTGGTGTGGACAAAAACAACCAGTGCGGTACAGCCTGTGAGAGGATTGCAGTGAGAACATTTCTGTTATTTCATAAATGAAGGCTGTTTTACAGACGCTGACTCACTCATATTGCTGAGAGCTGGTGATTTGGGAACCTCTGCTGAACACAACACAGTTCTCCTGTTTAGCCCCGAGGTCTTTGAAGTCCCTGAACCCAAATAACTTCAGATCCCTTGAGAATGTATCAGCTGGTTGTGTTTTTATTCACAAAATAAAGTGGGTTACTGGGAGAAACCAGGCTGAGGCAGGAAATGAGAGACTCTGTTTTTATATACTGCAGAATCATGGATACGGTAAAAAAAAAAAAAAAAAAAAAAAATGAATATTGCATGATGCTTTAGTCTTAGGGGTGTTTCATTTTTCATTTTCATTATTTATTTATTTCTTGGTCAGAGACAGGTTTTCAGGATACACTGCCGTCATATGTCAACACACATCAAACCTGCAGAAAAGAAGTAATTATACTGCAATTACTTCCTTCGTCAGCAAGTCCTCGCTGCTTTACCTTTCATTTGTTCTGTTTTGTTCAGCGCTATAAGCACGGACGGTCGTACAACAGGAGGCGTGGAGCTGTACGGGCCAGCTAGAGCCTTGAAGTCTTGAAGTTTATACGATTCATTCATATGCTTTTGTTGTGGACAGATGTTAGCTAGTTAGGGGACTTAACTCGATTTTGGTTTCAAGGCTTACAAGATAGGTTCAGATTCTTCACCAGCATGTACAGTAGACTTACTCAAGTATTGTTATTAAATACACATTTTATGTACCTGTACTGTACTTGAATATTTTCATTTTATGCATCTTTATACCTCTACTTTACTACATCTCAAAGGGAAATGTTGTACTTTTTACTTCGCGACAGTTACAGATGTGCTGAGTTTGAGTGCTTGTGATGAACAGAAAACTAAAGTGTTCCTTTAAATACTGAGAAAATATTCTCCTACTTCTCAAGCTAAATACGGTTTTAAAAAAAGCCTTTTGGATCAGCTGGAAAATGCATCGTCACAGAGCTGAAAACTGTTTTTGTGAACTCATGAAACATTGACTTATTAGATATGTAGTTCTCACCGGACAGGGTCTTTACAAACAAGTGATGATCTTATGGAATATGATGCGTTGCTGGAGATTAAACTATCCAACAGTATATAAAGGAGTTAAAATCAGCACAACCTTAAACATCTACAGTAGTTAAATGCAACTAACACATTAATGCAGCAATACACAGCAATACCAGTCCGGGTTCAATGGGCGTCACTCGTCAGAGACGGCCCTCCTTGCGGTGACAGAGTCGCTTCACGCCGCGAGAGCGAACTCTCTCTCCTCTGTCCTGATTCTCCTGGACCTGTCAGCGGCGTTTGACACGGTGAACCACCAGATCCTCCTCTCCACCCTCGAGGGGATGGGCCGTGTCGGAACCACGCATGCTGACTACGGGGGTTCCACAAGGTTCAGTTCTGGGCCCCCTTCTCTTCTCGCTCTACACAACATCTCTGGGTTCTGTTATTCGCTCGCATGACTTCTCTTACCATTGTTATGCCGATGACACCCAGCTGGTCTTGTCATTTCCTCCCGGTGACACCCAAGTGGAGGCAGTTTTACAGTTTTGTTAAATGAACATCTTTATAATCCTCAAAATGAGAAAAATGAGTTTTGTTTTGGTCACGAGTCAGTCTCAAACATGTGATACTTTACACTGTACAGTACATACACAGACCTACTTTGGTCATAATAAATACTCCTGTCAGTTTGAAATATTGCAGCCAACATCAGGAGGATTCGCCCCTTCCTCACTGAGGAGACGGCGCAGGTGCTCATCCAGGCTCTGGTCATCTCCCGCCTGGACTACTGCACAACTCACTACTTGCCGGAGCCCCGGCGTCGGCCATCAGACCTCTGGAGCTTGTCCAGAAAGCTGCAGCACGTCTGGTGTTCAATCGCCCCAAGTTCTCCCACACAACTTCCCTTCTCCGTTCTCTACACTGGCTCCCTGTAAGAGCTCGCATCCATTTTAAGACTCTGGTGCTAGCCTACAGGGCAGTGAAAGGAACAGCTCCTTCCTATCTCCAGGCCATGGTCAAGCCCTACACCCCCGCCCGACCACTTCGCTCTGCTGCCTCTCAGAGGTCCCTGCGGCCGATCCACCCGGTCACAGCTTTTTTCTGTCCTGGCCCCTCAGTGGTGGAATGAACTCCCCACTGACGTCAGGACAGCAGAGTCGCTGCCCATCTTTCGGCGCAGGCTGAAAACTCACCTCTTCATGAAGTACTACCCGGAGCCTTCCTCGTAGCACTTATTGCATTCGTATTAGTTGTTGCACGTATTGTATTCGTATTACTTTACTGCACTTATCCTATTCGTAGTAGTTTGTAGCACTTATTATATTCGTATTAGTCTGTTGCAATTATTGTTTTCGTAGTAATTTGCCTCTGCACTATACTTTTGCTCTGGTTTATGCTTTAAGATGCTTGTTTAAGAAAGGAGATGCACTTATGACTTCTGGTGACTAGTAGTTCTCTTGAATACCTGTGTTGAATACACTTCCTGTAAGTCGCTTTGGATAAAAGCGTCTGCTAAATGACTGTAATGTAATGTAATGTAATACAATTAATGCATCCATACTGCTTCCATTATTGGCTGAGTGTAAACAAAAAGTATATTAAAATGCATCTTTGTTTTATTGAGTTACATGATATTTTTAAGATATGTTTAAATGGGACCTGTTAGTCTTTTGTGTGGTGTAAACTCCTGCACCCTAAATTTCCCATAATGCAACCAATAGCATTTAAGTAAACTAATCCTCCTGTGTAAAATCAGCCAAGTGCCCTTTTAAGATATCATTAAAGTCCTGATGCATTTGAAATACAGTTTTGTTAAATGAACATCTTTATAATCCTCAAAATAAGAAAAATGAGCTGTTTTGGTCACGAGTCAGTCTCAAACATGTGATACTTTACACTGTACAGTACACACACAGACCTACTTTGGTCATAATAAATACTCCTGTCAGTTTGAAATATTGCAGCCAACATTCAGACTCTGAAGGTCCAAAGTAACAGAATATGAAGAAAACTGAGTCAGTGACAATGTCTACATTTTATTTTCAGGCATATTATTATTCAGTTATTTTCTGCATCACAAACAACAAAATGTCCTCTCCAACAGCATCGCTCCCCCTACTCCAGTGCTTTTAATAATAATAACCTACTTCTCCTTTTGCTTCATTACTAATGATTCATCTAAAAACAATAATAAATTCAGAGCACAAGCTGGAACTTTTAGAGGAGAGAGAGTCTGATATTGTACTAATCTGATTCGCCCACAGCGAGTACTGTCCAACCATCCAATTTGTCTTTGTAAAGAATTTATCTTTTCCCCATCTGTCTTCTGTCGTTTAAAATAGCCCAGGCCAAGAGCTGTTCACACACACACACACACACACACACACACACACACACACACACACACACACACACACACACACACACACACACACACACACACACACACACACACACACACACACACACAAGACACAAAGTACCAGTAATTATAAAGTCAGCTTTCATCTGAGCTTAATTGAATAATATAATGTGACTGTTTGTTGATTCATTCATGTCAGCAGTCAACAAGCAACACGTGTATGTATGTTTACTCCTCTCCTTGTGAGGACCAAAGTGAGTTGAATGCCTTAAGAAGACATTTTGGAATACAAGGACATTTTTAGAAAGTGAGGATGTTTGTGGAAAGTGGGGACATTTGTAAATAGGGAGGACATTTTTGGAAAGAGATTACATTTTCAGAAAGTGGGGACATTTAAGGGGGGACATTTTCAGAAAATGGGGACATTTGTGGATAAGGAAGACATTTTCAGAAAGTGGGGACATTTAAGAAAGTGGGGACATTTTTAAATAGGGAGGACATTTTTGGAAAGAGAGGACATTTTCAGAAAGTGTGGACATTTAAGTAAGTGGGGACATATGTGGATAAGTAGGACATTTAAGAAAGTGGGAACATTACTGCAAAGTGGGCAAATTTTAATGAAAGTGGAGAGATTTTGAAAAAGTGAGGATATTTAAAAAGTGGTAACATTTTCAGAAAGTGAGGACTTTTGAAAAGTGGGGAAATTTGTGGAAAGTGGTGAAAATTTTAAAGGTGGGGATATTTTCAGATATAGAAAAAGTCTACAATGGTGCTTTTTAGCAGATATAAGGTTTACCATTTTCATTGTTTTATTTATGTGTTAGCATGCTGTTACGGCCCCTGACTCATCTCTGGCCTCTTTTAGGAGGAGAGCTGTCTGTCTCTGTGTTTCAGGTCTGCGTCTGCTAAATGACTGTAATGTAATGTAATGTAATGTAATGTAATGTCTGCCACGCCACCCTTTCAGTGCCTGAAGCACCCACACCTGAGGGTCATCAGGCCGTCAGTGGAGCTGCATATAAACCCCCGGATCCAGGGATTCTGTCTCTCTTTCGCTGTGTTTATATTGTTACCTGCTGTTTGGGGCTGGTTAGTTGGCGGGGAGGATTATTAGTAACCAGTCTGGGTCATTTTGGGAAGCTGTGTGTAGGGGTTCTCTGCCATTTAAGTTGTTGATTCTGTTTTCTTATCAGCTAGGGAGCTCAATATTGTGTTTTGGTTTGTTTCTGTAGGAAAGTTGAGTTTCTTATTTTCTAGAAAGTGTGGGGGTTTTGTTTATTATTTTGGCCTTAGAGACCCTGAAGTCAATGCTTCCATTTTAGTTGGGTTTATTTCTGTCAATCAATTTGTTATTAATAAATGTTACTTATTGTGCTCGAGCGTTCCAGCTGCCTTTCATTTAGTTTCAACTTGTGTCAAGGGGGTTTGTCTGAAATAGTTGTGTTACTGCCTGTGTACCCCTAGACCATTAAGTAGGCCGTAACATATGCTAGCATTAGCTAATTAGCAGTTAACACAAAATACAGTTGAGGCTGATGGGAGTGCCATTAGTTTTGCAGGTATTTGATCATAAATCAAATAATTGTACACATTCAAATGTTGACCAGGTGATTATTACAATTCATCACGAGGAGAATATGAATGTCTGAACCACATTTCATAGCCTCCTAAATAGTTGTTGAGATGTTTCACTAAAAACAACGATGTTCACATAGAGGAGAATCCAGAGGAGCAGTAGGAATATTCATCTGGGAACCTTAAATATTTTACCAAACTTTCATGGGCAGTACGTCCAACAGTTATTATATTTTTCTGTCTCGATCAGACCAATACTGGCATCCCTACAGACACGCTGCTAGTATGGCTAAAAAAAAAAATTCTAAAAACGAATAAATAAACCTTAAGAAATCGACTGGTGTCTGAACTAATGGAGGGTGGTGTTTGTGTTGAGGAGATCATGAAGGTTGTGAATGTATAATCCTCTCGGTGGGTCATAATCCATCAGCAGCCCCCTTTCTGTGTGTGCAAATCATGGTCGTGAAATGTCAGTCAGCATGACTGCTCTGATTGGTGCACCTGCTGCTCCACACACACACACACACACACACACACACACACACACACACACACACACACACACACACACACACACACACACACACACACACATCATTGCCCTTTAAATACACACTTATTTCCTATTTTTTTTAAGGGTGTTTCACTCAAGCTATAAATTATTCAAACTGGAGATCACTTAAATATTCTCCACTCCTCGGCTCACTCACCGGAAAAACACAGACGAGGCAAAATCAGCCAGAGAGAAGAATCTTTAATGCTAAATACTTCACTTCCTGTGAAAGTTTAAAGCCTTCAAACATGGACTTCCTAATGCTAACTGAGTAGACGGTAAAACCTTTGTCCAAAGAGCATAAATCTAAATGTCTTCAAGACTTTCCCTTGAGGTATGGTCCTCTTAGGCAAGGTTATCCGGGGTAAAAAGTTTAGTTTTTAAGTGGTTTTAGTAAGCACGAGGTAATTAAAGGATTCCTCACAAATCCCTCCGGAGATAGGCGTAGCCAGAAGAGGGGATTAATTACAAATGAGAGAAAGGGAAGGAGGGGAACACAGGAAGAGAGGAGAGAGAGATGGAACGAGAGAGGGGTTTGGAAAAAATGCAAAAGGTCCTGACAAGACACAATAGATGGAAAGGGTTTTTGGAGGAACAACAGTAGAGGAGGATATGGTGGCAGTAAAGGGGGAGACAAGGGTGAAGGGGTGACAGGAGGGTAGGCAAGGAGGAGAGAAAGGCGAAATGGGGTCAAGAAAAGGAGTTGGAGGAGGGAAAAGAAGAGAGGAGGTAGATGAGAGGATACAAAAAGACTCACATCTATCTACTATCTACTACAGGAATTTAAAACAATTCATTCACAAGAACATGGAAAACAAACCTCAGGTGTCAGAGCTGCTTCAGGGCTGTTTTGTGTTACAGACACAAGCATTGTTTCCATTCAGTTATCAATAGAATTTTAGGCAAACTTTTTGAAATGTTGCAAAATAAGACATGCGAATCTATGAAAATAGGTTGCCTTGGCCATCTAACCATCTTCAAGAGAACAAATGGAGAGAGGTCTTCAGGAATGTTTTTACCTGTGTTTTTCTTGTCAGCTAATACTTGCCCTGTTTTATGTTGTCCGGACACAAATGAGCATTCACAATTTATGGGAATATCCAAGAAGACACCAACTGCAGAAACAGCGTATAAGTTAAGTATATGAGTTAAATGTTAACTACGTCGGGAAAGTGTTTCCATAATCCATTTAGTTTCAAGAAAAGGCAAAAAATCACCTCAATCACATCAAGCCAGCATCAAAACTTTTTAATAATAATAATAATAATAATAATCATCGTCCCAAATTCCATTTTTATTGAATTTTGCCACCAACCTTGTGGTTACGGGACAAGGTTGCCCATTTTTATTGAATTTTGCGGTTGCCATACAGCGTTTCTAATGTGATTCTTCAAAATGTGCATACAATTATGTGAATGGAAAAAAGGCTAGTGTGACATCACTCATTAAAAATACAACAAACTGCCTTTTAATGTTTCTGTTATCTCTAATAAAGACTATTGTTACTGCAGTGGGTCTTAAGTCAACCAGAAAGTACTGCTCTTACTACTAACTGCTTATATTTAATCTGTTCTGGAACATTTACTACCCTTAGTGTTTTGTTGTCTGGATTGTTCATCAATTAATTCAATAAGGAGGGAAAGAACGGGGGAAGAGATGGTACACATTTGTACCATCTCTTCCTGTCTCATAACTATCTAAAAAACATGCGTCTTTTGTGGAGCAGGTTATATTCTGACAGAGGAGGATTAATAAAGCTGGATGGTGATGCATTAAGTTAGGTTGGCTTCTTCCATTTAGGACTCTTGGGCTCAGCTCTGTCAAGACACCAAAGTTAATCTCGACACGAAAAAAAAAAGCTGGAAACATATTTCCGAAGCAAATGAGCAATTAATCAAATTGTCACAAGCTAATTAGCACACAGTGAACCAGGGGCTTTCTGGATGACTGAGCATTTGGAGCATTGGGGCAGTCCACTTTGCCTGGTTGTTAGTCCAAACCTGTAGACAGAGAGACAAAATGAATCAAGAAAAGCATCAATCGAATGAATGTTTTCGGTGGAAGCATATTAGCCTGCTGATGTTAGCATTAAGTGCAGAGCACGGCTTAACATCCTCTCAGAGCTGCTGTATCCAATTTCTGTGGCTAGAAGGTTATAATTAATGCAAACGTTTAAAAAATGATAATAATATAAAAACTAAATTCTGTAGGAAGACATCCACAACCTAGAAAATAAAGAGGTGATGTCTTTCCAAATCTGTCACCAACTAAATTATGTTCCCAAATAACTGAACTGCATTTTCAATTAGTTTAGAAGGAAAGGATTTGGCGACAGTTTTTTCTGAAAACCTTTTGGAATAAAAGTCAAATAAGTACATTTGTTAAGCTATTTATGTAACCGACTTGAATTAAAATAGAATTAAAAGTGGCTACAAACGGCGTTCTCCTGGGTGAAAGTCCTGTGTTTGTTCACACTTCCATCCACATTGATCTCCTCCTGACAGACTATGATTAGAGATGATTTGTGATACAAACATAATCTCGATGAAAATACGTTTGAGAAAACATAAGTGATAAAGTTTTGGGAATTCAATTTTCAGAACCACTGAGCAAATGTCTGATGATGATGATGATGATGATGAATAACTCTTTGGTTCTTGATTATTTTCTTTTTCTATCTTTCAGTCTGTTTTATTTAATTCCATCAGCTCTTATCTCAACTCTTTGTAAACAAAACAAACCGCTCTTTTACGTCGATGACATACGATTAGTTTTTACATCTTATAAAGCTCATGTTTCCACTTCAATCCTCCTTCAGGGCGAACTGTAATGAATAAGACTTCAGTGAACACAGCAGGAAGATAAATTGTGACTGTATCTCAAATAAGGAGTTTATCAAAAGCTTTTTAAGGTTAAATATTGACTTTGAGGATCTCAGCATACCTTAAATGAATGAAAGAGCAGACAACAGACTAAACCAGAGGGCGTGTTGGCAGGAGAAGATACCACAAACTTGATCACAAACATTTGACTCATTTACTGTCCTGATCCTTTCCTATCCGTCTTTTCTCCAAGGAAATCTGACAGGGATTATATTTCATATTTGCCTCAGCGTTCAGGCTCTGCAGGTTTATTGATCAGCTTTTACTACATTTTTCACACAGTGTTTACACTTAGCAGGAAGAGCATTTTCTGACTTGATTTAAACTATTTTTGCTGCACGGCGGTTCATCATTGCAATGTCGACGCATCAACTGGAGTTTCATCATCGCTCATATCAGAAGGAATTAATTCAGAAGCCACCGCAAAGTTATTTTGAAGGAGTCATCAGCTCGTCTCTACGATATCCAGCATTTAAATATGTTTTTTTAAACTTTACCAACTTTTAATTCATCTTTTCTGTATGTGCAAAAAACATTAGCTTGCTGGTGATTTTTGACTAAGAATAAAACACCACCGAGTCAATTCAGGTGAGCCCCCGGATATTAGGCCTGGACAGGTTGCCAGGTTACCACAGGCTGACACATCGAGACAGACAACCAGTCATGCTTGCCTACAGGCAATTTAGAATTAAGAGTCATCATTTAACTTCACTTCTGTTTTTGGATTTTGAAAGGAAGCCAGAGACCCCGGAGAAATCCAACACTGACACAGGGAAAAAATGCACAATTCTCACAGAAGGGCCGGCCAGCCCTAGTATTTGTCATAAGTGTGTGCTGAAATATTAAAATCTAAAAACTGGGAATCGTTCCTCGGTGGAATGAAATTTCTGGTAGAAGCTCGAGGACATTTTTAAAGTGTTGATTATCACTTTTTTATGTAGAACAACTCTTCATGCGAACATGTCTCCCCGGAGAGAACTCCTCTTCGCACAGCGCAACTTTTATTAACCGAGGAGAGAGAATAGTGAAGCGGGGCGAGGTGGGAGGAAGAGGAGGAAGATAGACTGACATGCTTTAATAAAACAACTTATCCACATGAGAAGGAAAAAGAAAGAGCTCGCTTCACTAAACTGAATCTCTCACACCCACAGTCACACACCCACTGTGTGTGTGAAGACATGTTGGACTCTTTCTTTTGGTTTATTTTAGCTTCAGCTCCCTCCACAACACAAGAACAAAGCTGTTTCTCTGTCTCCATAGATCATCAATTATTTCTGATTGATTAGTCTTCATGCATCCTCAACCCAACCAGTGGAAACAAGTGCTCATTCCGAATACTTCAAATACTGCAGCTTGGTCAGTGCCCCTTGTCATCTGACTCCGATGCAAAGAGGCACTCGCAGTGGGCTTGCAACTAACTCCATTCCAGACTGCAAATGTATGTTCTCAAAAGTCTTCATATCATCATGAAAAGCACAACTTGATGTCTAAAAAGAAAGAGTCGTGCTGAAAAACCCCTGAGTCATTCAAAGGTCTTAAACAAAGTAAAACTAATCCGTAACATTTTTCATTTCAGCTAGTCAAACCCCGTGAAGACTTATTTGGTGATTTCAAGGTCAAAACATCAACGTCCATGTTGAAAATAAAACTACCCACTCTGGTCCAAACCAATATATCTTAACAATTATTTAATGACTCATCAGGAATTTTAGAACAAACATTCAGGTTTCCCTCCGGATGAACTGTACTCTCCTTGGTGATCCTGTGTCTTTTCATCTAGCACTATTTTCTCCGATTTCATCTCTCAGGGCTGCTGATGGATTATGACCCACCGAGAGGATTATACATTCATAACCTTCATGATCTCCTCAACACAAACACCACCCATCCATTAGTTCAGACACCAGGAGGCTCATGTCAGAAATACATCAACCTAATGAGACTGCAGTCAGTTGATTTCTGAAGGTTTATTTATTCGTTTTTAGAATTTTTTTTATCCATACAAGCAGCGAGGCTGTAGGGATGCCAGTATTGGTCTGATCGAGACAGAAAAATATAATAACTATTGGACGTACTGCCCATGAAAGTTTGGTAAAATATTTAAGGTTCCCAGATGAATATTCCTACTGCTCCTCTGGATTCTCCTCTATGTGAACATCTTTGTTTTTAGTGAAACATCTCAACAACTATTTAGGAGGCTATGAAATGTGGTTCAGACATTCATATTCTCCTCGTGATAAATTGTAATAATCACCTGGTCAACATTTGAATGTGTACAATTATTTGATTTATGATCAAATACCTGCAAAACTCATGGCACTCCCATCAGCCTCAACTGTATTTTGTGTTAACTGCTAATTAGCTAATGCTAGCATATGTTACGGCCTACTTAATGGTCTAGGGGTACACAGGCAGTAACACAACTATTTGAGACAAACCCCCTTGACACAAGTTGAAACTAAATGATTTCATCTCTCAGTCCAACAACACACTGAGCCTCCGCTGTGATTTACCACCAGATTACAATAATCCGGCCAATCTTTACTCACTGTTTACCCACAATTCATAGCATTATCACACGCCAGTGCCTTTCCAGCACTGTCCGGATGAATAATGCCCTGTGAGATCCAACATGCCCACATGTTGGCAGACAGACTCCAACAATGCTTTATGATAAACTACATTGTTCTGATATGATATAAGAGAAAAATTGATTCCATTCTACCTTTTATATACTTATATATACATATAGATTATATTATACATTTTAGGGCTGTATACATTCTCCAATCAGAATATTTTTGCGTTTACAGTCGATGTGTCCTTCAAGTCACTTAAAAATGTATGTTATTTGGACTTTTGCATGAATTTATATAAATTGTATTTTATCCCTGTCATCAGTGTGTGAATGGGTGAATGATATGTAATATACTTTTGTAAGTCTTAGATTCAAAGAAATTATATAAAACATTTAATTTACATATTTAAATTTTTGGTTCTTTAAAAATAAATTTGATTTCTATTTTATATAAATTGTATTTTATCCCTTTACCAATACGCTTTTTGGTCTTAGATTCAAAGAAATTATATAAATCATTTAATTTACATATTTAAAGGTTCTTTAAAATAAATTCAGAGCATTTGCAATGTATATATATATATATATATATATGTATATATATTGGAGTAATGGCATCCTGAGCAGAGAATGAAGTCATCCCTCTTTGTGTGTTTTTAATCTGAGCTTCTCTTTTTCTTTACGCTTTCAATTGCGCTCATTATGTCGGTTATCGTCGATAACAGTGGACGAAGCGCCGGCTAACCTCTGTTTTCCCCTCAGGTTATTACTGTTAGCTTCGCCGTTGTTAGCCTTGTTTGCACTGTTAGCACTGCTTCTAATGAGACTTGTTAGAGGGGACTTGAGGTTCGAAGATTTTTATAGCAAATGGCTGCTTCTCTGTAATTGTTGCATATTGTAATAATGAACTTGAAGCCTTGAGATGAAAATGAACAAAAAACAGCATGAAAGATGAGTAGACAAAAAGATATCGAAAGGAGGAAAGACTAAAGGAGAGAGATGCAAAGAAAGAAAAAACAGACTATTGTTATATTGAAAGTAATCAATAGAAGAAACAAATCACGGTAGGAAGAGAAAGAAGAAAAAAACGAAAAACGAAAAACAAACGATCAGATTTTTTATTGACAAGAAGTGTGACAAAATTATTCAGGGTATTCTGAAGAAATAATTCTCCATCTCCCACGTCCACAGAGACTAAACAATGAAAAAAATTGAAGGAGCCAGGAGCCAAAATTAATTTCTTAAAAGTTCACCAAGAGTTGAAATCAAAACAAAAAAAAAACTTTCCTGCTGAGAGTAAAATCCACTGACTGAGACGACTCCATTGAAATGAACTGGATAGGTGCAACAAGTTTGTGGACGTAGATGCTGATGTGACCAGTCCAGTCCTAAATAAAGAAAATAGTGAGAAGTTGTCATGACGACTCTCTATTCACTTCTTCAGTCTGCTGCGACTGCTATGGCTGCTTGGAAACGCTGCATAATTGGCACGTTAAATAAAAGAGTCAAGACAAAACATCAGCTGAGAATTTAGACCCCCCACACACACACACACGTTCAGTTCTTTTTACTCTGTTTTATTTTATTCTAATAAATATGTAACATAATAGAGTCAACATGCTAGCAGCTCTGTGAGGATGCACTTAAGCTAATTCATATTCAAAGCACCAAAAGCTTCTTATTAAAGCATTCTCTAATTGAAATGTTTTCAGTTTACCAAACGTTTCACCCTGTTCCACCTGCAGGATTGAACTCCATCATGTTCTCATTCATCCCGTGTTTAGCTGTTGTGAGGCTGCCAGTTGAGTCCAGCTCCATCTTTTTAATGTGATGCCATTGTTTATTTGTGAATGAATAATCACTGCAGCACACAAAGTGTAAAGCGTGACTCATGGGTTCAGGGAGCAATGCTGGCGTTCTCTACTCAGTCTGACTCAGAAATGAAAGGTTGCGAGTTCATGTTGCAAATCACTGGTTTGGAGGAAACCCGTTGGCCTGCAGGAAATCAGGCCAACATGTGCTGAGAAAGAAACACCAACGAGAAACACTGTGATGGAGAGAGAAGAGGAACACATTCAGTTCTGTATGTTTCATAAGCTTTGTGCACTGTTCTTTATCAGAAGTCAACCACAGGAGCATTTGTTAAACCAACCAGTTGGTCTTCGTCTTTGAAGTCTTATCTCTTGTAAAACCAACACATACTGTGTTAAAACTCTTCCAATAATGCATGACTATTACCTGTGTGCAGCTTATCTAAGTTTTTTGTTGTTTTCAGCTTATTCTGGTGCACCAAGTTGTAATGGGCTCATCGCTGCCCCCTGTGGGCAGAGAGCAGAAAACGCTCTCTGCATGTATGGTCGGCGTAAAGCACAGTTAAAGTGAGGGTTGTGTTGCAGGGTTTAAGCTTTTTTTCACGCTCAATTTGACTGGGTGATTAACATTTATTTTGGGTGGCTCGTTCCAATTTGGTCAATTTTTTGCACCAGTTTCCCCAGTGAAAAGTTATAGATACAGTCCAATCAATCTGCATCGTCTCTTCTCCATTATTTTGGGGTTTTTTTGGGCTGAGATTGGGTTCAATAGACTGAACACACAGGGACTGAAAAGTAAACACCAACAACAAAAAAAAGATTATTACTGGGCTGAGAAGTTTTTCCTTTTTCAATTATTATTCAGGGCTGCACGGTGGTGTAGTGGTTAGCACTGTCGCCTCACAGCAAGAGGGGTCCGGGTTCAATTCCCGGGCTGGACGACCTTCTGTGTGGAGTTTGCATGTTCTCCCCGTGTCAGCGTGGGTTCTCTCCGGGTTCTCCGGCTTCCTCCCACAGTCCAAAGACATGCAGCTTAGGTTAATTGAAGACTCTAAATTGCCCGTAGGTGTGGATGTGAGTGTGAATGGTTGTCTGTCTCTATATGTCAGCCCTGCGACAGACTGGCGACCTGTCCAGGGTGAACCCTGCCTTCACCCAATGACAGCTGAGATCGGCTCCAGCACCCCTGAGACCCTTAACTGGATAAGCAGGTTACGGAAAATGGATGGAATTATTATTCAGTAAGTGGAAATATAGATTTTTTTACTTGTGTAGCTGGTTTTGCATGCTCTAAATCGTACTACTGAAACTGGAGACTTGAATAGAAGAACATATGTGTGTGTATGTGTTTGATCCCTAACCGTATATTCTGTGTTTGAACCTCGGGGCTGTTTGTGGTTTCCTGTAATCAGACACAGCACACAGCCTCAGCTGTAAAGGTAATTTCCTTTAGTTGAGTATGTGATGTGCTAATGAGACAGAGACATGAGAGACTTCAGCTGTTTCATGTTTCAGTGAATACACAGCGAGAAAGGACAGATTTTTCACAATCCCTCCCTAGCTTCAGCTTGTTTTATGAAATGGTTCGGACTCTGTTGTTCCTCACCTGCTGTCACCTCCTCTGAGTCTCCCTGCTGACCCATTCACCTGCTTACCAACAATCAGTCTCACAGCTACTTTGTCAGACTGTCTCTGTTGTTAAAGCAGTTGTAGCTTTTCTAGCCATTACTGTCTGTTAACTTGTTTACCTGTATCCGACCTGTCTCTCTGTCAGAGCCTCATTCTGGTTCTTTTCCTCAGCCTGTGTTCTGCTGCAAAAGTTGTACCAATCGTGTTTATTTATTTCACTGGTACAGTCAAACAGTAATAATAAAAGGGAAAAGGGATAACAAACAAACAAACAAGGTAAAAATGTCACCTCTTTAACAGAGGTAAATAGAAGTCGGCAGCTATACTAGCAGCTTTGTGAGACTATAATCAGGCACAACAGTGATAATTAAAACATTAAAGTCTGGACTAAAGAGGTGGACACACAGACCAAGATATTGGCTAAAAAAATGTGTAAAGAAGCCAAAAAACAAAGCTGTTTTCTTGGCTGCTCAGGCTTCAAACAGTTGAAGAGATACAATAAAAGTGAAACTTCTCTAAAACAAAATCTTGCAAAAGTCATATCCTCTTAACTTTGACAGTTTTTGCATAATGAAAGGCATAATGTAAGTCAGACTTGGCTTTCTTTGGGTACATATCTATAAAGTTAGAATAGAATTAACAATCTGAAGAGCAACAGATAAGATACAATGCCTCTGGGGAGAATGTGGCGTTTCTGCAGCAGAAGATTAAGAAACTGATAAAACTAGAAGAAAAATAGTACAATGTGTGGAATGTTTTAAAGTAGAGATTAAATCAAAGCCAGTAGAGCATGTTGAGGACATCAGGAGATAAAACAGGATGAAGATACAGCGTCTTTATCACATTTAAGTCTTCTGTTGGAATAGAAGTCACTGCTGTGTCTGTTTTTTTCGAGGTAAGATATCCACCATTGTTGATTTACAGTATGAAATATGCAGATTGTTTTATAGAAAGAGCTAACATATTGTCAGTGGTGCAAGAGGAATTCAGTTTCAGGTTGTGATGAGCGAGTGCCAGACGCTGGTAACACTGAGGGAGGCCGAACGACATAAAGCTGGTTGAAAATTCGCAAAGTATTCCTTTAAGTACAGCACTTCATCAAATATTCTTGGTTCCATTCCTCTGCTGCATGTGTTTTAGCAGCAATGACAGATTAAGTGGGTTATCAACCCTGTAGGATTAAAACATGTTACATAACATTGTGGGCTGTGTGCAAAGCAGCTCTGTGATTTGAGCCAATTTGTCTTTTTTCTGTCATGAACAAAACAACATCCACCGGGCTTCGACACATCACAGAGTCCTGCATCAAACAGGACTATGATCTCAGAGCAAAACAGTCCAAACCTGCACAATCTTAATTATGTTTAAAAATCCTGTTTTGCTAGATGGTACACTATTCTGAGCATCTAGACACATTTCTGAACACTTTGCACAATTCTTCCTTGTGCAGATCCACAATCCCAAATTGATGCTACCCAAAAAATCTCCATCTCCACTCTTAATCTCCATTTTTAAAACTTGGATATAGATTTTTATGAAAGGTATGTGGACTTGTTAGCACACTAATATTTTCATTAAGCTCAAAGCACTTCTGTGCAGCCTCACAGAGCTGCTAGAATGACTGTAGACTCTTAGCATTATACTTTTTTTTTGTGAAAAGAAGCTACCAAAATGTAAATTATCTTTTTTATTCATATATTGTTATATATTTATTTTGCATGTCTCTCATGTTCAAGTTTGGATTTTATGTCAGGCTACAAGACAAATGTCCCTTTGGTGGACAAAATTGTTGGATCATTTGTTATTGTTTACTTTTATAGGTTGGATCATTATTTTCTTTCCTAACACCTGTGAACACAACTCTGTGTGGTCATGTGTTTAGATTCAGACTGTCAGCTGTGATTCCTGATGTCACACAGTCTGCATGTCACTGAGGTCATCCTCCTTTTCCTGAACAGAGTAGGAGCTGTGTCTTCTCCAGGTGCCTCCAAGGAAAATGTCGCTCAGCCCTTTCTCACACACTTCCTAAAATATAAAAAGAAAAGTGTGCCACCTTCTCGGTTAATAGTACAGTACTGACACGCTCCATTTCCCTCCAGTGTTATTTTCCACGGTGCTCCGACTCAGCTCTGGTGTCTGTACGTTATTAAAGTCAGCCCCTCTGGCATCCAGACTTCTCTTTCAGTCATCAGAGCGGAGCCGCGCTACGCTTTGAAAGATAAATTCACTTCAAGGAAAAATAAATTCCACGAGCAGCGAGATGAAAGAGACAGCTATGCTCCCACAGAGTTCAACGGCCTGTGACATCATCGTTATAGACTCGCATGGCTTTTGACAAGTAGTGGAATTGATGAATGGAAAATAATGATAAGCAAATTAATTTGGTGCAATGATGTCTTCACCTTGTTAAGGACATAAAAGGTAATAAAATCGATGTGTGAAGAACACAATTACACTGTCAATTAACCTTTATTAACAACGTCTCACCATAACTGTTTCAGCCCTGCAGCCCAAAGATGACACTCTGTCATTTGCCCCCTCAGACACGAGTTATTGGTAAAGGATGTAATTATTATTAAATGGACACTGACAGGTGGATACAATGAGAGAGAGAAAAAGTTGTGCAGTGATGTTATCTCTCTGTGAATTCAAAATATCTTGTAGGAGTAGGAAAGCATACTTTAAAATGGTGAAAGAACCTGGTGGAAAGTATAACTAAAAGGTTATTTAACATTTAAAACTTCATATTACTTCAATACTATTACTTAACTTCACACATGTTTTCACTACTTATATTTATATATACACTATATGTTTTGAATTGCATTTTATGTCGGTGTGTCTTGTTTTGCATTTTGTTTTGTTTCTATTTCTGCATCTTATATGCATGTTTTCTGCACTCCCACTGAATGTTGCATCATTCATTCTCCTTTTTTTGAGCCGGGAACCAGAGAAACCCAATTTCATCTCTCTATAATATATTGGACTGCACTGTATAAAGATGGATGACGATAAAGTTTTTCTAATTTCTCTTAATAGAAATAAACCAATACAACAGAGCTATCCCTACAGCAACACATTACTGCTTATCTACCCATCATGTTACTTTCCTGGCAACTTTACTGTCTTAGATCAATTCAAATCACCAACAACAACAACATGACTCTAAGAGTCCAAAGACATGCTTTAGTTAGCATTTAGCTCAAAGCACAATGTCGGCATGCCAACATGCTCAAAACGACAATGCTTCCATGCTGATGTTTGTTCATAACATGTCAATCATCCTTAAGATGATTGACATGTCCACATAGCTTCTTTTCTGAGTGACAGTGTTTTTTCTCAATTGCATGCCACCGCATAGATTTTTCTAAACGCTCTGCATATTATGCTGCCATTCTGACCGCTCCTAGTTGAAAATCTCTGAACTTTTCAGAAGAGGACTGGTGACACAACTGTAGAAAACGGTAGTTCACCTTTTTGTCTATCCTGAGCTTTATATGTCAGACAGACACTCTCATAACAAAGAGCAAAAAGCTCAATTTCTGGCGGACACTGATTTTTGCTTGTGAGTGTTTTGCTTTTATCACCGTCCGCCTTGTCTCCATCGGATCGTCCTCGTTGCTCCTGTGGCTGTCAGAAGGAGCAGTGACAAGCTGATCCACAGAAAGTATGAGGTCAAAGCCTCCACCGGTTGTTGTGCCTGGTGAAAAGTCTGACAAAAAGAAAGTAGCCCAAATAGATGATAAACAAAGAGGCAATGCTTGCATATCATACAACGGTGGTTGTGAGTGGTGTTATTGTCGTCATAGAAACATAAAGAAAGCTCTCAAGGCCCTTTTTCGCTTTTAAAATGCTGGGATGAATGTCTGTACAAACTGTCATGGCAGCCTATCATATAATTTCTTAGATATTTCAGTTCCACCAAAGTGTTGTATCAACAGACAATAAAAAAAACTGTGAAATCCCATCATCACAAACAGCAACCATCTTGTTTCTGTGCATCCCAGCTGGTGGAGTGGCCAAGACCTCCTTCATCATGAGTTACTCTGCTTCTGTATCAACTCCTCATATTCATGCACCAACATCACCAACAACAACTCCATGATAAAGAGATTCGTAGTGTGACGCATGGAGTGTTTGTGTTGCAGACCTAACCCCAGAGTATCAGTCAGAGCTGAGTGGATGCATGGGGATGTTCTGCTCTGATGATGGGGTCAGGACTCCACAGTTTGATGGATGTGTTTACCAACTCAGCAGCACAGCGACTTCATCAGAAGCCTTGGTTTTCCTGCAGCCGATAAGAAGCCATCTTATCAGCCCTAACAAACAATCAGCTCCTCGGTTGTTGTGTATAATGTGAGGAAATCATTTCTCCGACGCCAAAATTCAGACGAATAAAGGTTGAGGAAATTCAATCTACAAATTTGGGTTTGGCTGGGTGACATTTGTTTGATATTATGATTCTTTCATCCTTGTTTTTAGAGAAAAGTTTTCAGCCTCGGTAATGCCATTTACCAAGTTAATGTGTTACTGTTGCACAATCAGACAGTTTAATTTTCTTTCACACCTGGAAGCTGCGAGATGCAAACAACACGAGCAGCTAGAAGATAAATGTTTCTCAGCAGGAGTTTGTGATGACTGTGTCTTCATGCTTACTGCTGCATATAAGAGCTGGAGAAAGGAAAAACATAATAATACTGAATATATTGTCACGGCCACTGGGTTGTCGTTATCCTATTGATAAGTAAGTCCAAAGGCAGTGCTGCAGAATAATGAGTAACAACTTTGAGACCATGATGAACTTAAAAACCCTCAACCCTGAAGTGTCTCAGTTAGTTTCTGTCTGTTTATATTCTAATGAAATGAATTAAAAACCAACACAAGAGCTGTCTGTCTTGAAACGTTCCAGTAGTTATGTGTCTGTTCTTCAGCAGCCACATTAATGATACAGTTTAGATTAGATCTGCTTTTTACATGCATGAATATAATGTTTGCAGCTCATTTAGATGGTAACAGATGAACTTGAATATTACAACAATCACTCATGTGTCATTCACAAAAGAACAGCTGCTGTCATTAACCTTTATTTGTATTTATTTTGTCTGACAATGTCGTGATCTTTTAGTAATTGCAGCTCAGCAGCTCGGTAAATTGCCGGCCAACATGGTGTTTATCTCAGAGAGCAGGAGGAGAGTGAACACAGGTTTCAACTTGAAATAATTGTTTTGAATGCAGACCTTTATATAGTGTTCATTTACACTCCAGAGACAATTGAGCCCTATTCTGTGTACATTGAATGTACTGCTGCATTCATGCAACATTGACACGACAGGAAGAACCAACAAAAAACAAATAATCAATCATTTCTGATGTTGTAGCTTTGTATCAAAAAGCACTCTTAATTAATATATATTTAATACGAAACATCTTTAAATATAAGATAAGGGACCAAACATTCATTATGTCTGTCTGTATTAGCAGCCACTTCGCAGTCAGACAGACAGATGTTACGACATTCAACAAAGGTCAAGGGTCAGATTCAGAACACAGCATGAGGACTCATAATGCTGTAGAGCTCTCACTCCGTTGTCAGTTCAATGTTGAAGCTGTTTTCACTCTAGTTAAGCTGCATCGTATTCTACTCTGTAAGGTCTTTCATGCACATAAACACTCACCTTTCATGCCTTTCATGACTCATTCTGGGTGTAAGCTGTGTTTGTAGAGAAACAACAAACGCTCTGAATGAAATGTCAGACAACCTATTAACCGTCACATTGATTTGACGACTCAGTGACAGTTCAGACAAAGCGAACAAGCTTTTGCCAGGCGAGTCAATTAAAAAGAGCTGCTGTGTCCATTTACAAGAGGTTTATCCCTGCTGTGTGCAGTTATGTCATTCACCTCTGAAAAAGGTTATCTTAAAAATGTTATTTTAAACAACAGATTTTCAAAGTTTGAGCCGGAAACGAAATTGCATTTACTCAGCAACTACCACAATTACTTTTTAGTTTAGTTCACAGTTGAAAGTAGTTACACTCTAGGCATCTACCATCTCAATCAGTCGCTGGCAACAAACCTGCAAGATCACATTCTTCAATTTTTCTGTTTCCAGATGAGTTATCTCTTAATATCAGCTATATGTTTTACATTTCTTTTTTACTCTGTTTTACTCGCACTAGAAGCTCTGCTGCTCTGCAATTCTTACATAATTCTTAAAAAATGAAGCTTGTGTCTGGGCCGTATTTCACTTATTTTATAAGGTGCAAGCTGCCATTTGCAATATGAGATAAATAAAAAATAACGTGTTGCATGTATTTGTCTTAGAAATGGCCTCCTAGTATTCAGAGGGAGCACATAAGCCAAACAGACTGTAATTAAGTCCTTTTTCCTTTAAAATTGTTTCAAAAGTGTTTTGGTGAAAATTCACACAGTAGGTTTACATTTTCAGAACATGAAGGTCTGATCGTTTATGTGTTTATTTATGAGAGGAGAAAAAACTGGACTGATCAGATGTCTGATATCTGATTTCTACAGTTTAAATGGTCTTACTCACATTATTTATTCAACAGATTTTATTTAACACATCATGCATAAGAACTTACAGTTAACTGACTTGTTTCATACTGAGCTCTAAAAAGGTGAAACAACACCCACATTTATTGGCTCTATGTGTGTTTGACCTCATGCTGCTGCAGCCTTTCTGTTAATGTGATGACATTCAGTTCAGGCTTAGTGCTGTGTTGGGAGTTTTAAGGTCAATTTAGACAGATTGCCTTTTGTGACTTTTACAGTATGGTGACACTGGCTTTACTCTCGCTGCTTTTCAGTGATGTAAAACTCTCTAGGTTTCCCTGTAAAGCATGAAACACCGGAAAGTCATAATTCTGACATTTACTGCTATAAAATACATTCTTAAACTGTTCGATGGCGTACAGCATTTAACATTAACTGACAGCAGAGAGGAAAGCATGATGATCAATTAAAACAGTATTTGTTATTTGCTAGTTTATGTGAATGAAGTCGATCGCATTTATTTCACAGTGGTGGAAGAATTCTGATCCTTTACTTAGGTAAAAGTAGAAATATTACAATCTAAAAGTATTCCTTCCTGAATTCAAAATGGTGCTTAAGTACAGGTACAATTATTATTAGTAAAATGTAATAATATCAATAATGATGTCGAAAGTAAAAGTACTCGTTATGCAGAATGTCTCCTTTCAAAGCATCATAGAATTTTATATTATTGTTTAAGAGCATTTTAATGGTGTAGTTCTTTAATGGTTGAGCCAGTTTAAGATACTTTATTATTATTGTACTGCATCATATGTAGTGTTTATATGTAGTGTATTATAAGTAGCATATATAACATGGAAATAAAAGAGTAAAAAGAAAAGAAAAAGTAACTCAAAACTGTGTTGACGCAGTCAATTTTAGTAGTTTCATTGCACCACTTCCAATACTTTTTTTCGTGTCTATCTATGTTTGTATGTATGTATGTATGTATGTATGTATGTATGTATGTATGTATGTATGTATGTATGTATATTTTTGTCTCTCTCTCTCTATATATATATATATATATATCAAATCCTCTTTTGTCTCCTTCCTGCTCTGCCACTTCTTTCCTCTCTTGATTTTGAAACCAATTACCTGACTTATGATGCCATGGTAACGCGCCGAAGGAGCTGTTGTGTCCTGGGGGCTCCGATGAATGCCTTGGAAACAATTACAGCCGCAACAGATCCTAATGTCATTACAGGCACGGAAACGGCGCTCACACACAAACAATTTGAAACAACAAAACATTTAAGAGTCCTTACTGCAGACTGAACACAGGGTTAACACGTCGCCGTCCACGGGGGACTCTAAACTAAGTACAGACTTCTATGAAAGTGGCAATTGATAACTTTTGCTTTAACTTATCATTATGATGTTGATGTTGATTGAACAATGTACCATCTGTGTTAGATTGAATACCTATAAGCCTCAATTTCAATATGAAATTCTGTCTGCCACCGGGTCTTGATCTCCCTGCAAAATAAAGGCTCAATTTACAGCATAAAAGAAAAGAATGGCTCTTAAGAAAACCAAGGTGCTCCAATTATCTTAAAATAATAAATAATAAAATAATATGTTTTTTATTTAAGAACTGAACTCATTTTGTGACTCATTCAGGCGTCCACATGTTCTTCTTTTGACAACTCACCTGTGACTCAAAATGGCCAATTACCTTTATGACTCATGTCACATGCTGGTGTGAACTGATCAAAGAGGTTTACATTCAAGGAGCTCTTGGAAGAGAACAGAAATGTCAATACAATTTTGAATATTTATGGTTAAATGAGATGATTAATACCTCTTTTGTGGCTGTGTGTAACGTAAGAAACCAGGAAGTTAGCCTAGCTTAGCATAGAGACTGGAAGCAGTGGGAAACAGCCGACCGGCTGTTAAAAATGTACCTCTGAAGTTCACTTATTAAGTATATTTTAATGTTTATACTTTTGTACTTTTCTTACTTTTGACTTCACTTTGACTTGTAACACAGTATTACTACTTTCACTGAAGTAATATCTGAGTATTTCGTTCTATTCTGAAGTTCTCTTATATTCAAAGACAACATTTCTTAATTCAACAAAGTAAATAATAATATGATTTTTGAGTTTAATTAAAGCGTATTTCTTCTCAGAGTGAAGAGTTACTATTATTTTATGAAGACAAGTTGTAGGGCGACCATTAAATGGGCTTGAACAAACCACAGGGTTCATCCCTCAGTCCTGAACCTGCAGAGCGTGTCATAAATGCAGCCCTCACCTGCAGTTCTGACGGCTGCTCGCTGAGACACATGAACGCCACAGCAGACCGGCACACGATAACGCTCTCACAGAAAACCCCCCTGAGGCCAAACGTCAGAATAATGACTCTTGTTACTGTAAAAAACAAATCTGGATCTGAAGCGTCATGTTCCCACCTCTCATTCTTATGCTACTCAGGTACACACAAATGAATGCAGACTGTCACACACGTCCCTTTGTGGTTCAACAGGTCCGTAAAGGACGGTGTGTGCAAAGTGTCACTCTGTCTGAAGCCGTGCTAATAGCTCTGCATTAAAGGGGAGGATGTAAATAAACAACAGACCTGCACTCTCTCCACCGCGAGCAGGAAACATCCATCACCCTGGACACTGATTGAACCTTTCAGCGGCCGGCTGGTGTTTCATATATCTTATGATTAATGGGCATTGTATCAAACAGCATGTGGTATATGTTCTTTGGATTGATATGACATTTTGTGCAGAGTAGCTGAATGGAGTGGAGTAAAAAGTACAATGTTTCCCTCTGAGATGTAGTGGAGTAGAAGTACAAAGTAATTTGTACTGAAGCACAATACTTGAGTAAATGTACTTAGTTGCAATCCCTTCACTGACTCTCCTGTCTCTCTTTGTAGTTCTTATGGAGCTTTGCAGATCATCACTGTGTTCCTCTGCTAATCACCTGATCAACCACCTGCTTGCACACCTGTTCTCCATAAATCTATTTGTGCAAATTACATGTAATCCCAGTTTACTCTGTTGAGTTATCACATTTTCTCAGTTTAGAACCCTGAAACTTTCGTAACTTTCAACAAGGCAGAATTAGTGCTATGGAAAGCCCTAAAACCTAACAGAAATCTTCCCAAGATGCCATTTTGGTGTAGGTATGGCGGCAATAAACCGAGAATAACCTTTACAGGAACTTTTGACATGAATCAAGGTTTGGAAATAGGTTGGAAGTCTGTGTGGAGAATTTTTTTGATGAAGCTTTAAACGAGGAAAGAAATGTATTAAAAAAAAACTCATGAAAGTTGAGAGCTGGACACTTCAAAGATGGAATGGTGTGTCTATATGAAAGAACTTAAAGGACAATAGAATATAAATAAAAGCATATTTGTATATAATCCTGTCTATTTCCTGTCTCACTATCTACTTTCTGCTCTAAAGTGTGTTTTGATGAATCAGGGAGGAATTAGATCACATGGTTCAGTGATGTACAATCACACCATGAGCACATCTAATATCCTGATTTACATCCACTCCGCCTCCCTAAATTATTTATACTGGGACACTGTGGTAAACAAACACATGTTTCATATTCATCAACCAGTTTCTCAGACTTGCTCTTTTGAATCGAGGCACTGAGGGAGCAGAGCTTTTAAGGTAAACACAGCAAAATATACTTCATTTATATATTTATTTTCCTCACATCCTACTTTTTTTGTTTTTAGAGGATGCACTCAAAACATTGATAAAAATATGAATGTATTGAAAAACACTTACTGCAGTGGTTGAATGTAACTTCGTACATTTACACAAGTACTTAAATACAAATTTGAAGTACTTTTTTTTTTAATGCACTTTATACTTAAGCTTTACTCTGACAGTTACTTTAGGTGCTTTACAAATTAAGATTTTTGCAAACTACATATATTTAGAGTTTATACATATATTGTTTTGTTATAAATTAAACTACCGGACAGTTTATTGAAGTACAGCCGAAACAATAAGTCGATTTTACTGGTTTAATCAAATTTTCATGTAAAAACCTCCAGGTTCCAGTTTAACAAATGTGAATACTGTTAATTATTGTAATATATAACTAATAACTAAGATTACTGAAGAATCTGAATACTTCCTCCACCATTGACTGTGATTTCACTTTAAACTTTAAAGCAAAATATCACCTGTTGGTTCTTAAAATGCTAGTTTTTATATCTTTGGATGAGATGAAAGAAATCAGAATTATTTTTTTCTTCTCTCTGATTCATGCTTGAGAAATGTTCTCTGGTGTCTGTTCAGCCACTTCAAAACGCTTCATTCAGCCCAAACAAGTTGCTCTCTCCTCCCTCCATCCTGCTGCTTTGAACTAAAGAACGAGTTTCCACTGAGCAGTTAAACATCCTGCTGCTCGTGTAACAGACGGTACTTTATGGTCATACGTTCATCATAATGCTGCAGCACAAACAAGATTCCTTTGTTTTTAGCAGGCTGTCAAATGGAGGTATCTTTCGGAGATATTACATTACATTACAGTCATTTAGCAGACGCTTTTATCCAAAGCGACTTACAGGAAAGATATCAGCACAACTCATTGCTGGAATATGATAAGAATCAACCAGGTTTGTAGATGACAGGACTGTGAGGAGATAAGGATAACTGATAAAAGAAAAGGTCTAAGACACTTTACAATAAGTCCGTTTCCATCCATGAGTGAGAATTTAATGAAAGAAAAAGTCCAAATACTCAGAATATGTTAACACTTATCTGAGATGGAAAAGTTGGCGTTTAGATAAAAAATGTAATTGAAAAATCATATTTATACCCTGAAGAATAGTACATTCTTCACCAATATTTAGCGGTTCTATCCTCTTTAATTTAAACACCGTACGGTCAAACACTCTACGATAAATTGTGTCCACAGTACACTTTATATTTTTAACAACTAGGATATTTATTTTGTAAAAATTTTTAATTCTTTGCTTCAATAGTACTTTAATAATACTTTATCCGTTTTGCATCAAAATACCGAAGCAAATTCCTTGTGAAAACCTACTTGGCAATAAACCTGCTTCAGGTTCTGAAACAGACTTAGAGAATAAATAATGACGTACGTGAAGCATGTGACTTAAACGTCAGCAAAGAGTTGAAAACATGAGATCTGTATGGAGCGATGAGACGACTGTAACCTTCCTCACATTACTACATGAAACAAACAGAAATGTCATATTTTGATGTTTTCCACATGGTTTTCCATCGTTTGAGCTTTGACAGGAGCTCTTTTAATGACCTCATCTTATTGTGTCCTCTTCTTCTGCAATTTATATGCCAGCGACTCGAATATTAGCTCTTTATCTCAATAAACCAATGAACTCATATTACACAACAGTAGTGGATTCATACAAGCATTCATTCACTGCTTTTTTGGGGGGGAAATACTGTCAGAATTTGCTTCTTCAAATTCAGTTGTTTGTTAAATCTGTGTCTTAAATGACTCAACGATTCAGATTATTGTATAAGAATTGTTTCGTTATCAAAGCAAATAGAAGATTTCAGGAAATTCACCCAATCAGATATTAACGCGAATGCACTCAGATAAACGCAGATCCTCTAAATTTGTAAGAAAATGTTTAAATCTGCATGAAAATATACAGTCGTATATCTGTAGAGTCCTTTAATCACATGTGGTTTGGTGAGCTTTTACAATTTGGTGAATCCCTGTTGACTAAATGTCATCCAAATGAAATCTAATTAAACTAAAGATGTCCTTAAAATGATATACAACAAAGAGTTCCTCATTAAATCATATATATTCAGAGAGTGGAGGAGTGAGAGAAGCCAGCAGGGAAAACAAGTAAAGGTCAACACAGAGGAGGATGACCACGGAAAGTGAGCTTAATGTCACCTAACAAGCGCTCCAGGGGATTCTGGGAGTGTGAGTTTTTTTTGTTTGCAAGGCTCGCTGGTATCCACAAACACGGAGAGAGGAATATATTTTAATATTACTGTAGGTCTGATATTAACTGTGTTCCACTACAGGGAGAGAAGAGTGTGTTGATATGAATATTTATGTTCAGGACTGACCTTTTTATAATGTAGAGTATATTGAAGATGCCTGACTTAATATTAATTTAGGCACTAAATCAATTGTTTGTTGGAGACAAAGTAACAATGGAGATTTGTGAAAAAATGTGTTCACTTGACACAGAGGTCACTAAGACAAAAACAACCATTAATGACAAAAAAATACAATAACTATGATGCAGGGAAAGTGTTCCAGCATAATACCCTACAATTAGTGTCAATAACTGGATGGGCAACACACACACAACTGGCTTTGTCTCCTTTTCTGTTGCAGGTAATTGGTTTCCCCAAAGATCAAATTCCTACACACACTTATCACCTCACATTGAATAATTTAAAAAGAGTCGGTCACAGGGACCTTTTTCAAAACATCAACAATATAAAATATAAAGAAACACAGTGATTAAATAAAGCCCATAGCTGCATGATAGTCCACAGTTGTACCTAGTTTTAAAGAGCTCAGATCAATTAAAATAATAAAAACAGAAAAGTAGCAAAACACTGACCAACTCTTGTATAGTATCTTAAATCTTTGCTGTGGCCCTGATGACAACAATATCCCACTTTTCCTAATTTTGTACAATGAGTAAGTTTAAAATGGCAACAATATTGTGACAAAACTGCCATTATGTGTATTGTATTTCATTAACCATATATAGATGACAGTAGGTTTTAGATATCAGAAATACTTTGTCTCTGTTTAGTCTGTGAAACAAATAGACACGGCGGGTTGACCATGTCTCATTTTCAAAATAACAACTGTTTCATTCCCTCACAGGAAATATAACACATGATTTCAGCCTTTCAGACAACAAAAGCTTAGGAAGCTGTAACATGAAATAAAACAAAGTCAGACAGAGAGCTGTGGGTTATTATACTCCAATATCTCATGTCGGAGAACAGACACAGAACCATTACGCTTCTGATGTGTCTCATTCTGTGGAGACAGAGGAGAGGAGGGAGATAAGAGTCTCAGAGCGGAGAGTGAGTCCAGATACAGAAACTATAAAACATACCCTCACGAAGAAAAATGATTTCTGGCATGAGCATATCACAGAAGTAGAAAAGTATATGACACAAATAAATGATGATGTGCAAGATAAAACTTTATTGACTGCAGTGGGAAAATGTCACAAGCTAAACAGCAGATAAAGAATATAAAGTTAATTTATATATTTTATATGTATTGCTATGAATGCTGGACGAGACCAGCCTGTCTTTCCCTGAACCTAACTACGTAGTTTTGTTGCATAAACTTCACTAGTATTTCATGATCTAGTCCTAAACCTAACCAGGTGTAAAGTTAATTTATATACTTTAGTTAAACCTCCACTTTTAGCAGCTGCTCCGGGAGGCAGACCTTCAGTTAGCATACAAATGTTCCTATGATGTCTTCCAAAAAGTGAGTTTTTTTGTGCTTTTTTTCTAGCAGAGTCTTGCAAAAATTCCAAAATATGCTCTTTACATGCATACAGTCTTTTCAAAATAAAATTCTATCTTCACAGGAAACAACACAGCTAGGTTTAGGCAACAAAACTACGTTGTTAGGTCCAGAAAAAGACAGGCTGGTCTGATCCCGCATCTGTAGCAATACCTACGAAAAGTAATGCGCCATTATTTGTAGATATCCCACAAAATAACTTTGTATGTTATACAAGTAATCTTGAGAATGGAATTTAAAAGCCCGTAAAAGCTCACACCCAGCAGGGCAGGTGGGGGGATGGATGAGTCCGACTAACACTGATCTTTCAGCCCGGAGACTGCAGTTTGTTTTGTCACATAACTTGGGTACCTCAGTAAGGGCACTGTGGTTACTTTAGCCCAAACAACAATCTTTTCTTAAACCCAAGTGGTTTTGTTGCAGAGACGTAACTAAGTATTTCACGATGAACATGCTTCTTTATTAATATATACTTTACACTTTATATACCAATAATATACTTGTTTTAACATACTTTTATTTGTTTATTTACCATATTTTATTGTACATTTTCATATTTCTATTTTAAATTCATGTCAATTATGTCTTATATTATTGCACTGTTTACTCTTTACTGTTACGCACCAATCAATCAACCTAGACAAATTCCTTTTATGTGTAACGTACTTGGCAATAACCAGCTTCTGATTCTGATTCTGATTGTAAACCTAACTGAGTTTCCTGTTTATTTTGAAAATACTTTATACATGGAACAAGCGGGAAATTGACACGTATTACTGGCTTTAGTTGGAAAACGCACAGAAAATGAGGAGAAACTTCTCCTACGAAACATTGCATGAGAGTATTTTGGGGAAAAAATGGAAGTGCCGTTACTGAAGTTTGCAAGTTACGTGACAAATAAATCAACAATCTAAATACTTCTTCCACTGCTTGTAATCAGTCATAACTCAAGTTAAATTTAGAGGACAGATATTTCTAATGCAACAAGAGTGTAATAGTCTATGACTCCCATCACTGCAGCAGCAGAGGCTTTGCTTGAAAACTTACACACACATCCACATTTAATATGTTCCTAAAATGGTTCATAAATCAGGTTTTTATGTTTTTTTTATTCCCAAATGTGCCTGTGACAAATCCTCAGAGCCATAATCACTCCTCTGCGTGCCGTGGCTCCATGGAGATGACTTCCTGTCGACTCTCTGAACTGAGCTGCTTCGGGGTGTAATAACTTAAATGAAGAGCCGCTGGGTGCCGGAGAGTTAATTTTACCTCTCCCTCCAAAATGGCAAGAATTTTAATTTGGGCTAAAATTGAACGTCTGCTGGGGAGGTGTGACAGAGAGGCACAGCGTGGAGGGAAGTAACCGCGACCACTAACTCATAAAGTCCACAGCTATGTGATGGATACTGATCTAGAGAGAGACTATTTCTGGAAACCGTCAGCTGAGTCATGCTTTGAAAGGATGATTTTTCTTTCTTGTTCTTCTTTTTCTCCCCTCTTAAATGTTACCTCTGGGGACAGACGGGGGAGATATATGCATAGGCCACGACTACGCAGCCACAGTAGAAGCTGTTTGAGGCTCAAAGGGAGAATTTAATGAAATGGAACATGAAATAAACTTTTCATGTGGTTCAACAAGACAACGTTTCCGAAAAAATATGGTCGAGAAATACACTGATGTGGAAATTTGTGCTCACAGATTTATAAATTGATTAATAAACTGAGCGTCTGGATTCTTAATGACTTCAGCGCTGCGTGATGTCAACTACAATGAGACTGATCTGCCATCATCTGCAAACGTTGAATGTACACGTGATCCAGCTGTGCTTCGACTCCATCACGGCTCCGTTGCTGTTTCGGTGCGCACAACGTTTAAGAAGAAGCAGCCACGTTTATTTATTAAAATTTTTACTTTCAGGACAAACTACTTGTTTTAAAGGCACAAAACTTGGAAATAAAAAGATGTTTGATCTAAATACATGAATAAAAGTAATGACAATACATTAAACAATTCAAACAATACAAAAACAATCTTTTACACATCAACAAGAACAAACATGAGTTTGTACCGGTAGTTCCGTTAGCTGATAGCGTTGAGCCAAACATACCGTCCTAAACATTAAAAGTGAGCCGCACATCTGCAGCCGAGAGGTATGCAGATGTGTGTGTACCGGTAGTTAGCCGTTAGCTGTTAGATAAAGACACAAACTGTAGGCATTCATATAAATCCCACAACGTTACTGTACATGGTGATTATTCATTATTGATTTATTATTTTAAACCCTACTTGTAGCTTACATCCATCAGGTTTATTACTCCTGATGCTGATGTGGAAATCTGTGCTACCATGCGACCCCTGGGGGAGGGGGGTCCATCTGTCCATGAAAGTACTCTGTGTGTGTGTGTGTGTGTGTGTGTGTGTGTGTGTGTGTGTGTGTGTGTGTGTGTGTGTGTGTGTGTGTGTGTGTTGTTCACACATCAGATACAGGTGACATCTGTCTGTGCAGCTGTTTCCAGGTTTCTGCAGGAGCCACCTGCCTTCATACTGTCAGTTGAGAAAATGAAGTGACGATTTTTCTTTTAAGGAAAGTTGGACATTTTGGGGGAAAACTCTATTCGCTGTCTTGCTGAGAGTTAAATGTTCTGATGGGTATCACTCTCATATCTGTCCTGTCCAGCCAATTAGCTTAGCTTAGCATAAAGACTGGCCACAGGGGGAAACAGCTAGCCTGCCTCTATCTAAAAGTAACAAGTTTTATGGAAATGTTACATTTACAACCTTGTAAGCAAGTAAAAGTGTTATTTAGAGTCTGCCATGTAAAAATAAAATCACATTTATGTAAAGAACTGCATGTGTGAAATAGCTTAAGTAAGAAAGTTGAGTAAAAGAAATCCAATCACAAATACATTTTAACAGAACAAATATATATTTACAACAAATCCAATCAGGCTTGAATGTGTCATTAATTGTGGTCTGAAAGTCGACATGGTACCTGTAGGAGTGCATGTTTGAGTGACAGCTTCATCAGCAGGAAACCTCATTTATCTATATTTAAAAAGAACAACTGGCCCTTTCCTCTCCTTTACCCTGGAGAACAGTGGAAAACATCAGCATGAGTCATCACACACCTGTGGAGAGGACGAGCGAGCCTCACTGATGACCAAAGAGAGAGAGAGATGAGTGATGATGATGTGTCTTTATCGAAGAAAACATGATGCTGATAATGACGACTCAGACACAAGTTATGTTACGATCAAATCCTAGAACCTGTTGTGAACAGAAGCACTCAGAATCATAACTATAAAGTCTCATTGTTTTTTAAAGGAGAATTCTGGTGTTTTTTTGCATCTTTCACACACAACTAATCGTCTTCTTCACCTCACTGTTGACCTTTTTGATAAGGATTTGAACAAGTCTGGTATTGTCTCATTGTTAGCCATATAGTGTCAGTGGACAAATTTGCTCCAGGCTTAAATATTTCAACAATTCTGGGATCAATTGCCGGATGAATCTCAAAAACGTTGGTGATCCTCTTTCTTTTTATCCAATGCCATCATCAGGTCAATACAACATTTTGTACAGATGTAGTAATCTGATCCATTGTTAAAATGAAAATATTTATAATAACTGCTTAAATGACGTGAAGTTGTTGGACATTAATCACTAGAAACAGAAAACGAGGAGAAAGATGATTGATCAAAGTGATTTTGCAGCCTTGAAATTGAACATTAAGCTTAGTTTAACATCAGAGGGGAGCTCAGCTGCTGTGAACTATTTAATCAGAATTTAAATGTTCACTTTGATCAACACAGAAATGAAACTCTTCAGAGTAGTTTCAACTCTTGTAAGGAGTAATATACACAAAAACAAATCAACGATCAGTACTTAACAGCTGTTAATACATGCTTTTAACTTATAATCAGTTCTATATTAAATAATAATTATAATTACATTAAAATAAAGTTGCTTTGTAGTAAGTTTTACCTCTCAAGTCTGTCACTATATGACTATTTATTTATTGCAATTGATTATCTATCACTGTGGTTCTGCTTTCATTTGGCAGTTAGTCCATTTTGTATTATTTTTAAATGATTTATATATCATGTTTCTCTGTTGTAGAGTGTATTTAGTGCTTCAAACGGCTGCATGACTTTGTCCTGACTGGTAGTGATTGGATGTATCAGTATTTGTAGTCAAAGCGTTAAACCCCATGCAGCTTCTTTTGCTTTTTATCTTGATGTCTTCTACAAGTCTAATCAGTTAAACGTCCCTCCAGCTTGTTTGGGCGTACCTGAGCTCATCACCCTGCAGGTGTTAATCAGCAGGTGATTGGTGGGCGGGGCCAACTCATCAGTGAGTGGGAGCATCTGAGCTTAATGCTCCTCAACCACTTTAAAAGCTCTCTACTGGTGCTTAGTCTACTTCAAGCACACCACAATCCCTCACACATCCACTCACGTATATAATACCTGCGTGACTACCACACACGTCTCTTTTTTTAGTGTTTTAATTTAAGATTTGTGACTAAAATAGTGACTAAAATATGAAGTTAGATGTTTTGGCCTCTTACATTATATTCATGACAGCAGGACAGTGGGTTTTTTTTTTTCGTTTATTGTTTTTCAATCAGTTTTAGTGTTTCGTTAGTGTTGAAATATGTTGAAGTATAAAATGTGAGCTGATGCAACACTTCTTACAGGAATCTCTTTGTCTTCTCCCTTTCAATCAGTCTCTTTCTCTGCCTTTTATAAATTCAAATCAATGTGACACAGTTGACTCTAATTTAATAAGATACAATCTGATGATGGGATGTCAGACAGATGGTTTTGCGAGCCCATCAGCCAGGAAACATCTGCTGCTGTGTCTGGTGTCTCTTCCCACCGATCACCGTCTGAACTCTCGCAAAGAGACGGTGAGAAGATGAAACAGGACCAAAGCAGAAAATCTCTGCTAACATGAGATGGAGTCAACGTGGCAGCTGGTTCTCATGCGGAGAGAAATACTGTGGATGTAAGAAGGGCTAAACAACTGAGCAAAGTTTTAGACACACCAGGAATCTATCTGCATAAAGCCCCAAAAAGTGCACGATTATCTGTTCAGAGTATTACTACCAAGCACCGGTGGAGAAGGTATTTACATCCTTTTCTTAATAAAAGTACTTATACCACATTGTAAAAATACTCCGTTACAAGTAAATGTTCTGCATGGAAAATGTTACTTGATATATAACAAATATTATATATATATACAATCTTCACATCATCTAAAATTCCCACAAGAACTAAAGGTACCACACGGTGATTGATGTTGGAGTGTTACTTTGCATCATCTTTATCAAATATTTCTACTAAATCCTTAAAGTCCTACAGAATCCTCAGTTAATAAAAGTCCAAACCTCAAAGTTCAGACTGCAGGGCTCAATAACGGAGGCAGATACCGATATTAGCAGAGAGTCTTAGAGGTAATAAATGTCCTGAAATAAGACGTCACTCATTCAGCCTCTTCAAGTCATGTATGACGATATTAAACTATTTATTTAAATGAAATCTGGGAGGGATCAGAGACGTAATGGAAGAAAGAGGATGGGAAAAAGAACAGCGAATGGAGGAACAGCAGTCTGTTGTTGTTGAGGATAAATGGTTTTCATGTAAGAAAATGACGTGCAGCTACACAAACTTTTTCAGGTGAAATGTCCGTCAGTAAATCCCAGTAAAAAAAAGTCACAGAAACTGATTTATCTTCAGTTATTGAGCCTAAATTTCCCTCTTCCAATTCATGTTAGTCTTTTTAGGGATCATTTTATTCCATCTTAATTGATTTTATTCCGTTTTGACTGCTTATTGTTTTTAAATGTCACTGTAATGCTATTATATCCTTTGAAATGTATATATATATATATATATCAGCATTGGGCTGAGCGATATATCACAATATTGTAACCTTATATTTCAATGACGAATCATAAATTAAATACTTTTCCCATTTAATTCAAATCTTTAACTCTATAAATAATCAGATTTTAGACTTATTTGTCACATAACTTCCAGAATTATAGAAACGCCACTTCCACAGTTATCTTAACCTAAACCAAAATCTGTTCTTAAACCTAACAAAGTAGTACAGCGGCTTTCATGTTGCTGGATATGCTCAGAAAATAATAAAATAACTTTTTCGGAAAATATCATACAAAGCTTTGTATGACGAGATCTGTGTTTGTTTGGTTTTCAGGCACTTCAAGTCAGATGTATCTGTTTTCCCGTACTAAATATGACTTGGATGTCGATGTTCGAGTCAGAATCTCATTATTACGAGAACTCTGATGTGACCTGAATGCAGCATGTGGAAAAGAGCATACAGCAACTCTCCCAGAATGAATAGAGCTAAAAGATGATTTTTTTTTCCTAAGTTAATATACTTATAACTTAATATATCTATAACAGTTCACTTCATATATTATTTTTGGTAGAGTAATTTACTCCTCTCATCCTCTATAAAATCCACAAAGCTTTCTATATCTTTTTACTCACACCACCAAGATATTCAAGAAATATTATTTTAATTTTAAGTTAACTTTTTCTGAATTGGCTAAGCTGACCAACAACCACCCCACACCCCCACCCAGCTCACCGAGGCTGATCGGCCTCATCACAACGTGAGTAAATGAACTGGCAGCTGCAGCAGCACGACTCCCTGAAAAACCCTGAACCTTATCAGTCTGAGCCAGCTGAGAGCAAACAGAAGCAGAGCCTACCTGCATGTATTTACACCGCAGGACCTCCATCAGTGTCTGCACAAAGGTGGAGATACTGAGGAAGAGGAGGAGGAGGAGGAGGAGAGTCTGCATGAGAGAGATGAAGAAGAGATGGAGAGAAAGTTGTGTTTTTGTGACTTAATAAAACTATGAAGTTCACAGGAAGCTCATCACTTTCTGGCTGAATCATTGAAACATACAGAGTGGTTGCTGCCAGAGGTAACTGTTCATATCACGATGATGATGATGATGATGATGATGATGATGATGATGATGATGATGATGATGATGATGATGATGACAGCCTTGAATAGTTTATTACTAAATCATCCATTCAGCCACAACCCAGACCGGACCTTCCAGTGAAGTCACCCAGGTTATCCTCGATGTGGATTTTTTCTAATTAAAACGTCTGTTCTGTTCATTAAAGATCATCATCAGTGCCTACAATGAGTTCATGAGTTAATCATTTACTGCAGATATCAGTGAGTGCGTTTATATGAGTACTTGTATCACAGTCAATTAAGTAGGTGAGTAAATGAGAATAAGAAAACAGAGTAGTCGTAGTAATAGGAGACTGTCCTCACCATAAAAAAACATAATCATTTGTCCAATACTTATGACATACCTGCAGAACTATTGACCTTCCCATCAGCCTCAGCTGTACTTTGATTACTGCTCATTCATGTTAAGATGCCGACATGCTAAGGTTGTTACCCATGGATGTGGAAAGAGAACTGGATGCAGCGTATGATCCGGGGCGCCGTTCATTCAAGTTGCTCTGTGGTGCATGAAGCCAAAAAGTAAGACTTCCGAGAATAAAATCATCCAGATTCTTCCGAGATCTTCCACATCCATGGAACCCATAGAGCAAGTGCACAAGCTTTTCTTTTAACACCACCTCCCAGCCGGTCAGTGTCGGGCTAATTCACATTAAAGGCAGCACGGAAGTAACTCTGGATTTGTCTATTAGTGCCTAATGATTTAAATGAGGGCAATTTGAGTATTTGTACTGGGAAATTGATCTACCATCACTGTGTCATAGTTTCGTTAAATATTCAGAATAAATGTTTGATCCTGTCTGAAATATACAAAGTGGCATTATATACATAGCGTGTATATATGTACACTAGATGTCAAGAGCCAAACTTTTCTAAGATGTACATCTGTGGGACAACATATGTGAAGACAGATTTGTCTTAATAAAAAGAGGCCAGGATCACTAAACGAACAGGTTTTTTCTAAGTGATATGATGTTTACATTACATTACAGTCATTTAGCAGACGCTTTTATCCAAAGCGACTTACAATCAGTAGTATATTACATATCATTCACCCATTCACACACTGATGACAGGCTACCATGCAAGGTGCCACCATCAGACTCTAACTAACATTCATGCAACATCCAGTCCACACCGATGGCAAGCCTTCGGGAGCAACTTGGGGTTAAGTGTCTTGCCCAAGGACACATCGACTGCCAAAGCCGGGTATCGAACCACCGACCCTCTGATTGGAGAACTACCTTGCTCTCCACTACACCACAGCCTCCCATTAACCCAAACTTTCGTCCAAAGTAACTGTCAAATCCAATAATACTTAACATATACCAGGAGTGGGGTTCGAACCCACGAGGGCTCATGCCCATTGGATCTTAAGTCCAACGCCTTAACCACTCGGCCATCCTGGTCCCCATGTGTGTCTGGTTTTGTCTTCAGTCAGAACATTATCTGCTCACCGTTCTTCCCACATCACTGCAACAAAGCAGGACACCAAGCAGCCAGCGGCAGCAAATTAGGATTCACATGAGAGCGAGTCTCCGTCAGCTGCTGCTGAGGGAGGACGTGGGAGCCCAGATGTGATGCATGTTGACACTTCAAAAGACGGATCAAACACCACTGGTGGAGGAAGCATTTACATTTTTTAAGCAAAAGTAGTGCTGCAATGTAAAAATGGAGGAAAATAATTTGTAGCATTTTACATTTTTATTAAAGTAAATCTGTGTTCGAAGTAAAATGTGAAGAACTGATCCAGAAAAAGTGACCTATACTGGATCTTTCCAGGCGTATACAAATATTGATAAATAAAAGTTTTGTTTTTTAAATTCTGATATGTCTGCATTCTTTTTTCATATACCCATTAATATTTTTGATATGTGTTTTCTAATCTGATGCCCGCATCAGCAGAATGATATAATTTGTGTTTTCAAATCAGAGAAATAAAGTTTTAAAATTTAGGCACAAAAACAACTTGATTAGAGAAAGATCCTGCTTTGGGTAAAAAATACTTCCTCATAAGGGTTAGGGGACCTTTGTTGTCATGGAGATATAACAACAATTTGATCAACAGGGTTAATCGATTAGTTGATTGACAGAAAATCAATTGCCACCATTTTTAACGTAAAAACATATCATGGTTCCAGCTTCTCAAATTAAAAAAAAAATGATCCTATGGCAAAAAAACCATTCACCGATTAAATACAAAATTCAAGGAGTTTAGAAAGAATATCAGCAAAATCATACAGACAGATTTAGATCAGACTTTAAAAATGGAAGACAGAAAATGAAAGACAAGAATTTCTTATTTGCTTCTGAGGGCTAAGACCCAGAACCTCCCACTTTCCTTCTACATTGGCTTTAGCTGCAACCTTTTCAGCATGTTGACAGACTGTGGTCTCCGCTGTTGTTATACAGTCTGATGGCAGTGGGCACAAATGAGCGTCTGAAGCGCTCCGTCCTGCTCTTTGGCAGAATCAGCCGATGGCTGAAAGAGCTGCCCAGCTGCCACAGTTCCTCATGGAGAGGGTGAGAGGGATTGTCCAGGATGGCTCCGAGTTTGGCCTTCATCCTCCTCTCACCCACTGACTCCAGACTGTCCAGCTCCAGACCCACCACAGAGCTGGCTTTCCTCACCAGCTTATTAAGTTTGTTGGCATCTCCAGTCCTGATGCCACCACCCCAGCACACCACAGCGAAGAAGAGGGCGCTGGCTACCACAGACTGGTAGAAGGCCTTGAGCAGTTTATTGCACACATTGAAGGACCTCAGCCTCCTCAGGAAGAACAGCCTGCTCTGTCCTTTCCTGTAGAGGGCATCAGTGTTGTGTCCAGTCCAGTTTATTGTTGATCTGCACCCCAAGGTACTTGTAGGACTCAACCCTCTCCACTTCCCCTCCCTGAATGAAAACAGGGACAGGGGGGCTTCTGTTCCTCTGGTAGTCCACCACAAGCTCCTTGGTCTTGCTGATGTTGAGCTTCAGGTGGTTGTTGCTGCACCATGTGATGAAGCTCTCAATCAGTCCTCTGTACTCCTCCTCGTTGTCCCTGGTGATACATCCAACAATGGAGGAGTCATCGGAAAACTTTTGGAGGTGGCAGGAACCAGAGTTGAAGCGGAAGTCCGAGGTGTAGAGAGTGAAGAGGAACGGTGCCAGTACAGTTCCTTGGGGTGCGCCGGTGTTGCTGATCACAGACTCAGAGACACAGCCATCCACCCTGACGTACTGTGGCCGGCCTGTGAGGTAGTCTGTGATCCAGGAAGTGGTGTCGTGGTGCAGGTTCATCTCCAGCAGCTTCTCTCTCAGTAGGGAGGGCTGGATGGTGTTGAAAGCACTGAAGAAGAAATTGTGGTTTTAGAAAAAAAGGCTAGAGCAAAGCTGAGTGTGTGGGTTTGTGTGTGTTGTGGCAAGTGACTCAAACCAGCTTTTGATTTGAAGACCATTCAACAGTCAGAGGCTCTCAGCAGTTCAACATCTACAGGAACAAATTCACCTCCAGTCTGCTTCCTGTAGTACGAAACATAACTTTCGTTGTATTTTGCTCATTTAGGTCACATTCACTCCTGTATGTGTGTGTTTCCTTTGGTCAAGAACAAAGGATAATAATACATGATTGCCCTTTTTATTATAGTCTGCTTTCACAGGGACTTCTTACAAACAAGTGAAGGTGATAACGAGACGTGAACGTGGCAACGCTGCTAAAATAGGTCCAGTAATTTATATTCGAGTCACTTTCACACCTGTAATCCTGGCAATTTGGTCAAGATCAAAGGGGAAAAAAGGGTACATTGTTGCCTTTTGTTTACGGTTTTCTTTGTTTTCACGCTGACATGGCTAAATTAGGTTTAACAGTGTGACAAATACAAGCAGGTAGAAAGACAAACACTAATAGTATTACCCAAACTGTGCATTGAAGGCTTGGGTTATCAAAACTCTGTCCAGTAACTAATACCTAAGTCATGTAACTTAAAGCTTCTGCTTGGTTCGGACCAAATAAGCAAGAAAAGGAGCATTATGACATTATTGTCTGTTTTGTGTTCACACTGATTTTTTACAAACTAACCAAAAGCTGTACACATATAGTCACATGGACTGTCAGGCTACATATTCATTGGACAGTTTTGGCGATGTCACCTTTTAAGTTGATATTTTGAACTTGTTAGCGAACCACTGCTTATGTCCACATCCAGCAGTTACTGAGCAAACACGATCATTTAAGAGGAGTCATGTTTGTGTCCACCTGATGAATATATGTCCAATATTCATTCTCCGTTTAGCTCCGTTTTTGGTCTCCACCAACTCCTGAGGGAAATATCTGTCTCTTTAGCTGCTAAATGCTCCACTATGTTCACCAGATAGTCTCTAAATGTTTCTGTCTGCTGTTTGCTGCCAAGCAGGTAGAGTAAATTGTTTTTTTTACAGCTTTTTCTCTAAAAAAACAACGTCATGAGAGCAGTAAGAGTGAACCAGAACAGTTACATTTTGGGTTGAACAGATAAACAATGAGCTGAAACTCCGTAAAGATGAGGTGAGCTGCAGATTCATCACGACCCACAAATTGCTCTTTGATGAATTGTTAAACAGAGTTCGGATCATTATGTGTCCAGAAACACAGAGTCAACGGCATTTAAACCTGCTGACTTCTGTTGTGCCTATAAACACCCACTCCAGTAATCAACCAGCCATTACAGCCGGCCTTGTGTGATTCTGTTACAAAACAAGAACCTGTAATCAGAGCGAGCTTCGTCAGGGTCACGGCAGGAACCTCAGCAGGCGGAAACAAGTTAACATTATAATCAACAGAACAAAATAGAGCCCGTTACCACACTGTCAGCCATTCTCATAAAACAGAAGGAAACTAAACTGTTGATTAAAAAACAGAGTGAGACCCGTCTCTTTCTCTCTCATTTTTACCCCTACAGGAAAGCGGAACTGCCTTGCCTTGCGAGAAGGCCGAAGGTCAAAGACTGCGATGGGAGGAATCTTTATTTAAGTTTGACCCTATATCCTTTACTCCAACCTCTTTATTAAAGGACACTTTTTGTTTCATACGAACTGCCTCTGAATCCCCCTATTTTATTATGAATCTTGCCTCCATGTCCCATGGGTTGCCACAATCCCTCTGTAGTGTTTTCAAATAATTATTTCATGTATTTTGGAAGATACATTTATGTTCTCAGAGATTCAGTTTAATGTTGCTGCATCTGTGGACTTTGAGGTCTTTTAGTTGTGCAAATATAAAGGGAACAAACACTTTAATATGTATCTATATTAAATTCTGTTTTATTTTAAATATGTTAAAGTTTGGGTTGCATCTCACTGTCAATTCAATGGAGCGGAAAGAGCTGTTTTTCCTCCCAAAATATCTGTTAGTGGATGTTTGAGTTGAGATGATGTCACAGTACAGTCGGATTGTTCTGCGTCCACGGGAGTTTGGAATCCGGATCTCTGCCAAGTATGTTTTATAGCATTACAGCATTTACGAAATAGTCTACGGACCCAGATAAGTTGTAGAAAACGGACCAATGGATGTCTTCGTCGATACAAAACCAAGACAGGAAAAAAAAAGAAACAAACCACAGAAACATTGGTGTTCTCTTTATTTATTTTTTTCTTCCTTTGTAGTACCCCTCGAAAGGAGCATAAATAGTTTACAGAGAGAGAACATCAGTTTGGTTATTTACAAGATATAACAAATGACGTACAACTCACAACGTTGATCTGTGTTCGGAGCGCTGGAGGAGGAGGAAGAGGAGGAGGAGGAGGAGGGGGGGAAGAAAACCACTACAGTCATGTTATCTTTCTTGTGAGCGGTAACAGCCGGTTACAAGTCTGACATTACATACAGTAACAAAGAAAGAGGAAAATGGCTGCTGCTGCGTGGCATGATGGCAGACTGAACGTACAGTGGGAGCCGTTACAGAAGTCCCTGTTGCAATTATTTAAAGTACGGGATTCAGCAGGACAAAATAAATACGCAGAAACACACATCTACAGTGTCTCCGGCATTTCTTGTAACGTTAAGAAAGAAAAAAAAAAAAAAGAGAAAATCCCCCCCAAAAAACAAAGAAACTCTTGCTGCAGTAGTTCTTTTAAAATCAGGGACTTTTACAATGGCTGCATCCAACATAACAATAAACCTGCCGTTGAGGCCGTTAAACAATCTTATCTGGTTTAAGCTTTCGAATGGAGAAACAGATGCGACTCATGAACATCCGCCTGCTCTCCTCAGACGTTTAGTGCGCCCTCATTAGCTAACATAATAACGCATGCTTCACTTAAGCAGTACGAGGTCAACAAATCTCCAATTTTGCGACGACAGCGAGAGGATGCACACGATAATCAGGAAAGAAAGGGAGACTAGTGTCCTTTTTTAATCATTATTGATGAGGGAAAAAAGTGGACGCAGGAAATCACAGTATGCTGATTTAAACGCTCGCTCGACTGAAAACTTTATAAGTTCCTCCCTTGGGGCTTTTCTCTGAGAAAGTTTCAGTTCCATAACGAGAACACTGAATAATTAATTTGCCTCATTTAGAAATGTGAGATGTATCACCTCTGTTCAACACGACCACACAGGGAGCTTTACCACAGCCGAGGCAGAACAGAATCTCAAGGACCGTTTATCAATACTTGCCACAGATCTCTGCAGTGATCAATACCCCCCCCGGTCCACAGGTATCACATCTAATATTTCAGACTGACGAATGCGGCCTGTTCAAAGCTGAGGGTAAACAGTGTGAGCGATGTAAACGCTGCAGTTCTTTATCCCACAGGACTTCATGCTCGGAGGTTTGGGGCTGAACCACCAACACTCAAAACTTAAGCTGGAAGCATTTTATCACTTCGGTTGAGTTTTAGCTTTGAAATTTATTTAAATGTCCTCACATTCAAAGATGAAGCCACTGAGCTGGGAGTAACATTTTGTCTTTTGGTGATTTTGTTTAAATTACAGCTGATAAGATCTGCCTCAACGGTTGTTTTTCAAATCAGCAAAAAAACCTGTTTCAGCTCATAATGAGAAAGTTCCTCCTGAATGTGTTCATATAAGCAGGAGAACAACATTTTCTATCACTTTCACTTCATGTGTCCAAAAGCAAGAAAATACAATTCTCACAAATATCAATGCATATAGGTTGTGGATTTATTTGTCCAGGCTGTGGGATTTCTGCCTCAACCTGCTGATATTTTTTTTTTAGCATAAAATGAGTTTCAGCAAAAAAACGTCTGTGGAAGTCATTTTTCCATTCCCCTCCATCATATTGGGATGGAGACGTCCAAAACCATGTGCATGGATAGATAACACTAGAGGTAAATGAGATCACGTTATTTGGTGAACAGATTTGAACATATCTCCAGATGCTTGAAAATGAGCCGCAATTCAGCTACTTATTTCAATAAATGAATTCCATTAACACTTCCAGTCTTATCACCTTCACAGCATAATTGACGGTTTCTGCAATGTGACTCCAATTTTTTCGGGGGGGAAAAGGAAACAGTGTGCCATTAGCGCAGTAAAAACCGGCTGATGAACACTTCGGTCTATAGGAGGTAACAGAATAACGTGGAGGCGTCTGCAGGAGGAAAACAGCCCATTCTCTGAAGCAATTTCTGTCTCTGAGCACTATTATTAAATCAATGCTGCGGTGTTGTTCATTGTATTTGACTGAGACATTCTCAGTCTTTTTATTTGGGTTTTCAGCACTGATTTATGTGTTTGATGAAATACTTCAATGTTCTACACAGAGGGAACAAATTAGTTTTTTTATTCTCTTACATTACTTCTTTGAGACAACACACTGAAAAGGCACTAATACAAAACTACGTGTGTTAATGAAAGTAGTGGGATTACAATATTTTCCCTGATGCCTTTTCAGTCAACCTTATGTACCCATTTGATGTAACAACAATCATCAGTCTATTCATTTTAACTGAACAAAAAAAAAAACCTAAATACCAGTAAAAGCAGCTTCCTCGCGTATGAAAAGGCTTCAGCTGCTCTGCCTTTATTTCTCTAAAAAGGGGTGAAGGGACATTTCCCAACAAGAACTGAAAAAAACGCTTCATTGTGTGTGAAGGAGATGAAAGTGGAGGTTTGTGCGTATCGAGTGAAGTGCAACTTAAGTTTGTAGGTTTGAGGAAACAAAGGAGTTGAGACAGGAAGTGGAGATGCTAAAAAGGAGGCTGCTCTCTCTCTAAGTGAAACCTGTTGCGGTCTACCTGTTGGACACCTGTACAGAGTCGTGCCATCATGCCACAGCGTAAGAAAGAGAGAACTACGCGTCTTTGATCTCCTCTGAGGTGTGAGAGGCTCGTCTTGCTGTCTGTGTTTGTTGGGGTGGAGTGGTGGGCGGCTGCGGGTGTGATGGAGGAAGTGTTTGGGTGAGGAAGTCATGGGAGGGTCAAAGGTCCAGGTTTCCTCTCTTAGATGGGCAGCTGGAAGGTGATGTCCACTTGAGCTTCCTTAGCCAGTGAGACGATTTCAGAAAGCTTTACAACCTGTGAGCACAGAGACAGTCAAGTGAGGTCAAAATACATTTCTTCTTCTCTTACATAAACGCAGGTTGTTCAGCAGGTCCTCACGTTAAAAAGGGAACATACTTGTGTTTTTTTGCATGTTTTGGCCCATTTACTACGAATCATATATACTTCACATCACAGCTGAAGAGTTTGAAACCATGCTGCTGTGTTTTAAAAGTTTTTATATATCAGATAAACTGTTCGAGGAAGTAATTTGTTTCCATTGATTTCTGTATGATTTGAAAATGTATTAACAAGTAACCACGGCTCAAAAAAACTTTCATTTGAGTTGTAAATTGCTATTCATTAGCTGTCTCAGAAACAAAAAAACATCAACTATCAACAGTTAAGCAGGCATGTGTCATATATAAAAGATAAAAAAAAAGTAATCAGTGAAACGTACTTGCTCAGTTTAAAAGCCACTAGTTTAAAAGCCATAAGGAAATAAATGAAAACCAATGCCTGCCCAGATCAACAAATAGAAAATAGAAAACCAATTGTGACTATTCTAAAGGAGCTTTCGAGCTTTCAAAAAGATATTACAATAGATGAAAAAAAGCATAATGCTGTGTCTTTCATTAGCTTTTTAGTTTCAGTACTCATGCTTGTAGCCGTTACTGACGAGAAACAACAAGAAAAGAGGGCAGACATGAATAACGAATGATGGAGATAAAAGGTTAAAAAGTTAAAGATGAATTCAACATTCATCAGCGGGAGGCAGCTTAAGTACCTCACTACACTGCCCTCGTGGGAAATGACACAATGTAGATTGATCTGCTTGATCAGCAGTTAACAAAACAGTGAGGCGGACATATATCACCAAGAATTACCATCAATCACACGATGTGTCCTATTTATGTCCATTATGCCATTTCAGTATTTGGTTCTTGGGCTTTCACAGATTTCTTCCTGTGCTTTGGGGGTCATGTGTTATAAAGCCAAAGTGACATTTATCCTCAGATTCACACACCAGGAGGTTTAACAGACAGGTGCATGTTTATTCATCTACCTACCTACAATACATGTGTTGTGTGCTTTAGTGTGTGTTGTCACGATAAATCAACTCAAGTTTTTTTTCCCAGCACGAGAAAGAGTGTATTAGTGTGTGTGTGTGTGTGTGTGTGTGTGTGTGTGTGTGTGTGTGTGTGTGTGTGTGTGTGTGTGTGTACCATTTTGGCAGCCTCGTCCAGGTCGTCACAGGCCAGAATTTTCAGTGGACTGGCAGCGATCAGAGCTTTGGCATCGTCCACCCTCGTCCCTAAATAAAGAAGAAAAAAAAAAATTCAAGATTTGAAATCGAATGTAAACTTTGTAACATCCTCACAGCGGAGAGCAAAAATAAAGCAGCCAACTCATTACCCAACACCTTTTTACACTTCCGTCCATCAAACAAACATTCACAGTGTGCAGCTGTGTCGCTGTCAGGCAGGTCATCGTGTCGCGTACTATGGAATTCATAACATCCTTTCATTTTTAAATTAAATATGCATTTTTAGGATGTCTTAAATCAAAATCTAACATAAAAAATAATGAATTTAAAGTCAGTAATTCTGGGAACTAATGAAGCAAGTGTAGCCAGGAGGCAATGTCTCCTCGCATGTAGTTGATTGGCCAACGAAGCGTCTTGCCAGATGACATATTCTTTCAGAAGTTGAACCTGTTGCAGAGTTTTAGTCTCGTCCTCTCTCACTGTGGGGTTCAGTCGTGTGTCACATCCTGCTGTCAGTCATTTACGACTTCAGGGGATTTAAAGGTAAGGAAAGAGATGTGCTTATTATATTTCAGGGTTCTTTTTAAAACTGATTTTAAAACTTGTCCAATTTCCTTCCCTGCTTTTCACACATGGATGGCAACTGCCAGGAAAGACTACTAAAGTGTCACTGAGTACATCTGTTAATGCACAGAGTGTTAGAGCTTCAGGCAGGACGACCTGGTGACATGTTTTAAAATGTGTGAAGAATCAGCATCTCTACGGGTTTATATTATAGTATAAATCTGAACATAGTCGCTCAGGAATTCAGCAGCAGCAGTTTGAGGCGACAGTGTGTTGGATTCAAAAAATAGAAAAACAGGAGCAGGAAAAGTGTCAGCTTTGTTTAGGCTCCAAAAACAAAACATGCACCAAATCTGTGCGCTCATATATTATTATTATTATAACATTATCTAAAAGTGATGAGCAAAAAAGGACTTCTAACCTTTTTCATCACCAGTTGCCCCCGACAACACAGAGTATAATTGTGGATTTGCATATAAATACATAATAATAATAATAATAATCCACAGTTCAGTCGGGTTCGTCTGAACCTGACTGAACTGTGGATTCTCTGCATGTTTCCAGGAGCCAGACTGTGAAGTGGGAGGCTTCAAACAGACACAAGTTCCTCTGAGCTGCCAGCTGCTGCCGGTTAACCCGTCTGACTGGAGGTGGTGAGGTCTGTCAGCGTGTGAGTTCAAATCACTGGAGTGTAAAGAGGCCGACGGCGGGGGTTGGTTAAGTACATAAAAAGCTTTCAGTTTAAGTGTGTTTAAATTCATTTTTCAGTACCTTTTCAAAAGCAAATAGACTAATTTGTGAATCTCGTTTTTTTCGTGGAAGTCTCACATATAGATGTAATATTTGGGTTAAAGTTGCAAAATGCTAAATTCTTAACATTTCTATTGCCTCCACATGGCTCTAAACATGACTTTCCCACGCCAGTATGGATATATTGTAATAGATTTAGAGTGTGTGTGTGTGTGTGTGTGTGTGTGTTTGAGTGTGTCTGTGTATGTCTGTGTATGTATGTGGGTGTTTGAGTGTGTACTCTACCTTGTAACCGCACTACGATGGGGATCTTAAGGTTCAGGTCCCTTACAGCCATGATGATGCCCTGGGCGATGACATCACACCTCATGATGCCTCCGAAGATGTTGACCAGGATGGCCTGAACCTGAGCAGCACCGCCACAACATTAGCATTAACTCACATGTAGCTATGCTTTAATAAATAATGTTGTGGAGACACAAAAAAATGAAACAGCCTTTAGGGATCAGAAGGCCGTGTGTTCTTACCTTCCTGTCGGAGGTGATGAGTTTGAAGGCCTCGGTCACCTGATGAGCTGTGGCTCCTCCTCCTACATCCAGGAAGTTGGCCGGTGTGCCGCCGTGGAGCTTGATGATGTCCATGGTGGCCATGGCCAGACCGGCTCCGTTAACTAAAAGGAACAACACTCATTGGTCATTTCAAAGTAAATTACAAACTTGTGACTACAGCATAAGCTAAGAGGTAAGATAAGTGTTTCCAGATCAAGTTTGTTTAGTCCAATTTCCCATTGTTGACATATTGAGAAAAACAGATTAACAAATATTAAGTTGACACACTGACAACGTATATATAGAAATTCTGATTTGAAAATGGAACTCCTTTAACTGAAGTTTGTCATTTTAAATGGTAAAAGGAACCATCAGCGCCGTCTAGAAATGAGAAGCTGCTCCCTGAATGTTCTTGTCGTTAAATTATTTGATAACATTTATGTGCATATGGGGTGAAATGCTCCACTGTGGAGCCCGGCTGTCGTAAAGTAGAGCAGCACTGCAACACAAGCAGGCTGAGGTGACAAAACACAGTAGAATAAAGTAAAGAACTGATTTTGATCGGCAAATCCATTAAAATATGCTCGGATCAACTGGTTATAATCATGTTTTGTACATTGCCATTTGTTAATTCTCATCTTTTTTTACAAATTATTGACAAAAAGCCTCACTTTTAAATAGAAGACAATAACTTTTGGACTCAGGAAAGAATAACTTGTATAAAAGTTATTTCCTAAAAGCACTTTCAAGCAATTTAAGGGTATTTGTGAGTGACACAGATTCAGACTTGTCGTGCGAGTCGTACTAACAAGTCAATCAACATAAAAACTAATTAAATAAACTTCATGCAAAACAAATATTCTGTTCACTATATCATCATGGTTTTACTGAGAGGTTTGACAACTTTTCATGAAGGTCTCTTTCTGGGATCATCCTCCGTTACAACCCCAGACAGTGTAATGTCCCCAACAACTTCATGTCAAACCTCTCCTCATATCTGTCACAGTACGGCGCCGCTCTGATGACACCACGCTGGCAGCTATAGTCATATATTCTTACTGCTCTGAGTCCTCTTTTATCACCACTGACTCTGACAACTTTTCTATATTTTAGTCTGCAGATTTCTGACAGCAGACTTGAAATTCTTCTTTACTTTATGGTAACACTTTTTTTGAATGAAACATACCCACAAATGGAGCAGAACAGGCAGCCTTATAAGGGCACAGCTCCTCATGTCATGAACATTTGGAATCAATGAGTGATCAAGTAAAGAGAGTTTGGTGAATCGGACAAACAGTTGCAGTAGAAAGTAAGAGAGATTCGGGTTGGGAAAATGTTCTTGCGTGATTTCTTTCTTTAACAGATATTTTCCCCACATGGTGGACATCTGGTTTTTTGAAATTACAGTCCTTAATGACTTTGTTTGTTACTTTGTAGTTGCACTGACCCAGACAACCGATGGTTCCATCCAGGCCGATGTAGTTGAGGTCGGCCTTGGCGGCCTGCCGGTCCCGGGGATCCTCCTGGGTCCAGTCCTGCATGTCGAACACCATCTTCTGGCGGTACTCTGCGTTGGAGTCGAAGCTGATCTTGGCGTCCATGCACATCACTGATGACAAACAGAAATGACATTTTAGCATTAGAAGAAGATTGCATTGCCGTTTTGTGGGCTGCAGACTTTTCCATTTCAGTCTTAAAACCAGAAAGAGCTTAATAAGGGATTAATAAATGAATGAGTTCATCATAATAAAAGACAAAGAAAACTGGCAGATTTTTAAAAAATGAGGAGGTGAACCGGAACATTTTCTGCTTAAAAAAATGACAAATGATTAATTGGTTCGACATCTGTCTTGAGTGTCGAATGTGTTCAGCGCTAAATGGTCATTAGTTTTCATTTAGCACAAAGTCACTGATCTCCTCTTCATACGAGTGTGTTTAAAGAGCTCTGACTCATGACTCAAGAGCTCATCAATGTGCGTTTACAGAGAGTCATTAACGCTGACTCACTGACTGAAGAGTCACAAAACAATCACTCTCTCTTTGTCTGATGTCATTTAAAACAATAAGTTAGTTTGTGCAGTGTTTAGATGCTAAATAACTCCTGAACGTATTGATCTAAGAGAGACGGAACACAAGCCACGACACTAAAAAGGTTAAGACTGGATCTTTTGTTTTATTTGTCTTTCTTTTCTTAAAACCTCACAACAAGACCAAAACCAACAATATGTTAGTCCATCTCTCAATAATGTCTGACTTCCTGTCTGTGGCTTTTCAGCTCCATGCCCATTGGTGAAGATGAACATCATTAGAAAACACAAATGTATAGTTTAATTTAAAGAAAAATGAAAAGGAAAGAGCTCGGTAATTGCCTTAAACAGCTGCTCACTGTAGTGCATGAGGAATCGTGCATTTGTGTTGGACTATTTTCCACATTTTGTCCACATTTGCTGCTCTATTAAACATTTGGGGCAGCAGGACTTTTTATTTGGGATTGAGTCAAAATAAACTACAGTGTGCATGTTCCTGGTTATGAAAGAACATGGCACAGGGGAAAAACATATACCAGGCTTTGATACTTTGAATACTTGTTAGTAGATACATTCACTGTTTATTCATTTACCTTTGTGTGCTGTAGTGTGTGTGTGTGTGTGTGTGTGTGTGTGTGTGTGTGTGTGTGTGTGTGTGTGTGTGTGTGTGTGTGTGTGTACCTATTCCAGATGAGTCCTCCACCATGGGGTTGATCTCGACCATGGAAGCGTCGTACTTGATGAACAGATTGTACAGTTTCATCATGTTCTCCGCCGCCTCGTCCACCAGCGCCGGCGGGAAGCCCATCTTCTGAGCTACCTGCAGACACACAAAACATTGCATTATTAATACTTGGCATCATGTTCACGCTTTCGGAAGATGCAGCAGGTTAGCTTAGCTTAGCATTAAGACTGGAAACCGGGGGGGAAAAAAAAACAAGAAGCCTGGACAGAATCACGTTTCTAGTCTTCATGCTAATATAATTTAATCAGTGAGCTTAAACTTGTTTTATCTTGTTTGCTTAATCTGTAAACAAACTGAAGAGTAAATACTATTCATTTAAAATACCATCACATTAAAAACAAATTATTTTATAGTTCAGCAGATGGCTCGTGTGCATCATTTCTCAGAACATTTCCAAGTAATTCAGCATTACACACAGTAATAGCCTTGAAGACTGCACAAAAGCTTTGAAGACTGCACAAAATAACACACATATTTTTTTCTGTTAGTTAACCTCATCTCTCTTCTCTCAAACACTGGCGGCAAAAAATAAAAGCATTTAAAAAGACGTTCCGTTTTTTAATCATTTCAATACCTTCTCAACGCAAATATAAACAATGTTGAGAGCTGCCATTCTTTAATATCAGGCTGCAGCCACACAGAAATATCTGCATATTTGATGTATCACTTTCTGATCTTTATAGATTGAATACACGATGATGGTGTAACAGTTTTGTGTCCTTTTCTGTTTAAAAAATTGAGGAGAAGTGATTTCTGATGAGTGAAAACTTCCTGGTCGTTTAAGTATTATGCAATCTAGAAAAAAGTTAAAATGGTTGATGATTAAAACACGGTGTTAATCGTGGCTATTTACAGCTTTTATTCTGAAAACTACGGTATTTGAATGTTGAGTAAATGTGCCATAAAACCAAAACTCTGAGTTAAAAGAGGCTGAAATGCTCCTCAGAGCTGCAGATGGATGATAATTATTTGTGTTCGTCATACAAGCAACGTCCTTCACATTCTAGAGTCAGTTGATGCTTTATCAATATGAAAACATTGATTAGTGCATCCTTAAAACGCCATTGCTATTTGCTGTATCTCACAAATATGTCAGCTCTAGTTAATTCAGAAAGCAGTTGGTTTCACACTGAAACTTCTCAACGGAATATTATTTGTTCTGTGAAAAAAGCTCAACTGTCTAGAAAACTGTAATCTTTGTAAATAAAACACAACAATGATAAAGTCAAGGGTATATTTATGACTATGTCGGATGACTTTAAACATCTGAGTGTTGCTAATAACAAACATCAGACTGAAAAATTCAAATAGGATGATTATTTTCAAACTGGTTCCACAATCTTAAAATACAGGTTGTTTTCTATCAAAACCTGCAGATTGATTATAATTTTCTTACTCTGAAAATATCTGTCTCCTACAAGAATCAAAAGACTTTCTCCAAACTGAAACTTGATTTGTGAGAAAAGATTGGACCTGTAACTTGTTAAAAAACTTTTCCTTGTGATTTAGACATCGTCTCCCACAATGCAGCATGAACACAAACAACATCCCTTCCTTCTCTTTTTTCGATTTCTCCTACAACCCAAGACACACAGCTGGAACGTCTCCAGTGTGTTTTGTGACTTGCTCCATCTACTATTGATTGTACCTTGACAGCCTGCTCCTTCTTAATGCCCTCCACAATGTCAATGGGCTCCTTCACAATGGCGTCTGGATTTTCGGCGGCAACATCTTCGATGTTCACGCCCCCTTGGGAGCTGCCAATTAACACGGGGCCCTGTGGGAAACAAGAGGGGGTGATGAGGAGTTTAACACTCTGAGATTCTGCACTTTTTTTTTTCAATCAGAAAATCTGTGAAATAATTATTTTTTTCAAAAAGAACAAAGGATGGAATCCAACACCAGACACACACACATTTCAACATATACAAAGAACTAAAGACTTTTGGAAAGTTGTGTACAAACTACAAACAGTCAGCCTGTTTTAAGGTAGAACTATTTCCATCAACATACGAAGAAAAGTCTATAAAATGAGAGATGACGTGCATCTAACAAGCGAAAAGTGTAGTCTTACATTAACTTGAACTTGTTTTTAGGGCTGTAATTACCTAGAAATGATTGAATGATAATCATTGAATGGTGTTGTCTATAAAATGACATAAAATAAAGAAAAATGTTGATCCATCTTTCCTTAAACTCAAGACGTCTTGGAATGCATTGTTGTATCTGACAAACATTCAAATATATTTAATTTACTATCAAATAAAACAAAGAAAATCAAAAGACTTTTGATGATTAATTTCTGTCAGTTGACGAACTGATTAATAAACTCAGCATTTCACCTCTATTTATTTATTTATTACAATTATTATCTATTGCTTTTTGTCCCAAAGTTACGTTCTATTTTTACAGATCTAGCTGCACAAATATACATTTCGAGACAGATGAATGCTGCGTGTCCTTCTGAAATGCAGATTAAAATGAACTAAATGTTGTGGAGATGCTGGATTGATTGGCGAACACCGCTGGATCTTAAAATCTGTGGTTCCTAGAAGTCTCCTTGTCTCCAGATCTTAAGAGGAGACGCTTTCCATCAAACACTCCCCATTTAATGGAAGGTTTCGTTCAACAGACGCCCACCTGTGAAATAGCTTCTTTCGTCTTTCCTCTGCTGTAGGAGTGATGATTAAGAGCAAAAAGACACATCTCTGATGAGTATCATCATCCTTATCTCTGGCATGTATAATATATAATGTATGATAATGATCTCATTATGTAATATTTCTGCATTACCTTTTCCAAAATGAAGAAGAGCAAGGATACTATACCAGTTCCTACAGACACATATTAGGCCACATTAAGTATATTATTTACCACTCAGGCTCTTCCTAAACTGTATTAAAAACTAAACTATTGATATTTTTTCCATTTTTCTGACCAAGTAATCCAGCAATGGCTTTAAAATCTTGTTTTTTTTCATCTTGCGGTATGTCTTTGGACTTGACCTCCAACTTCTCACAGACTCGTGAGCTACTTTTAGCACTAAAATGTTTGCGAATTATTCTTAAAGTCAAGACCTTATTTTTAAGATTTTTTTCCTCGTTCCCACACTAACTTAATACTGTTCCTAATTTTAAGCTTTTGGGAGGTGGACTGACAAAAATGTCTACTCTTAAACCATCATTGCAACATGAAATGCAAATCGCTTGTGAAAGATGAAGATTTCTAACTCCTTAAATTCCATTTATAGCCTTTTCAATCCCATTAACAATGCCCATTCAGTATTCAGCTGAACGAGGACACTTCATATTCACTGGATGTTAAAGGGATCAAACCCCTGACGGTGACAGTCTGTCTCTAAATAAATCGCTCATTTAACATGCATTAAACCGTGACCCGAGGTTGTAGTGTGTACTGGAGACGACCTTCACCATTATCTTCAGTACTGTGCTGCCATCTGGTGGTGTAATACATCACAACCACCAAAAGGGATGACTTTTTTTAAAGCACTCTGAATTTACTCTCCTTTTGGTCTTTATTGATTTTCTGCCTCGTGTATATTGTTGTGCACTAATAGGACCATTTGAGCAAAAAACTGAATTCAACTAGGCTTTCAGCTACAGCAACAATTATCACCTTCATCGAGCTACTGAACTACGCAGGAAAATATTCATTAAGACGGATTTATATCTATTTTTTATAACGCGAGTCTCAGTTTTTGATTCATAGCTGAGAGTCCGATTTCATTGTACATCATAAGGCCTTATTGTGCTTTATTTATACCACCCATATTAACTGAGTTTACATTATTTAATTTACTTTGAAATGAAGAGCAATAGTGGGCTGCACACAGACCTTATTAAGGTGGCGTTACATCCAGGTAACTTGTAAATATTTTTGCCACGTCTCATTACTGAATATTAGACTACTGCATGTGCAATTGCTGTGTTTCGGTTCCCTTATTAATACAAAACAGACGTCGTCAACTTCCTTACCATTTGTCTTCACACTTAACAATCTCCATAAATTCCACCTTAAGGCCTAGCAGTATCTAAAAGGTCTGTGTCCGTGGGTGTTCCCTCACCTGGAAGGACCTCTCCAAGGTGATGGCGAAGTAGTACTCTCTGCGTGGGTACCTGCGTTCGCAGATGAACACCTGGTTGCAGATACGACCCGCCTCCCCGGTCTGCTTGGTGTACAGCTTTCGACCAATCATCTGGGACGAAATGTCGCGGGCCTCCTCTGGCCTGGACGGGAGCAGGAGGAAAGAACATCCCGAGTGTCAGAGGAGACGTCATGTTTACGGCGTTCTTATCACATCTAATGAGTAAAATCTAAGAATGGCACATCGAGCTGATGGTGACTTTTAGAGAGCTTCTGGTGACTCGATAATTAAATATGAAGAGTTCAACAAGAGCACTGCGGCTTCAGAATTGACACAGGATTCTGTCTTTTGTTCCTAACATGCAGCCTGATGTTCATTTTCATCTTCTCCTACATGTTCTTGCAGCTTCTCTGCAGGTTGTTCCTGCCACACTGGTGACATTTAGCAAGTAGGTGGCATTTTACAATTTCAGAAAGACATCTTTGCCACCTTTACCTAATGCAACCCTCTACAGACGTCTGAAGCACTTCAGCTATAACTTCATTTCTGTGGTACGTGTCTTGAAAAGCAGATGTATCAAATTTCTTTACAGGAAGCTAATGGGTTGATAAAAAGTAAAAGCCTCAGGTTCCCAATGTTTCATCTTGTTTTCCACATTAAAAAGGTTTTGTTGTCGGAGTTGAACTGAACTGACAGACAGAAGGCGTTGTATGTTGTATAGAAATGAAATCTCTACCAGGCAAATTTAAGAAAGCCAATAAAAGCAACCTGAAGTTAAAGACAAAACGGCAAAAAGAACAAATGGAAAGTGGGGTGGGTCGCACATACAGTACCAGTCAAAAGTTTGTTCACACCTTCTCATTCAACTACTTTGAAGAATCTAAAATATAAAACATATTCTGGTTTGTTGAGCATTTGTTTGTTTACCACATAATTCCATATGTGTTCCTTCATAGTTTGGATGTCTTCAATATTAATCTACAATGTAGAAAAAAATAATAAAGAAAAACCATTGAATGAGAAGGTGTGTCCAAACTTTTGACTGGTACTGTAACTGTAAAGCAAGGAATCTATGTATGTGTGTATGTGTCAAGAACTGTTCATCTGATCTTCTTCACACTTGGTGGTCGTACTGTTGGGGACCCAATGATGTGCAGGGTCGAAGTTGGTGAAATGTGGTCACATTCAATAGTCTGAAGCGGGCCTTTACAGGCTGCGGCCTCATAGCCTGCAGTTCCCTTTTACTGCCTGATATACAGCATCAACATTACAATCAATCCCTGTTTGATGATGTCAGAAGAGGGATTACTTACGAGTAGACAATCCTCACTCCTCCCTTCAGTCCGCCCTCAAATGTCCCCTTTCCTCTGCCTCCAGCCAGCACCTGAGCTTTCACCACCAGATCCTTTGACTCTGTCTTTTCAACTGTGACAGTGACAAAACAAAAAAGGGGTCTATGACAGATGACTCTGATGATGACTTCTGCACCTCAAACCTCCACCAACATCAAGCCTACCACAGCGCTGAAACAACAAGTCAACTAGGGAACAGATTAACAGAAAATAAACTGACAGCAAATCTGGAAATCCATTAATATTAACAATAAACATCAAATGTTTTGGGTTCGCCTGTTTCAAATGTCATATCATTGTAAAATCAATGTCTTTGGGTTTGGACTGTTGGTCTAAAAAAAAGAATCTGACATTGTCACCTTGGGCTTTAGGAAACTTTGATTGATTCACTAGTGAGGTAGATTCTATAATCTCCTCTTTTTCATAAAGGCAAGACAAATCTTTACTTTGTTACAGTATTTAGAATTTGTTTATGGGGATGAGAGCAAAGTTTTTTCAATCATGATAATAAATTCAACGGTAAGATGTAAATGGTTAATGACACTGATTATCTGTGAGGTAGTTAAACCTGCAATATGATAAATTAATTTCTTACTTTCACATCTAGAAGTTACAGAGCAACATGATCATTCATGAGGAGAAGTGTTCGTGTCCACCTGATGATTATAAGATTCACCGTCTTTTAGCTCAGATTTGAATCTCTACCAAATACCAAAGGAAATCTTTATTTGCTTAAAGCTTAACTATGTTCATTAGCTGGTCTTCAACTGTGTCAGTCTGCTGCTGAGCCGGTATAGTACAGAAGCTTTTTACAGCTTTTTTACTGGAAACGATGCTATGAGAGCAGTAAGAGTGAACGAGAACAGTAAACTCGTAAGCCAAACAGATAAACAATGAGCTGAAGCTCAGTATAAAGCTCCGTAAAGCTGAGGATAGATATTGTTGTTACTATCTTGCAATTATGTAAGCGGGGTGTCAACTGATACCACTGAAGCAGGAGGTGGCTATGTTTAGACCAAGTGTGTGTCCGTCCCCCGACTAAACAGCTATTTAAACCCCCCTACACAAAGGTCACGACATGTCAAAAAAAAAGGCCGACTCTGGGTTTTTCTATGAGAACTAGAGCAGCGTGTTGAACCTCGATACTCTTGTGGCAGCTACCGAAAAGTGTTTGTACCGTACGTTAGCATCAAATGTCTGGTCAGATTTGTTATCTTGTTTAATTATATTTTGATCGGATAGTTGTAGATTTAAAACAAACACTATATCTAAAGTCCTTGTACTTCTTGTTGCTTGTGAAACTTGATTATTGGCATTTTTCCTCCAGGCTCAGTGCGGCTTACCGATCTTTTTGGCCGCAGAGTAGGCCTCATCAG